>NC_063240.1:1845000-2152500 GCF_020740725.1 Corvus hawaiiensis | reverse complement strand
AGGTATTTGTAAAATCTCTTACGGCTATCAAAAGTCTAAAGAACAGGAATCAACTGGATTCTCATTACCTACCAAGTGAAGATACTTCTTACAAGGATACCTTAATCAAAACAGAGAAATATCTTGCAGAACACAAGAGGTGAACCAAATTCCCAGTTACTACTGTTGTTCTCTTCTGGAGTTTGCTTTAAAAGCCAAGCAAGAAGAGCACTTGCTATCCTGAGACAAGAGAAACAACCCTAAAGGCCACGTGATGCCAACTGCCATGCAAAATATACTATCCAAAATAAATGCCAAGACTGCTGGCCTGAGACTTTGAAGGGGAAAAACAGTCCCAACAGGAACATCCCAGGAGGGCTGGGTGGGATTCACCTCACTGCACTTCAGGGGTTTTATGGCTGACCTAGTTACCAGAGGGGTTTTTCATGGTTGACAAAAGCTGAGCTAACCGAGTCCACGAACACCAGTGCACAGGTCGTCTGACCACATGCAGGCCTATGGTATTGGCTGTGCTTCAATAGGCTTTACACCGACTCACACAAATGCAGATGCCTACACTACTGCTATTTCATATTTGGACAGTTGTTTTAGGGCAAAGTCCAAAAATATCTCCGATAGCTGACTTTAAAAGAGGGCCCAGCATAGAAAATGAGTATCCAGTGATATAGCAAAGTTTACAGAGAAAACATGAAGTACTTTATCATAAATCAACTACCTAGTCAGGAAAAAAAAAGACAAGGGAGGGAAACACTTAAGTCCTTTTATAACCACTTAGTTGCAAATGAAGAGAGATGAGAGACTTACAGCAGGCCTGTAGTGGCACCAACAGATTAAAACCTATTTTATGGCCGACAACATTGATAAAAAGGTGATGTACATAATGACCCGCTCAGGAAAAATCTGTAATTCCCAAATCTTATCTATTAAAATAGGTACCAAAATTAAATTAGAAGCAAAAATTGATTTTTTGCCACCACATATATTAATTTTAAAATGAAGTTTCTACTGCTAAACAGTATTTGATTACAAAAATTCCCATGGGAATTGAAATAATGGCTACTACTTGGCTTCAGGAACTGGTTCATTATGCCAGTTCTCTGTGAAGCAAACTGAACAGCAGTTTTTAAAAATTTAATCAGTACGAGGTCTTTTCCCAGCACATTTGCATTGTAGCATCATGTATTTTCAAGGCAACACTGCTTCCATATTCCCAAACTGCTCATGGCTACCCTTTCCCTTTTCTTCCATTTCTCCCATCAGTCGTACAGTGAACCAGGCTACAAAAATGATGAATTAACCCTCCTTGGATGGATCAATTTTAATCGAGATCATTTTCTCAATCCAGTTTACCAAGCAGCTGCACACACGCGTGTCCACGTAAGGGGAGGTACAACAGGACAAAGCAGGCACAGCCATTTGTTTGAGCCTCAAATCACATGATATTCATCTTACATCTACAAATACGCTTGTGTATATTCTGCTGGAATTATGTGCTCTGACCAGCTCTACCAACAAGCTGAAGGATTTTCCCTGTGACAAGCCAGTATCTTCTCACTGATCTGCTTCCAAAAGGCATTTTAAGAAGCATCATTTGTATAATTTCCACAGCAAATATATATTAAAAAAAAAAAGGAATACTCTCCTCACCTTTTATTGAACTCCTCAAGTTCTGCTCTCAGTTTTCCTATTTCAATTTGTAATCTAGCCCTCTCTTTGGCAGTTTCATCCAGAACTCTTCGAGCATCAGCCAGTTCAGACTCATAGAGACTCTTGATTCCGCTCACCTAAGGGGAAAAAAAAAATGAGAACATCCCAATGACTATCAAAGAACTGAAACATAGGACCAGGTTACCCATAAGTTTCTTTGAAAAATGGTGTACGATATGATTTCTGCCATTTAAGAACAATCTATATTGAACATTTTCAATTAACGAGCAGTCCCAAAGATTTAGTTTTTATTACGATTGCAACAAAACATGCTATGTTTGAAATGTGCAAGCCTTCCCAAGAGATAAACTGAACTAGATCAGTGCACCCTACAATCTCGGCTTCAATTATTTGCCCTTATTCCCAATACTGCTGCTTTGAGAGATTGTTTTAAACACTTGAGGACAATTTGTGGACTATGAGGCCAAGGGCCGATTTTGACTCTGCTGCTCTTGCACTACAAAGCTACGGAGAATCTGAAACCAGATGAACTACAGAAATGTGAACTGTTCAGAAATGAGCTTCCACTCTTGTTCTCTACCTCAGAGGATAAAGAACTACAGACTTCTCCCTGTCTCAAAATAATATATCATATAATCAGTGACACAGACTGTATGAGGCACCTCAAAGTCTTCTATACCTTTATATTTTTTGGAACACAAGATTATTTGAAAGGTGTATCAGCTAAAATGTACAGACCATGTAAAATTGCTGCTTTTGCTTCTGTGAAAGGATACCAGAACAACTTTCAAAGAATCACAGAATATGCTGAGTTAGGCCTGTCAGGAGCATCGAGTCCAACTCTTGGCCCTGCACAGGACACCCCAATAATATCACACCGTGCCTGAGAGTGTTGTCCAAATGCTCCTTGAGCTCTGGCAACCTTGTGAGCACTTCCCTGGGGAGCCTGTCCAGTGCCCAACCACCTCCTGGGAAAAAACCTTCTCCTGATATCCAGCCTAAACCTTCTCTGACTCAGCTTCATGCTGTTTCCTCAAGCTCTGTCATTGGTCACAAGACTGTACAGACTGGTACCTACCCCTCATGAGGAGGCTGAAGATGGCATTGAGGTGTCCCCCCAGTCTCCCCTTCTCCAGGCTGAACAAACCAAGTGCCCCCAGCAGCTCCTTTAGACCCTTCCCCATCCTTGTGGCCCTTCTCTGGACACTCTCTATTAGCTTAATGTCTTTTTTATATGGTGGTGCCCAAAACTATCCCCTCCCTCGCCAAGTTGGCCTGATGCCCCCCAGGACACGGCTGGCCCTCCTGGCTCCAGGGCACTGCTGACTCAGATCCAACTTGCCATTAACCAGGACCCCCAGGTCCCTTTCTGTAGCTCCTCTTCAGCCTCTTGTTCCCCAGTCCATCCACACAGCCACGGCTGCCCTGTCCCAGGGGCAGTATCTGGCACTTGCCCTTGTTAAACTCCACATGGTTGGTGATTTCCCATCTATCTGATTTGTTGATGTTTCTCTGGAGGGCCTCTCTGCCCTTGCAGGAGTTGACAGCTCCTTCCAATTTAGTGTCATTGGCAAACTTTCTTAGTATTCCTTTGAGTCCTGCATTCAAGGGTCATTGATGAAGATGTTGAAGAGAACTGGGCTGAGGTTGGAACCCTATGGAACCCCACTAGTGACCAATGTCAGCCTGACATCACCCCAGTCACTATAACCCTTTGTGCTCAACGCCTGAGCCAGCTGCTCACCCATAATGTGACATGGCTATCCAGCTGTATACTGGACATTTAGTCAGGTGGATCCTGTCTCTCTGAAGCAGTTGTGAATCCTGAAAGACAGTTCCATGGTCACAGAATTACAGAACAACAGGGTTGGGTTGGAAGAGACCTTAAAGCCCATCTCATTCCACCCCCTGCCATGTGCAGGGACACCTTCCACTATCCCAGGTTGTTCCAAGCCCCAATCTGACTTGAACATTTCCAGGAATGGGGCAGCAACAGCTTCTCTGGGCAACCTGTGCCAGGGCCTCACCACCCTCACAGGGAAGAATTTGTTCCTAATACCCCACATAACCCTGCCCTCTGGCAGTGGAAGCCATTCCCACTTGTCTTGTTATTCGAGACCCTTGTCCAAAGTCCCTCTCCAGACCTCTTGGAGCTCCTTCAGGCACTGGAAGGGGCTCTAAAGTCTCCCCAGAGCCTTCTCTTCTCCAGACTGAAGAATCCCAACTCTCTCTGCCCATCTCCAGAGCAGAGACGTTCCAGGTTTTGAAGCATCTCTGCAATGTCCCCTGGACTCCCTCCAGCAGCTCCACGACCTTCTGATGGTGTTCCCCAGGGCTGAGGCAGCTCTGTAGGTGGGGTCTCACCTGAACAGGTCAGAGGTGCAGAATCGCTCCCTCCCCTGCTGCCCACACTGGGGGCTCAGCCCAGCACAGGGGGGGTTTCTGGGGACCAGTGCTTATGGCTGGGGCAGGTTGAGCTTCTCAGCCACCACCACCCCTAAGTCCTTCACTCCAAAGCTACTCTCAATCCATTCTCCACCCAGCCTCTATTTGTGCTTGGGGTTTGTTGTAGAATCCAACAGCAGTTGTGCAATCCAGAGTTGCTCTGCAGGATCTGCTCAGCTATCCTCAAGCCCTTCACTCTCCCCACACCACCTGGGCCCTGATGCCACTGACAATCACTGCCTTGGTTTGAAAGACAGGTGCCTGCCAAGGCAGGCAGGAACTTCCCTTGGAATACAAAATGTGACCTCCTTCCTTCCAAATTATTGTAACTTTGAAATTAAGGGGCTTTCAGGCAAAGATATGTGAAAAGGAGTAGGAGTTCTTTACTAGTGTATCTAGATATGTGCAAGGAGATGAACAAACAGCAGCGGCAGCACCAACGAGCAGCAGCAGAGCCCAGGCCCAGCCGCTCCCGGCTGCCGGCACCTTCCCCTCGGCGCAGCTCCGCTCGCGGCCGCCAGGGGCGCTGGTGGCTCCCGGCCGGGCAGCGCGGGGGCGCTGATTGCCCCGCGCCTGCAGGGGGCGCTGTGGCGCGAGCGCGGCCGCCTCTCCACACGGCAATGGCGGCTGAGGCGGCGGCAGAGGGAGAGAAGGGGCTTTCCTTGACACACTCGCTGGGGTGGCCGGGCTCAGCGGCACTCGGGAGGCTGAATGGACTGCAGCAGGAACCTCGCAGCAGCAGGCTGGAACAGCAGAGGTGGGGACATGCGGGTGGCAAACAAAGTGTAGCAAAAAATCTGGAGCAGTGGGAAGGAACTGCAGTGGTCAGGCAGACCCAGGGTGTCACGTTAAATCATAGCAAAAAGCAGGAAGCACCAGCAGAAAGCAGCGGGGCTGGGTAGAAGCAGCCAGGAGATGCTCCCTTGGAGGGGCTCAGGGCCCCGGGTTTTCCCCTGAGGCACCCACGTAGATGGTGAGGGTCCTTCCCAGGGAAGTGAGGCATTGATAAGGTCCCAGTGCAAAGGCTGCTCTTACGAGCAAAGGCTCACCCACAGTAAGGAGAAAGCAGTGCAAGACAGAGCTCTGCAGTGGCAGTGAATTCTCCCCGCAGTAGCAGCAGCCCAACCATCTCCCCTCCGACCCCAAGAGTGAGCAAGGAGCTGAGCCCAGCCCCTGACCCCCAGCCAAAACCTCGCGGTATCTCTGCATTTCCCAAGAGAAAGCCCCCCAGCTTAGAGACTCCAGCCAGCTGCACCCCTTCCGCCCATCCTGGCCACATCTTTTGTCTCTCAGGTATCTATCACTCTGGTCTCTTAGGAAACAAATGGGAGAAAAATTCCCTGAAAGAAAGAAAGAAAAAAAAAAAAAAAAAAAAGGACAAGTCCTAACCTCCAACAATCAGCCAGAGCCATGTAGTTATGTTTGATACTCTTCAGGTCCCTCTTGTCACTAGCACTGGTCCCTTTGCGGAAAAGCAGAAGGGATAAAATCCATATGGCCATGTGAGCCTCAGCAGCCTCTCTGCAATGTCCAGAACACAAGCCCTGGCAAGCAGCAACAAACCTCCCCAGATGACAGGTTCAGCCAGCAAATGGGTCCCTCCACTGTGAAAATGTAAACCCCATCTGAAGATGATGGAAAAAATAGAACTAAAACCTGAAAATGGAGTTCAGCAGAAAACAGAAGGACATGCTGCAGCCCAATCCACTTCATGTCCATGTGCACCCAAACATAACTCTTCCTGCAGAGACCAACCTCGACACCCGTATTGTGTAACAAATGTTGCTTTCACTTTCCCCCCCCCCCCCTCTTTTGCTAGCAAAAGAGCCTGGAAGGTTTTAATTGGCCAACACAGGGAACAAGGAAATAGAAAAGAGAAAACAGAGATGTTTCCATAGCCGACTCTGAAAGACACAACTGCTGGATGCTCTCACGTACCTGTGCCGGGAGCATTCAAAGCTCACTAGGCAGTGGGTCAATGGCAGACACACCGACACAGACCCTCCCAAAGCAACCGCTTGAGAAAAGCTGCAAGATGTCACTCAGTGAAGACTTGAAACATGTCAAGAAGGCACTGAACCAACGTGCTAGGCAAGAAACATGCTCCAGCCAATCACAAGTGACTCCAGACAAATTTGGTGATGAAACATTAATCTCATTAGCACACATTAATGTGTAAACCAGAAGTGTATTCCCACCAGGTGTGGCTCAGTATGGTCTTATTTAGCCAGTTAAAGATTGACAAAGGACTGCCAGTCAGCTATGGCTCAGACTCTCCAAGAATATCAGTCAAGCTCTCAAGAACAATGAAGATGTGTATGTCACCTCCCAGATGATGTCTACAGTGCCAGAAAACCACTTAACCCAGTATTTTAGAGGCTGCAACTTGAGTGACCCAACATCCAGAGCAGCATCTGAGCATGTATTTTGCAGGTGGCAACTAGGCAACATCAGACCCTAATATCCTGGTCATGACAGTAGCTCTGGTCACCACACATGGTGCACACAAAAGGGCACGGTAGCGCCAACACTGGCAGGTAAGAGGAAACCAGGTGAGATTGCAGCCATCTGCACTCACACCCACAGAGCTGGGAAGACACAGGCAAAGAGGGAACCCCCATAGATACTGCTTTTGTCACAAGGGCAATTGCTGTCAGCAGCTGACATTCCCAGGGATCTTATCTTATTTATCTCTCTAATTCTCCTTTCTGAGGGTGAGCACAGTGGGGTGTCCTCAGAACAGTGCAGTAATCCCTCCCATCCCCATCAAAACATCTGTTCTGGAAGGCTGCAACCATAAGCACTGCAGGAGAGGGCAGGGAGTTAGTAAAAGGGAATTGAGGAGAGCTCTAGGACTCTCCTCTTAGCTCTCCCAGTATCTCCCCTCCCAGCCTCACAAATCAGGTTATTGCAACAGTGACCCCAACAGTGAGAACAGCATCAATCATGTACTAGGGATGTAGAAAAACAAGGGGATGAACTCAATTTCTCTTCTGTCACAGGCCAACCTACACAAGGGCAGTGATGGAGCAGAACAAACAGAGAAGGAATGAGGAGTTAGAGGTTCCCCCAGCTACATCTGCAAACTTTTTTTGCATTTGTCTGAGGGCTTACTGCATACACTTTTTATTTGTCTAGGCACCTATTGCATACAAGTAAAGGTAAAGCAGCATTGGACAGGGTAGGAAAAAGGCTATAATTGATAAAGAACTAAAGATGAATCAACTGCAAAGCTCCTTTTCTCTGCTATTAAGAGATGGCAGCCCTGTGTTCATCAAAAAGAACAATAGGAATGATATTGTTGAAAGGCCATGCTGAGACTGCCACACAGAACAGCAAACGGCTGCTTTCTGCAATCTTGTTCAAATTGGTGATTGAAACAAGGAAAAAGAACATCCTGATCAGCTAATGATTAAAGAATCTTTGGCAGAACAGTGACTACAGTCCTTGCCTGAGCAGCATCAGTAGAACTTCTCTCATCTAGAAGACACTACCCTAAACCAGAGCTTTGAGCACAGATCAAAACTGTTCCCATGCATGCAGGGTGGGGGCAGGGGGTGTCAGGAACAGTCACCCGTTACTCAGGACACGTCATGTCAGTCAATAACGATCTTACCCAGCTCAAGTATGGTCCCTGTGGCATACTGGAGTGACAAGCAAAGGACAAACATCTCTCTCATGGTACCATGGTTCTGTCTACTGCTAGCTATAGCTATCCTCAGCCTTGAGAAATTCACTTTCGATCACGGACCCCATCATCTGCTCTCTAGGCAAAAGTCTCAGGTAGTAACCAAGAGCCCATTGGTGTGCAGCCCCTCCTGCCTGCCTCCCACAACGTGCATGATACCACCTACCACAGTGGCAGATGATGTTTTCTGCCATTACCAAAGATAAGCCAAAAAACATAGAATATTCAGTCAGCTTTTATAAATAATAAATAAGATCAGACTCAAATTTACACATAGCTGAGGACAAGCAATGGGAATTTTCATCTTGAACACTGTGGAAAAAGAAAACGGTCTCCTATAAGCATTTAGAGCTTCGACGCTTGTGTATGTAAAGATATAATAACACAGAGAGAACTGTATGCGAATTTCACTGCACTATGTTCAGCTGTGCTTCTACACAGAAGTTAGAGCTGCTTTGGGGTTTGTTGGGAGGGAGTTGCGGGATTTGGAGGGTTTATTTTTAATTAGTATCTTATTTCACACTAAGCCTAATCATTTTATGAATGCAAATTCCAATGGTTAATAAGAAAACTGAATTGTCAGCAGAAAATCCAGTTTACTAGGTTGGTCCCAAAAGTGAGAGGACAGTATTCTCCCATTCCAGTAAAACCAAAATCTGGCAGCTATGTGAAGTTTTACTGCTTCCACAGTCTTAAACCAATGTCCACTATCCAGAACTAAAACAATAAAACTACAAAGTTTCATTTTGTGGATATATGCAAAGAATAAATAAACCTTCCTAAAGGGATGGGGAAAGTATTTAACAAAGGTGGTCCAGTGACAAGCCAAACAGTCAGTGTCAAAGAAGAGCTTGATGAAACTGATGAAGTTTGTCAGAATGTATCTAAGGATTAAGACCTTTTTGAAGTCTGGATGAAAATACCTGAGAAGGAAAGCTCAAGGGCAAAGAAACCAAAAGGTTCCTATCAAAATTCTCAAGTTTATTTTCCAGTTACTGCATCAGATACTTTTCGGAGTTGCTAACACACAGAACTGCTGTTAGGAGCTGGTTTATGCTCACGTTAAAAGTCTAATGAGATTATATCTACGTTGTCTGCTTGCCCTCTTACTCTTGCTACATGTGTACTGTCAATAGAATTACATTCTGCCTCTTGCATTTCAAAGGGATACTCCTTCTAGCCTCCAGCGATATACAGCTTAGAAGTTCCCTAAATTAGATGTGGTTATTTTGCTTATAGCATGATTTCACACGGCAAGTGATGTTTCACGCTTAGAAATATCTAGTGATTTGAAAGCATGGAAGTTACAATCATTAAGTGACACAAAAGGACTTTAAAAGTACTTCGGTTTTGGGCATACATGCACTGATGGCAGGTACTCCAACCACTCCCCAGATAAGACATTATCGTATCTGCTCTGCTTAAACTAAATTAAATCAAACCTTCCTCCCACCACCCCAAGCATCATCAAATCAGCATCTTAAGAGGTAAAAAAGGAAAAACAAAAAAAAAATTTAAAAGCTACACAGTAGCACAGCAATCCACCACATCCCAGAAGTTACAGTCCAGGATGTTTATTGATAGACTTTCCACAGCAGTTTGACATCATCTCAGCGCTGGGACACCGCACCTTGCTGAGGGGGTTTGGTCTTGCACAGGACGGGACTATCCCCAGTGTGTCACCGACTACATCCTTCCGCCATAAGGGAAGGAGAGTCCTGGGGGCAGCAGACACCACAGAATAGGGAAAAACAAGGCTTAGGAAAAAGAATCATCCAGTTTTGCTTCCAAGATTCCAGGAAACAAATCAGAGTCGCTTACAAGGATTTGATTCCGAGTATTTATGGGGTCTGTAAAAGATTTCCTACGGCGAGAGGCAAAGGCAGTCTAAATCCTTTCACATCTTCCATCCCATCGCATCAGCCGTCAAGAGAGAAGCCGTAGGGGACACCCAACACCCCGGTAGCACGGTACGCGTGTGCTATGGGCGCGGGGCATCGGAGGGCTCGGACCGCCCCGGCCAAGGGACCGCGGCGGCTCCACGCTGCAGCCCGGCCGGCCCGGGAGCCGGCAACACCGCCCGCAGCGCAGCGCAGCGTCCGCCCCGCTCCGCTCCCGCCACGGGCTCCTGCCGGTGCCGAATCCCGGCCTGAGCCGCCTTGAATGTGTCGCCAGTGGCCTCTCAGCCCGACACCGCGGCCAGAGAGCCCCGGCAGCCTCGAGGGGCCGCGCGGGTAGGCGCTGGGTCTGCACAGCCCCCGCTCCCCGCCCGGCGGGACGCGCATGGCGCGGCAGCCACACGGAGCCGCCACAACGCGCCCCGAACGCGCAGGGAACGGGCGGGAACTGGCCGGGCGAGCCCCAGGCCGCGGACCCGCCCCGGGACGGAGGCGGGGGGGGCGCCCCACGGGCCGTCGCTGCTCGTCCCCTACTCCGGCCGTACCTCCCGGGTGGTGACCTCCTCCTTCTCCGAGATCTTCAGCAGCAGCCGGTCGTTCTCCAGCTCCAGCGCCCGCACACGGTCAATGTAAACGGCCAGGCGGTCATTGAGCTGTCGCAGCTCCTCCTTCTCCTGCAGCCGGGAGATGCGGGTCGGCGACAGCGGGGTCCCGCCGGGGGTGCCGCGGCTCGGAGTGCCTGACATGGCGCTGGGCTGGCGGGCGGGCGGGCAGCGACTCATTCAATCCCGCCGCACCGGGGGGAGGGAGCGCTAAGATGGCGGGCGGGCAGCCCCTCCCGCCGCGGCGCCGCCTGGGACATGCAGTCCCGGCGCCAAGATGGCCGCGGGTAGAGCGCTGCCCGCCATTTCGCGTCCTCTCAGGGAGCGCGGGGGCGGCTCGGGCCGCGCGGCAAGGACGGAATCGGGCGTGGGCCCGGTTCTGAGGCGAAGAGGTTTTGGTGGCAACAGCGGAAGGGACCGGAGCGACCGACAGGACTGACCCTCATCCGCTCCCAGCGGAGCAGCAGCCCGGGTCCACATACGGGGCTCAGGCCTGTGGGGTGATCGGTTCCCTGACAGGGTGTATTTGTGTGTTCTCACTGTAGTTCCCTAAAACATCGTCCACAGCCGCTTGTGGGCTGTGTGATTTTGCTGTGCTTTGCTGTCGGCTCTGCACAGGCCAGGGTCCAGCTCTGTGCTGAAATGGAGAAAACATGGATTGGACGTTCCCAAGGTTGATGTTTTTAGGAGTGCCTAAAGAGTGATGTTTTTTGGCTACGTAGTCAAACTTTGTACAAACTAAAATCCACTGAGAAGTTTTCTCTTCCTAAATATTTGGAGTACTGTTTTTCCCAAAGACCCCAAATTTTGTCGGTTCTTGCACATTAACTAGTATAAGCTGGATTACCATTCCCAAAGCTGTTCCTGGCCTTGTGCCTTTCAGCTACAAGGGAGGGCTGAGAAAAAGGAGAAGTCGGTAAAACAGACAAAAGTCTGTCATCTGTATGAAGAGCAAAGAGAAACAGTAGCAAGAGCATTATGCAAAGGTGGGGGTACGGGTCTGGATAGAGAAAGGGGAAGACAGCAAGAAAATACAGCATACGATGTGAAAATTTATGGACCCACGGTGAAAAAGTAGGTGTTTGGCCTCAAAATAGAACTAAAACAATCTTCATGTGAAATCCTAGTATCAAGTACACCTCAAACTGGAAAACCTTGGAATAAACTCAGGAATTCTGGATGGTCAATATCCATGTGGGCAAATAGCTGTAAGTCTCTCAATCACTGCATACATCACAGGTTTTCACCTGAATGCATTTGTCTCAAAATGTGCATCTGATAGGAAAGGATTTGTCCTGGCTGCTGTGAGACAGCAGAGTGCCTGTCTCACCTGCTCGGGCATCACCTCTCCTGGGACAGCACTGAGCGCCCCTTCACCTCCATCTCCTCCCGAGAGCCGAGGGCGGGAATTTCCACACCCGGCTGCGGAGCTGTTGGTATCAGTGGGTTTCCCCAGGGCTGTTTATGAGTGACAGCTAAAATGGAAGCAAGATCACTCCCCGTGCGCTTTCTGAAAGGCACAACCTCCCTGCATGAGGGTCACTGCCGGCAGGGCGCTGCCAGTGAGATCTGATTATATGATGTGCGACTTGGCGTAAATCTCAGCTTTCTGACTGAATCTGGAAAAGGAAGCAGAGAGGCGACTACAAATCCCAGGGTGCTGTGGTCGCTGCTCGCAGGGAGGTCGGATCCTGCCCCATCCGCCTCCTGCTCTTTGTTCCAGCCACACTTGGGAGTTGCAGTACAGTGCAATGCGTGTTTTGAATTTTGGCGCCTGTCTGCAAACTGCAACCCAACTGCTGCTGGACCGGCTCCAGCCCCAGCCCCAGCCCCAGCCCCTTGTCCTGCCCCTTGTCCTGCCCCACGCAGTCCGTGTCGTCTCTAACGGCACTGCCTTCCCCGGAGCAAACAACAAAAAAATAACCCTGAGCATCAAGCCGTGCGCTTAGAGTGGACTTTTTCTCTCTTTAACATTCAGTTTCCAACACTAGCAAGTTCGTGGAAGACCAGCTATAAACTCTGGTTGCGTTGACAGGAAAAAATATTTTAAGAATGCTGAAAGCCTCTGTCTAAACATTTTTGGGTTAGCTCGTTTTTACTCTTCTGATTTGATGTGATAATCTGTGCATCTGTCATATTTTTGAAATTATTTTAAGCTTTTTGCCTAATTGTGATTGGTAGTGTAAACCGGATGTAAATCCCCTTTGTTCATGAAGTTTAGCCCTCAGATTTTTTAGATAATGGCTTAGAAACTTTGAATGTTTCAAGAGTTTTTGTGTTTTGGGGTTTGGTTTGGGGGGGGGGTTTTTTGCCTTCTAGTGTTACTGGGTATTTTCATAGTGCTGCTATCAATTGTATTGCAGTAAACTATTTTTTTTTCCAAAATATACTTCCTGAAATATGCATCAATAATAATGCCTGATAATTTCTACATTTTTTAGAAAGTCCTTTTCTTTAGCAGTAACCCGGACACTTGCACACTTTCATCCCTGACACCAACCTCCCCTTGTTTAACAGAATATGTATGTTCACTTTTCCAAAGAGAATGGTTTGGCAGTGAGATGGGGAGAGGAAGCATCAAGGAAGAAAGGGAAGTGCAAGCTGAGTGCCCACTCACCAGCCGTGTTTTCCAGGGAGTGCAACACGTGTTTCAGTTGTGGTATTGGCATCTGTTCAAATACTGGTCCTCTTGGATCCCTACTATGAGAGGGATTTAGTATCGAACCAGGGTCAATATGGTTATTAATCTCTTAATATTTAGCAATTGGTTTTTCATTAGAGACCTTGACAGGTCTTTGCTACCCAAAACAATTTTACAATAAACTCCTTCTGTACAATAAACTTCTGAGCAAGTAGAATGGATTTGTTATCCCAAGACAAAATAATTTAGTGTTTGACAAAGGGACAATATAGGGATGTGTCAGTCTTACCTGGCTGGGAAAACAGAGGATCATGGCAATTCCTGGGGCTGCATTCCTGGGCATTCAGATTGGGAACCTGTTCAGAGTACACTGAGGCTCCTGTCTTGCCCACTCTCCCAGAATTTCCACTTTGTGGAAAGTGGAGCAGAGGAGGAAGCTGCTGCAGGTACAAAGTCAGGAACTTGGAAGAGCCTTGGGCTCAGTATTGAAGCTCTAGCTCAAAGGCACTTGCAATATATCTGACTGTGCGTAGGATAAGAATAAATTTTTGGGATGTCAGACACAGACAGTAGGGACAGGCTCTGTTTAGCTCTGGAGTGCTTCTACCACCAGGTAAATGAAGGAATTGCTTCCAGTACATAATAAAGACAAAGGAAAACATTGTGTATCCTTTGATACAGAGCACCTTGTCATTCGTTGACCAGTTTCCTGTACATTTGTGTCTAACAAGTTTTCTGAGGCTATCTGGGATTTCATAATGACTCTGACATTTTCATAAATCTGGAGATACAGGATTTCCACTACTATTTCTTAACTGCTTTGGTTTCTCAGCAGCTGCTGCCATGCTCTCCTCTTTCTCATTTTACACTCTTTTATTTGTATGTCTTTAATAGAATTATTTCTATATTTACTGTAGTCACCTAACTCCACCTCTGCATCATGTTCTTCACCTTGCTTGAACAGCCAGACAATGTTTCATTGATTGTCTCAGATATTGTCATTAATTTCAGGAAGGAGCAAGGACTGAATATATATCACATAACATTTTCCTACCAGTCCAAAATCAATTTGGCCTCAACATTAGTGCTCAAAAAATTGCTAGCAATGACTCCAAGTCTGGAAGAAGCACTCATACCTCACCATGGAGTTCTCCTCCTGAATTTCATCTTTCATTGAATAAAATTGCTTCCAGCAGTGTCAGGACAGAAAGCACTAAAGCAAGTAGAGAAAATGAATGGTATGCCATGAGTCATGGATGAAACCTTCCTCATCCACTATGAGAAAGTTTGCTGAGATGTAAAAAAGAGCAAAGAGGAACGTGGCACACAATTGTGGGGTTAAAGCAAACAGACAGCAGACTGTAGGACAAGGGTTTTTTTCGAGACAAGACATCACACTGTAATGTGTAGAGGGTGTATTTGTTTCTGAATCTAGCATCTAATGTTTGACAGGAGTTTTGAACAATAATAATCTTTTGCTACAGCATTTACCTCCTTACTGAGGCAGAATTCAAGCTGTTATCACACTGAGGGAAGTGTTAACAAGTCTGGACAGAGAGAATTCTGGTCTGTGCTTGGAATTGTTCACTCTTTTGTGGCAGGAAGGCGAGTAACTTCTAAGCGTGGCCCTTTAGACTCTTGTACTGGAACGAGACCCTGGTCTCATGTGATCAGAAAGAAATGAGAATTTAATTCAGAAAACACTTCATATTTTCCCCCATCTCAACAGAAAAGGGGTAAAAGAAGATGCTGAGGGGGTCAGTGCTCAGGGCTCCCCGACTTCCCACAATTCCACTCTGTCATTTTTCTACAGAGTGATTTGCTTATAATAGCCCATGCTAAAAAGATCCCCGTCTATAACACAGGAGCCAAAGAGAGGGTTCCTGCAGTACAGCTCATTCACAGTCTTCCCCAGGCACAGGAGGAGGTGTATGGTGGGATACATCAGCCTTCAGGGTAGCATCACCTACTGTGTCTCATGCCCACTGGCTCCTGAGGACTCAGGAATTCTTCCAAACTAATAGGAAAACAGATTTCTTGGTAGTTGAATACCGTGAAAGCACCACTGAAAACAGATGAGCTGGCCAGGTAGGAAAAATACCACTGCTTCCTTCTAGTCAGACTGTGGCAGCCTTTGGAGCCAGAACTGTAGGCGTGCCTGTGCAGACCAGATGCTGTTTAAAGAGATAAATAGCAACATTACACTAAGATCAAGGAAGGGATTATTCACATCACTTTTAATGAAATATTGGGCCAATAATCTCTAACACTGTGAGTTTTCCCTTTCACATACAGAGCTGGATTTTATTCTAGTTACACTTTCGGGGATCCAAAGACAAAAGTGTCCTCTGCAGCCTGCCAAGGTAGCCCCAATTCTCAGCACCCCGTGGAGTTCAGGTTCCCTCATTTCACATGCAAGCCCTTCATCATTTAGCCATTTAGCAGTTTGGAGAGCACAGTGAAGGAGGGTGGGGACTGGCTCTGAATGCAGTTCCTCTGAGTTCACAAAGCTGGCGTTATCAGCCAGGAGCAATCCCAGCTCTGCTCCAAGAATCACTTAAATCATTGCTACACCGGTGGAGCTGTGGGAGGGGAGCACACAGTGCTCACACCCCTGCACTATTATTATATAAAGCCTGGCACTGATCTCCACGCTAATGAAAACAAACCCAGGGGTTTTTTCAAAACAACCATTTGGCGCTTAGTTTTCAAATCCACAGTCCAACTGCAGCTGGCTGGGTGCCCATCACCATGGAGTTATTTACATATTTTCCTCCAGCAGCTGCAGTAACCTGTTCTGTTCCTCGTGTCTGGCCAGGCTGGCTCAGCCTTTGTCATGGTCTCACTGGAGGGAAATATTTCAGTCTTGTGCTATTTCACAAACCAGCTCCCAGTGTGTTGGGAGTTCAGTTCTTAGTGTAGAAAGGTCAAAGCAGAAACCTTTGTCTTCCCTTTGAAAGAGAATTATCTACTTATCCCATCATACACTGTAACATGCTACATGCATTTGGGAGTGCTGATTCCTTAAGCCAGAGCTTCTGTCAAAGGTAAAGTTTACAGAGTAAACATATGTGAGAAGGAAGAAGACAGGCGTAGAGAGATAATGAGGTATGTGCATGGGATCAGTCTCTCTTGGACATATTACATGATTAATCAAGGAGATGAAAGGAATGCTTTCTGCAACTCCAAAGTGTGCTCCACCCAAGATCTCAAAGTATTTTACAAAGGATAATTCATTAGGCTTTATAATAATCTTGCAACAAAACTAAGATGACCATGAAGCTTATTCAGTTAATGTCTGTATGTCTTGAGTTTCATGGAGTAGCTCTTTGAACTTGGCTTTCAGCTCACAGAATAATAGAATCACAGACTGGTTTGGGTTTGGGTTGGAAGGGACCTTAAAGCTCATCTTGTTCTAACTGCCTGCTGTGGGCAGGGACACCTTCTACCTTCCACAGGTTGCTCCAAGCCCCATCCAGCCTGGCCTTGGACACTTCCAGGGATGGGGCAGCCACAGCTTCTCTGGGCACCCTGTGCCAGGGCCTCCCCACCCTCACAGGGAACAATTCCTTCCCAATATCCCATCTATCCCTGCCCTCTGGCAGTGGGAAGCCATTCCCCCTTCTCCACGCCCTTGTCCAAAGTCCCTCTCCAGCTCTCGTGGAGCCCCTTTAGGGGCTGTCAATACATCTGTCTCATTGGAAAACATTTTTTCAGTCCACAGCTGGAGACAACAGTGAAGTGCTGGAGCACTGCCTCTGTTAACACTTGCATTGGAGCTGCATGTCCTTGAAGAACAGCCCCAGCTAAGCATGAACCTATAACAGGAAGCCATTTCCTGTCTTGAGTTTGGTACAGTCAGGAGAGATCCTGCCCTACCCCACTCTCCTGCAGCCTGTGCTCTATTCTGAATTTTGAAGGCCAGCAGTATCACATCACTTCTTTCTTTACCCCCATCACACTGAGGATGCATGTGAGTGGGCAGGTGCAAGAATCAGATGTTTTGGGCAGCCATTAAAGAGATTTGCTTGGATGGAGTAAATGGGCAGGAGCTACAGCAAATGAGGAAAAGCTTTTGTTTGATGGCGATATTTGCAGGCTTCCTCTGCACTGCTAAACCCCAGTTCTGGGTATGAGAATAGCACAGATTTGTAGGATTTAATATGTTTTACACAGTCTGCAGAAATCTTGAATGTTCAAGAAAAATCAGCTTCAGCATGGCCCCCTATGTTGTGTAGTGTGACAGGCTGGCATGCAGAAAACTGCGCCCTGGAAAGATCAGGGCCGTTGCTCAGGGGCTGGATGGATGTCCTCGCTCATTGGGTAATCTGCCCAAGTGCAGGAATTTAGGGCTGGGCCTGCTCTGGCTGAACCTCTGAGCTTCTTCAAGTGCAAAATCCAGAAAAAGCTGCTGGGTTCAAAGTGCCAAGCTTCCCAAACTGTAGAGAACTAACAAGTGGCGTGGATTCACTGACAGTCCTCCCCTTGTGCCAAGGAGGCCAGGCCAGTTCTCCTTCAATATATCAGGAAATATTGCCCCAGTTTACAGGCACGGTGTCCACCTCTGTCTCTCCCATCTGTGATACTCCCATCATAAATGATTCAGAACATCATCCATCTCTGGGGATTTACTCACACCACTAACAGAGATGGTTCCCAGCCCAGTGCAGGTGTGTGCAACTCCCATGGCACATGCGGCCACATCCTTAAGGCCTGCTTGAGGTCTAGAACCCATTTGGCAGTTGTCTTGGAGAACGGACTACCTGAAAACACCTGTCTGATGTGTGAGACTCATAGCTTCAAACAGTGGGATTAATCTGGTATTTGCTGGGTAATAAGGAAGGAGTTGATAAACCACGATGCAACTGTCGCTTGGGTTTGCATTTTTATAGCACGTTTGGAGTGGGAAGCCAGCGAGTGCTAGGAAACTGCAGACACTTAAATGGCCTCAGAATGGAGGAAGGCAGAGAGATCAGTTTGAGGTTACAATGGTCAGTGAGGCCATTGGCAGCTTATACTGATGATTTAACTTAAAAAGCAATAAAGAGTTAAGTCAGTGATGCATGGTGGACATTGTGTAGACAAGCCTCCATTTGCAGGAGTCAGAGTGCTGATGGCTAGAAGTGTGCATGCTCTCTTCTGTGCCAGTACTGTGCTGGTCTGAACTGGTCTGGAGGAGCAGAAGCTCAGATCTGCTCAAGCCTGTCAAGTTTGCAGAACATAAATCACTATTTGTCCTCTCTACCCCTGCTATGCAGATATGTTTGGATGGTACACCACTGGCTGTTCTGGTTCAGTGGCCATCCCACCCAGTGGAAGGGTCTGGAGGACTGGCCTGCGGCCAACGGGGAGAATACCTCCACCCTACATCCAGCAAGGAGCTGGGAGTCCTTCCAGTGTAGTGCCTGGGCACCTCAGGTGCCTAGAGTTGCTCAGCCAGCCTCAGGATATCTTTGGCTTCATGACTAGGACTCCCACAAGGAGAAAATTCTGTGTGAAGAATCCACACTTCTGTGGGCCACCCATGGGCACTGTGACTACTGAGCCTTTTACTTTTGCTCTGTTGTTACACAAATCTCTTGAATTTTGTTTACTTTTCATTTAGTTTTTTTCTTCTCACCCTGCACATTTCTCCTTTGGTGTCAATGACAGGCAGCACCCTGGACATGCCAACTAATCATGACCAATTTTCCTGTTTGTTCTTGTCAAAAATACCTTCTCATGTAAAAGAAATAGCAACATTTGCTTTCTACAGGACTCTGCTGTTGGGATATATACAAGGAAGGACGGACACCTCCTTGGAAGGCGGATACTCCCATTACTCTCATCTTCCCAGGAAACAGTCTTGCTGGGTTGTCCCTGCAATCCCTGGCCTGTTGGTGAGTCTTCTTCTGAATGAACTCACCCTAGGAAGGACCTCCCCTTTGAAGTTCCCCCATCTTCTCAACCTTTGCATCATTCTTGCTGCTTTTGTGACTTCTTCTGGCTCGAGAACCTCAGTGCCCAGTGGCTACTCCCTGCCCTGCAGGTCACAGGTATGCCCCAGACTCTGCAGATGCCCTTAGCCTGCAAGGATAAGGTGTGGGCAGGTAATCTATCCATGCAAGATAGGAGCAAGAAATGTTAGAGTTCTAAGCCTTTGCGAACCATGTTGTGTCATGAGATCAGTCACGAAAAACTGCTTTGTAGCTGCCTGATGGGATATGGTGCAAGCAAACAGCACAGCTGAGAGCCAGCTCACACACAGCTGCTCCTCTGGAATGGTGTCACTGGAGATTGAAGAGGAGCTCTTCTTGCCTCCACTGTGGACACTCAAAGCCCTCTTGGGATGGGTAAGAGATGTGCCATTGCTCAGCGGGACTCAGTCTGGGCAGGCAGTGTCCAAACAGCTTCTCTTACAAAAAGCACCTGGGGCTGCTCAGGTAAATGAGCCCCATTCACCTCGCAGCTGCAGAAAAGCTTGTGCCAGAATGGTGGAGGATCCTTCACACAGGCACTCTGCCTCTGCAGACATGCCTCCTTCCTCTGCAGCGCCTACGTAGGTCCTCCTGCACAGGGCACAGCAGTTTGCAGCAATCGCCCCCTTCACTGGCTGTGACTGCTGCCCGTGTCTCTTGTCCACGCCACAGACTGAGCACCTCAACCCACCTTCCCCTCTGACCTCCCTTTCCCCGTCAGGTTCATGCTGGCAACCCCTCCTCCTGTGTCCTGTTCCTGCACAGCAAAGAGCTCCGCACTGGGCCTGGAGGAGCGCTCCTGCCTGGGCCCAGAGCACCATGCCTGGGTCAGGGAGAGGCGTGGGGGGCCAAGAACACACCGAGCTAGAAATGAGGGCCAGCTTCAAACCTCTGTCTGAAACCTGAGGTCCTCACAGGCTCCACTGAGATGCCAGTTTGTGCTCCTGCCTCTCTCTGGAAGCTCTTTATGGCTGGACAGCCCAGGACCCCACTGGCACATAGTGACAATTGGGTAGAGTCCATCCAGCCTCCTGGCACTGCCCAAAGGGGCAATGCCCCCTTGCTGCTCCCTCCACACCCTTCAGCCTGCTCCCCCTTGACAGCAGTGACTTTCAGCTGGCCCACCAAGGGACTGAGGCATGGGCTCATCCCCACAGAAGCCATTCCTAGCTACATGGCATCCAGCCACTGCAAAGCATTGGCCTCCTTGTAAAATGCAGCAGGAATACAAATGGAACTTGCATTTGTCCAAAGTGACTGCTTCCGAGGGAAATCTGTGGGTCTGTAAATGGCCTTTCCCACCTGATAAACCTTTCCATCCCCAGCAAGACCAGCAAGGAGGACAGATCAGCATCACCATGGTCCCACCATGCAGTGGCCATGGGGCGCAGCAGTGTGAGACCCCCTGTAGAGTGGCTGTAGGAGAAACCACTTTTGTGTGGGTCCCTAAGAGAAGGCAGGACATTGGCTTCCCAATGACAAAAATAAAGGTCGTTTACCCAAGGACATACTTTTCACTTGGAAGTGATAAGCAACTTGGAAGACCAAAGCTAAGGCATCTCTAATTGCAGAAGTGGATACAAAATGAAGGAATTCCATCGCATGGCAGCAGAGGTGAGGCTGTTAGCTCAGGCTATAAAATCAGTGTTGTAAGGCCCAGAGAAGGCTCAGAAGGGTTAAATCCTTTCCTTCAGCAGACAGGAGCAGCCTGCCTGAACTGGCAGCTGCAGATGGTTCCTCTGCTCAGGCTGAGCAGGCAGTTGGACTGGTCAGGTGGTCAGAAACTATACTTCAGCAGAAGGCGCAGGCAAAGATTGTTTTGAGGTTTTTCCTAGAGCAGCTGGATTTGGGAACAGTTGCTATCTGTGGCACTGTGGGTGACAGCTTTAGCAGTGTGCATGTGCTATAAAAGAAGACCTTGCACTAAACAGAACATCAGAAATACAGGCAGTTCATGGGTGTTGCATGTGGTGACCAGGGAGCTGCTGCAGGGGCAGTTGCCTTTCTCCTCTTCACAGGAGGGCAGTTTCATGGCTCCTCTGTGTGTGTCTGTGTCCATGCACATGTGCTGCTCCAGAAGGGAGACCATGGCTTGAGCAGAGCTGCTGGTGCCCTTGCTTGTGGGGTGATGTAGGAAAAGGATTTAGCTTGCTGTCTCTTCTCCTGGTTTTGGTAGTAGAGGCTGTTGGTTTCAGATCTAGCTGCGAAGTCTTGCAAGTTATCAAATACTTCTGGGGGATACTGTCTGGACCTCGGTTTACTTACTAACAGCAGCATGTTCTTTAAAGTCAGGTTCAAACTATTTCACCTGGAAGACCAAAGGACCAATGTGAAAACTGTCCTGTGATGTGATGTGCAGAGCAGTGTTTTGTTTAAAAATGTGCTAACTAATGAACCATTACCAAAGACAGTAGTTCAAGTCTCTGCCTCAAAGCAGGGCTTAAAAACTCTAAGAGAGCCAGTGAGGAATGCAGCAGCCATGCGGCACAAGGCAACTGGAGGCTGGCCTGGCTGAGCTGAGATCACTGCAGCAGCTCTCCATGCTGCAGCAAACACCGTGTGGGAGAGAGACAGCATCCAAAGGCAGCAGGATCATTCCAGTGGGAGAGGGCTGTTTTTATCAAAAGAGGTAGTAGTGAAGACTCTGCGGTGACCTTTACTTCCCTACCAAGGAGTTTAAGCAAAGAAGCCTCAGTTTGGCTCCAATTGCTCCCTGGGTGGTTCCATTACACACCAGGGACTCCTCCACCTCTGTCATCTCACCAGCAGAGGCTGAACAGACCCTTGTCCAGCTCTGTCCTGCCAAAAACAGGACAACAAAAGAACACAGTGGGCATTGGTGGCAACTACCATCAAGCGCCAAGCAGGGCCAACACAGCACTCCATGCCCATGAGAGAGGCCTTGCTCATCATCATCACAGGTTTTGTGTCTCACACAAAAGAAGCCACTTCTTAGCTGGTAAAGAGAGATATTATTATTTCTGTTGTCCCCACATCCTCTTTTCAGAGCCGTGTTCTGTCGTGGTGCATAGGAGTATTTCCATCCCTGACTGAGAGGGCCACAGTTGCAGAAATACTGTGTATGATGAACCCCATGCAGAGATTTTTGCTGGCTGCTGTTGTAAGTAATTATTTCCTGGAAGACAGAGAGGCTCCACCACTTGGGGAAACACCCTGCATGGACATGTGAAGCACAGGGCAGAACCACTCAGCCCTGAGCCTTGCAGAATTGAGTGGGGCTTTCAGCTGTTTGAGGTCCAGAGGCCTGAAGTGGTACAGCCAGGATGCACTGGGGAAGGGGCACTTCCAGAAGAAACCAGACATTGAGAGCAACACCATCTCAGCTCAAAGGGAAAGCTTCTGGCTACCTATGGGAATGGTGCTGAAGTTCTTTCACATTGGTTGCTATGCATATTTTGTAAATTAACATAAGACAGTAGCCTCTGAATTTAAGGTAGCCTGGATTTAGGCATGAGGCTGAGCCTGTCTCCTGCCTGCCTCCCCTATGACCAGCCCCTACCAGCCTCCTTGGGGCTGCTGGCTTACAGGGTGACCCATACTGCCTGCTGGAAGACATCTAGCAGAAAACCACATCTGGATCTTGGCAAATGCAAATACTTGCATCCTGCAAGGCCTTGGCCAAGAAGGGGTAAGACAGGAAGGCAGAGCACTGCTGAGCAGCATCAGGCTGCTGGCCTTGCCTGTCCTCCTCCCTTTTGGGGAGATGATTCAGTTAATACTTGGAATCAATGGGTAAAGGGTTTCCCCCACTGTGCCAGCTATGGGAGCATATCCTGTGAGAGCATCTTTCATCCGATGTCACACAACAGCTTGTTGGTGGGTACAGGCTTCACAGTGACCCTCTGGGAATTCTGGCTCCCCTAGCAGAAGGGAAGGGAGCTCTGCCTTTCCATAGCTGCAGATGGTGGATCTCAGAAGGTGTGTATGGCTTTTTGGCCATGATGTCATGAAGGGGGCTGGCTGAAAGAGGAATGCAGTCAAATGGACAGGTGGAAATCAGTTTGTACCTGGTATGTCTGCCTGCCTTAAGAATGCATACCTCTGCAGTGAGCAGGATGAGCTTCAGGTTCAGAAGAAAATGGAGTCCCAGGTACCACCACTCAGCTGTGCATCCTGTGCCTCTGTCAGACGGACCATAGGTTGTGCTGATTCTGTACTTGGAAAAGAGGAAGGACACTAAAATAAACTTCATCTGTCTCCCTCAGAGAGAGGCTCTGTCTTGGTTTGAAAGACAGGTGCCTGCCAAGGCAGGCAGGAACTTCCCTTGGAATACAAAATGTGACCTCCTTCCTTCCAAATTATTGTAACTTTGAAATTAAGGGGCTTTCAGGCAAAGATATGTGAAAAGGAGTAGGAGTTCTTTACTAGTGTATCTAGATATGTGCAAGGAGATGAACAAACAGCAGCGGCAGCACCAACGAGCAGCAGCAGAGCCCAGGCCCAGCCGCTCCCGGCTGCCGGCACCTTCCCCTCGGCGCAGCTCCGCTCGCGGCCGCCAGGGGCGCTGGTGGCTCCCGGCCGGGCAGGGCGGGGGCGCTGATTGCCCCGCGCCGGCAGGGGGCGCTGTGGCGCGAGCGCGGCCGCCTCTCCACACGGCAATGGCGGCTGAGGCGGCGGCAGAGGGAGAGAAGGGGCTTTCCTTGACACACTCGCTGGGGTGGCCGGGCTCAGCGGCACTCGGGAGGCTGAATGGACTGCAGCAGGAACCTCGCAGCAGCAGGCTGGAACGGCAGAGGCGGGCACACCTCGGAGTGACAAACGAAATGTATCAGAAACTCCGCAGCTGTAGCAGGAGCCGCGGGGTGTCCCGGCAGGCGGGTGCGGGGTTACAGTGAAGCGAAAAACCCGGAGCAGTGGGAAGGAAACGGCGGGACTGGGCAGCGGCAGCCGGGCTCCCAAACACGGCAGGAAGCTCCCTCAGAGGGGGAAGGGGCTTGGAGTCCCGAGTTTTCCCCTGAGGCACCCCAGTAGATGGTGAGGGTCCTTCCCAGTGAAGGAGGGTGTTGATAAGGTCCCAGTGCAACGGCTGCTCGTACGAGCAAAAGCCTCACTTACTGTAGGATAAAAGAGTAATGGGCTGGACTGTGCAGTGGCAGCAGTAGGATCAGTTCGACTGTTCCCTCCGACCCCGAGAGGGAGAGAGAGGAGAGCCGAGCCCAGACATCCCCCAGCCAAAATCTCGCAGTATCTCTGCCCTTCCAAAAGAAAGCCCCCTCAGCTACGAGAGTGTAGCTCCACCCTTCCTCCCACCTTGGCCACTTCTTTTGTGTCTTAAGTACCGGTCGTTATTGTCTCTTAGCAACAGATAGGAGAAAAATCCCTGAGGGAAAAAGAAAAAAAAAAAGGCACAATCTTAACCTTCAACAGGCTCTCTTCATAAACGTGGAGCAGCCGGGGAAGGGTAAGGTGCTGCACTTTTCCTTCTTTCCTTGGTCTTTAGCCAGGTCAAGATGAACTCTGGCTTTTCCAGTTCTGTTCCTGATGTCCATGCAATGCCTGTCTCTTGGGTAGTTTTGATACTGCTTCCACCCCCCACGTTCTTAATTTTTGTATTTAAACGTGATCCAGAATTCTCCACTCAGTCAGTCTGGCCTCCTGTTGTACTTGCTCAACATTGGGATGGATCGCTCTTATACTTGTTCTCCAAGTATATAAACAGGTGGCTGTTTTACATCTACCTCAGCTCACTTCTACTTCTCCTCCAGGCTGAAAAAGGCTTGTTCCTTCCAGTGCTCCTCATAGGATATATGGTCCAGGCCTCAGACATCTGCATGACTTTCCTCTGAACTTACTCCAGTTAATCAAAGTTTTTCTTGCATTGCAAGGCTTGAACACAGCACCACTGGTGTGATCTAATGAGTGAAAGGTAAAGGGAACAATCCCTTCCAGGCCCCTGCCAGGTGCATCTGTCCACGCAGCCCAGGACATTGCCACAGCAGCCAGGACACGCTGCAGATGTTCAGCCTATTTATGGTCCACTGAGCCCTTCATGTCCACCTCAGCAGAGCCAGTCCATCCCAGCTTCGGATTCAGCTCCAATCCCAAGGCTTCCTCTACCTTACCTACCTTTTTTCTGCCCCACTGTCCTCGGGGCTCACCTGATGGGTAACATATCTTGCTTGTAATGCCTCTAAGAAAGTAATAAGGCAAAGAGTGAATAGATATAATGCAAAATCCAAAGAAGGATTCACAGAGATGCAAATGGTTTGCAAATGCTGGGAATGTGGGAGAAGGCATTTAGCAATGTTGGAATTGGGCAAAATCTTCTGGAAACTGAAAACCTGGATCTTCTATTAGGGACTTGTGCAGGCAATGATGGGAGGCAAGAACACTTGTCTTAGGGAAAAGGCAGTTTTGAGGGGTGTCCAGTGCAGCGTAGAAAGGTTAAATGATGAGAAACCCAAGGGGAGTTCGGGAACTGTAGATCCATAGGTTTCTGTGTGAATGGAAAGGTGTCCTGAGGGGAAGGTGGCAATAGTCAGGGTGTGAGAGGGAAGAGCCCCATGCAGCTGCTGCTGGTGGGTTCGTGCTCACAGACCAGGCAGCGGGAAGTAGCAGGTGCCACCTCCTCCTCTTCCAGGCAAGGGTTTATTTAAGGGCCAGAGCAGGGGAGGGCCCTTCTCCAGCACACCTGGAGCTGAGTGAGCAGCCACCCTAAGGTGGCTCCTTGCACATCGGCAGTGGCAGGAAAGGTGACAGGAGAGGTGACACCTCCTTCAGCTCGGGGCTGCGGCAGCTCCTCCTGTGAGGAGCCCAGAGCTTGTGGATGGGGAGACCTTTAGCTGTCCTGTGTGATAGTTCTCAGTAGCAGAGATCGTATCAAACTCGTGTTGATTTTAGAGGTGCAGACTGACAACAAATTTGGCATTCATAATTTTTATTTGTTGACTTTCAGGAACATTTGGAAACATTTCAGAAAGGCAGCTCCTTCTGCCTGTGTAGGACAGTCACCACCCTGCGGACGCCTGTTCATACTCCGCCCTCCTGTGGAGAAAGGCATCGGAGTCAGACCGGTCGCACGAACATTCCCCACTGCTGGAATCCGAGCCGGGACACAGTCCAGCGGGCCGAGGCTGTGAGCCGGGACCGCTGCCCTGCGATGAAAGGAACCAGCCCTGCAAAGGCGAGCTCTACAGCAGGATGTAAAGTTCTGTAATTTGTTTTAAAAGCCAAGATTTTCAATTTTTGAACTAATACTTTCAAGTCAATACTTTTAATCTCAACAAATTAAATAGAATTGTCTTTGAAAGCAGAAAACAGTTGAGTTGCACATATTCACCTCAGTTCTCATTCAGAGGTAAGAAAATCCAGTATCTTTTATTCCAACAAAATCGTTTAATCTATTCTTTTAGATTTGTCTGTCAAACCTTATCGGATCCTGGTCAAGCGATACCAAAGTTATAATTTATGGGGGAAAAGTCCGTGAGTGCGAGGCTGGGCGGCCCTGCGGGGTCTGTCCCCACGCACGCGCCCCGAGCCCCCCGGCCGCAGCTGAGAGGTACCAGCAGTCCTGCCGGACCCTCCGCGGCGGGGTGACCCCTCCCCGTCCGCGCTGTCCCCTCACACCCACTGTGACCCCCGGCAGGCTGACCCCCGGCAGGCTGACCGACCCCCGGCAGGCTGACCGACCCCCGGCAGGCTGACCCCCGGCAGGCTGACCGACCCCCGGCAGGCTGACCGACCCCCGGCAGGCTGACCCCCGGCAGGCTGACCGACCCCCGGCAGGCTGACCCCCCGCCCCTCAGCGCACCGCTCCCGCCGCCAGGGGGTGCCCGCGGCCTCGCTCGCCGCCGGAAGCGGCCCCGTCCCGGCGTCCCGCGCGCGCTCGTTCCTTCCGGTGCGGCGCCATCGGTGCGGCGCAGGTGAGGCCGGGCGGGTCCGTGTCCATCCGCGTCCATCGGCTCCCGGTGCCGCAGCCATGGCCATCCGGTACCCCATGGCCGTGGGCCTTAACAAGGGCTACAAAGTGACCAAGAACGTGTCCAAGCCCCGGCAGTGTCGGCGCCGCGGGGTGAGTACGAGATGCTGCCGGCGCGCGGTGCCCCGGGCCCGGCTCTGTCGCGGGGGCTGAACCGCCCCGCTACCCCCGGTGTGCAGCGCGGTTATGTTGGTGTGTCCGGCGCGGAGCCGCCCAGCGCCTCCGGCCCTGTCCCGCGGGGCTGCGGCTCGGCGCTTTCGCTGTGGGGAGACGGGAGGGCTCCGAATCCGTGAGCTGCCCGTGACTGCGGGACGGGCGGCTGTGAAAGATGTGTGCCTTCTAGAGTCTCTCCTGTTCTTCTTCTCTTGGTAACAAAAGACAATCCCTACAAAACTGCCCGGAGTTTCCCTCCTCGGAGCTATCTAGGTCCGATAGATGCGTGTGTTGTTACGAGACAAAAATGCATCCGGGCCTTTTATCCACTCTGATTAAATGCTCCGTGTAGCTGTGGTGTCCGATGTGCGCTGCAGTGCAAACCGTGGGTCCTGCTTTTTCCAAAACTGCTGGGCCACGCCAGTGTGTGACACATCCGGACCCGAGGCTGAAGACAGACTGGCACACCTGGCCAAGCTCAAGTGCTCCGTAGCATCTGCCGGGGATCAGGTGTCTTTGGGACATTCCAACAGCGTAGGCTGGTTTTGCGGCCTAGCCGGGAGTGTGCCACAGCCCTTTGCAGTCCCCTTTGCATCAGCCAGCGTGCCTTGTAACCTGCGTATTCCCTCCCCTTCCCACAGCGCCTGACCAAACACACCAAGTTTGTGCGAGACATGATCAGGGAAGTCTGTGGCTTTGCACCCTATGAGCGACGTGCAATGGAGTTGCTGAAAGTGTCCAAGGACAAACGTGCTCTGAAGTTCATCAAGAAGCGGGTGGGTCAATTAACTAACAAGGATGGCAGAAACTATTGTCAGCTTTCTGTTTTCTGCCTTCCCTTAGGAATATTTGGCTTTTTAATTAATTATCTTTATTTTTTTTCTGTTGTTTCGGAAGTTACTGGTGTAATATGATGGAGTGGAGAGAATGTTCCTTGGGTTGGGTGGGAGAGCAGGAGGTGGATACAAAGGTACTTTGCCAGAAAGGGCCTGAGCTCAGGGATTCAGGCTTGTCATGCTATTACTGCATGGTTTGTGTGTCTGGTGTGGGGAGGATGAGAGCTGCACTGATAGAGGCTGGGTGCCATTAACCAGGAGACTTTAAATGGGGTTCCTTGAGTTGTAACAGTTATGAGCTGAAAGCAGCCCCTTTGGTGTCCCAAATAACTGTGCTGAGGTACTACTGAGACACGATGGCAACCTCGTAGCTGGAGGTCGAGTCCGTCTTTCCAGGACTTTACCATTCTGCCTGGTTTTGGGGTGTGTTGGCAGTGACACCTGCAAAAACCCCAGCCTGTGCTGGGTGAAGACTTGAGTGCTCTGCTCTCTCCCTGCAGGTTGGCACTCACATTCGGGCCAAGAGGAAGCGGGAGGAACTCAGTAACGTCCTGGCAGCCATGAGGAAAGCTGCTGCAAAGAAGGATTGAGTTGCACAGGCTGCAACACAATAAAGTCCTTTCTCTCAGAACCAGGGTAGTGAGTATTCTTGGTACACGTACTTCAGTGGGCGCTGCTGGGGGATGCTGACAAGGTCCTGAACTTCAGTGATCAAGAACTTGGGTCAGTGGTTTATTGTACCTACAGCTGGAGATGCTGATACTGGTGCTGCTGGGACTTACTCCAGAGGGCAATCCTCTGTGACTTATGTGGAGTCTCAGGACTTGGAAATCGCTGGAATAGTACCTTCTGTTTCCTACTCTGTCTTCAGACCTAGATGGTGGTAGGAGGGAAGTGGGCAAAAATGGCTTTTGAAAACACTAACTACTTTACACTCCTTCCCCAGGGCACATCAGCCCATTCCTTATGCAGCTTAGCCCGCTTGTGTTTCCCTTTGTACCCTCTATTCAGGCCTGTTTTCTGCAGTGTGTTAGCAAGTCATGAAAGACACCTGGAGTCAGCAGAACTGCTTGGACTTCAGTAGCTGGATTCTTTATTCTCTCCTAAGGGCTCCCTTGCTGTGAGATGACAAGGGCTGTTCTTCCTGGCTGAGAAAATACTTTTCAACTAAACTCCATGCTATTACTCTTCCCCTCTTTAAATTCCTTTTTCTTAAGAGTTCATTGGAAGGAGAAGTACTCAAGTTCTCTGGTCCCCAAGCCTGTGATTACTGATGTACAACAGTCAATGTCAAGACATTTAATTCCTTTTCTCACTCCCTCAAAATGATACAGCTGTTGCAGAGGCACAGGCCATTTGTGGTGCAGCACAGTGCTGACTGTTGATCCTGAGCATGTTGCTGTTTGGCCTTGGTCTGCTCTCTTTAAGCCTGGAGTTCTATCTGGTGGTATTGACCTGGTGACTGAACCTGGAGAGCCACGTATCTTGATCAGCTGAATGTACCAGCTCTGCTGAACTACCTTAGGATTTCAGTGTCCTTTCAGCCTAGCCTAGGCTTCTAAGCAGAGACAGATTCTGAGAGCTACTTGCCTTCCACCACATCAGGAATAACAGCTGTACATCAACCTGGCTCTACTGTTCAGTCCTTTTCCACAAACATACTGAAATTTACAGTGAAATACCTGAAACATATTTAGTGAGAAGAGACCAGACTAGCCCCACTGCTGGTGGCTGATAACATGCCCGTTCCTTTGGCAAAATTAGAAATCCTTTATTGTAGATCATAATTCAGTATTAAAGACTGAGAAGTATTTTATTCTAGCAGAGCCATAATTCATTTTGGCAGCTGCGCAGCAGCAATAGCTTCATGTCCCACTTCAGGATTGCCCCCAGTCATTCATCTCTAGGCGGGAGCTGAGTGCTTAGGGATAGACCACCTTCCAGCCATCAGGGCACAGGCTGTCATCCTCCAGTGAGATCCAGCTGTGAAAATGCTATATCAAATACCTCTTTGTAGTGCTCCACAAAATGCACTTCCAGTCCTTCTGTAATGAATCCAGCAAGGTCATAATAATCTTTTTTGTTCTCTGATGGCAGAATGATGCAGGTAACACCTGCTCTCTTTGCCTGTGGGGAGAAAAAGTTGGGCTGTCTTTTGACTCCTAGGAATCCTTCCATGTACCAGAAACACCCCCATTTCTGAAAGTAAGCAGTTATTTAGGAGCATGATCCAGCTTTACTCTCTTTGGAGAGCACCAAGGGCATTCCTAACAGGTATCACCAGGGTGAAGCATGTTCTAGATCCCCCCTCAAGCCCCAAAACACATACTCTCCAGTGCCATGTCAGCTGCAGGGACAGATGATGGGGAGGCATTTTAGTTGGACTATGTCAGCACATTGGGGGATTGTTTAAAACATCCGTATTATTTTACAGAGTTTTAAGGGTCTGTTCCAGCTTGGGTGAGGATAAAGCCTAAGATGAAAGCAAGAGTTAGAAACAGCTTATCAGACCAACCTACCCCATCAATATCCTTAGCACAATTCTACAGAACCTTTTGATAAGGACACCTTCCCTGGAAGGGGTATGGAAAGCAGAGCTGCTCCTCCCCCAACAGGTTTGTACCCATCTGCTTTAGGGGTGATTCTGCGTTGAGGCCTGTGGCCACTCACACTGCTGCAAGCGCAGCCAGTCAGCGCCATCGCACGTTAGTCCTGTACTGACTGCTACAAACAACTACTCATTTTTAAGTCATACAACGAAAACAAATCACATTGCAGAAGGCAGTAGCCCAAATATATCTGGGGACAGAACACGATGTGGAGCCCCAGCTCAACAGAAGACGACCTAGTAACATTCTTGACAGAAAAATTTGTGTGGTGCAAGGCTTATGTAGGCCAGAATTGTGCAGGTGAAAAGTAGGGAGAGAGATTCAACTCTTGGAATTCTGAAAACTGCAAAGGGTTGAAACCAAAAATACAAGACACTAAGGTTCCTTTCATCTAAAACAGACAACTGTATGAGATGTCAGATGAATTCACACTGGAACTAGGGAACAGAGCCTTGATTTTAAGAATGTACCTTAGAGATGCTGTCAAATCTCCACTGGATGCCCTCCTTAAACAGGCAATTCAGCACAGCACAGGTGATTGAACTGTGCTAGTCTGACAAAGCAGACAGCTCTGACTGCCAGTTAAAGCTGTCAGTCACCTTCAATTCTGCCAGTCTAGGTGGAATTGAGCTAGGCCAACACAGCTGCCCTCGCATAAAGCCTGAGGTCCCATCCCTTTCCTCACAGCCAGAGACACAGTCAAGATTGCCGTGTTCCCCTGCAGAACATGTGTCCAACCTGTGTATGGAATGAAATCACTGCCTCTCCCAGTTCAAGGAGCCACCCCTCTGGCTGTCCTGTCCCCACTGAGCCCAACCCAGGGCTCTCTCCCATGGACGATGCACAAGAGACAAGACAAGAGCTCTTACCGCAATAGTCTTCTCCTTGATCCCACCAACAGGAAGAATTTTTCCAGTCAATGACACCTCTCCAGTCATGGCTACATTCTGCCTCACTGGGCAATTCATGGCCAGTGACAGCAGAGCTGTTACAATGGTACATCCTGCGCTTGGTCCATCCTTCGGTGTTGCTCCCTGTTTAAAAAAACAAAAAGCACAACCCCCCTGCTCATTCAAGAAGCAGCACAGCCAGACAGTACCATTGCCCTTGTTTTAACATTGTCCCAATTTCATGAAGCCTCATAAAGGTTTTTGCGTGTGTGAGTGATGGAATGAATCCTGGTATTTGAATTGGCTGGTTTATTAACAACTGTGACATTCCTCACCTTATTCATTGAGGAATAATCCATGAGTCCACAGTGTGGTTTCTGGCCTGATGCCACCACCATACTCACTGGGCTCAGGTCTTTGAATAAGCAACATCAGTGGAAAAAAAGCACAAACATTTTGAAGCTCTTTGTTAGACCTAGCCAACCATGGAAACAAGGAACAGAAGTCAACATCACAAGGGGGAGAGTGTCAAGAGCCACAAAGTAGTGGAGGACAATACCGAAAACCATTCAAGGCAGAAAAGATCAGTATATAAAGCCCCACAAAATCCAGGCCTGAACTAGTGACAGTCTGGACTTATCTGAGATCAAACCTCTTTGAGGTAAGAGCAGAGGAAATCAGTGTTTGAGAGGGAGTAGAGACAGAGATCACGTCTGCTGTTTTCTCATCTTCCAGGCAATGGAATCACAGACAACAGTGAAGTAGCTGGACAGACACAGAGCACGCTGCAACAAGGACACTGCGCACAGAGCACTCAGTAGTCCAGAAGGAAAGCTTGGGCACAATCGCAGTTCAAAATCTGTCTTCAGTAAAGCACCTGCCCAAAGCTTGTTACACAGCATGTGAGCCACTCTGAGCACTGTGTGCATTTATTTTCAGCCCCAAATATTGGACAAATGCAATCACTGCCATTACGTGGACTAGGAAGCATGGCACAGAGATCAGGAGTAGTGTTTCCAATTATGTGTAAATGACTTGAAGCCTTTAAGAAGGCCTGGTAACACAGAGACCTAAACTTTGGAGTCCTTGTAACTTAATACAAGCGTTTATCCAAATCACTTATCTCTGTGTCGTGGTTTCCCCACCTGCACAACAGGGCCAACAGCTACAACAAAAACTTAGGTTTCCTTAGAAAATTATCCAAGCCCCTGTATTCTTGCCACATGCTTGCTGTAGAAAGGAGTGGAAACATGGCTCATAAGAAGACCTTCACAGGAACCTGAAGAAAACGCCTTCATTCCTGGGTTTTACTGCTAGAAGAGGGCATTCTGCACAAAATACGGACAAATGAAGTGCCTTCCAGCTTTACATCCAGGGGAGCAAACCAGCCTGGCTGCTGTGCATGCTCTGTGAACTCTGCATCAGTTTACCTCTGGCACATGCAAGTGAATATGAGAAGACATAAGAAAGTCATTGTTGGGGTCCTTCTGCATCAGAAAGGCTCTTGCAAATGTGTATGCAATTTTGGCACTCTCTTTCATTACATCTCCTAGTTGCCCTGTTACTTCAAGCGACCCATCCTTGTTCTCCTTGTCTTTGGGTCGCCTCAGGGATGTTTCAATAAACAGAGTGGAACCTCCTAAAAAAAAAAAAAAAAGGAAAACAACATCTGAAAAAAAGGTAAAGGAAAATTAAACCAGAAAGTTTTGGTGATGCAGAAGCTATGTCAGGCATTTGGAACTGATGCTTTCTAATGAGACACTAGCCCTTGGGTAGAGAGCAGCTGAAACCTGTTACCAAAATACCTTCAGGAAGGCCAGCTAGAAATCTCAACAGTCTCCATTCATTGCTTTTTTGGACTTCATCTTCTAAGAACACAGATGCAATCCCTATTTAATGGAAATAATCAAGTTCTTATAATGGTTTCAGGTTCTTTGTTTCCTCCAGAGAGTAAGCGGAGTTCGTATCATAAAACACTTTTAGCCACTTCAGTTCTCCAGTGCCAGGTACCTATTTACCTTTTCCACCATACTGATAATTTCCCTCTTAACCACCTTAATTCTACCAAAGGTCAATCTGAATATGCAGCGGTCATCTCCTTTGCCATGTGCTGTTATTTCCATCCTGTAGTGCACAAAAGCCCCCAAGTTACTAGGTGAGTAATCCAATGAATGGTAAGCAGCCAACTGCACGCACCCCACAGAATGCTGGAACACCTGTACCTGCCCTCAACATCAAAAGTCAAGTCAGTGTTGCACATCACTGATGAGACACAGCATTCCTCAGCTGTGCTGTGTCATAGTGGCACCTCCTGCTGCTGTTAAAGAAACAGACCAGATTTTGTCTTCTCTGAAAAGCCTTACGCTTTTAGTCACTGCTGTTCCTAATGTATGTCAGTTGTATGGGATATGGAGCTTAAGGAGAAAACATGCTGGCCCAGAGCTAAGATAAGCCTGGGTAAGGGCATAAGAAAGGCTCCCTTCTTCAAGGAAGTAGTATTCAGGATCCAAAAGCCAAAGGAAGTTCCTTTTACTGGTGCCTGTAGAAGAATGTCACTGGACTCAGTTCTGTTTGACTGTCACATTCAATTTTTGAAAATGATACAGAAATGTAGACATTAACCCCAAATTAATTTTGTCTCACCCATAGCTGTCCAGGCCAGACCCATCACCACTCCTGGGGGAGTGGTTTCATACATGCGATCCACAGTGAAGATGGGCTTTCCTACAAAGTCCTGCAGGTTTTCAGGTGTTACTTGGACCGTCTCTGCTTCTCCACTCACAATTTTATAGGCAGATTTCCTCAATACCTGGGTGAGACAGTAATTTATCTCTGTAGAAAAAGCTGAGAATGCTGATGCACAGTGGTCACAGTTACACATAACTTTCCCTCACCTTTTCTACTTGTTTCTGCAGATTCCTCACCCCACTCTCTCTGCAGTACTGTTTGATGAGAACAGTCAGGACATCCGACGTGATTTGGGCTTTGTTTTCATCCAAGCCACACAGAACTCGTGCTTGAGGGACCAAGTATCTCTGAAAGAAATAATGCCCCACATCCTTCTCTTAGTATTTGTGACAAAAGCCTGGCGGTTCCAATTCACTCAATGCTGTTAGCTCAGTGTTGCTTTCTGGTGTCCACAGCCTATGGAACACTGGAGTTACGTTAACTGTGTGTTCAAATCAAAGGAACTCTGTCCAAAATACCATGTGCCTAATTTTTTTGGACACAATTGGATGTAAATATGTAAGCCTGAATCTGCCAAAAAAAAATTTATCAGATGTCATTCACATAAAGCGCAACAGTGATTTCTCTTACCTCTGCAATTGCAAGTTTCTCTTCTGCTACATATCCTGACACATTTATCACTTCCATTCTATCCCGCAGTGGCTCTGGAATGGTTTCTGTTACGTTGGCAGTACAAATAAAAAGTACCTGGAAGCATTACAAGATCCTATTAAGCACTTCCATTAACCTGCTGCTTTACTCCAAGTACTAGTTCTTAAGTTCTGTCTTTCTCTGTCTGAAGGGCTAGAGCAAGATCACCGTTTCTGTGGAATTAGTTTTTATTAGAAGTTTTGGATTTTAGAACTATGTAATAGCATGTTCCCTACCCCCAAAATAAATGTTTAGAAACGCACAATGCACAAACCGGGAAATCGGAATGGTTTGATAGGGACCAGGAAATGGGAGATCTACATCTCACTCAGAAGTTCTTTCTACCTTCTAGGAAATTAGCACAGAATGACCCTATTATCTATATCTATTGCTAATACGTCAATTCTGCAATTTATGTCAGCTGCACAGAAAGTGCAATGGTGTCTAAAGACGACAAATTTCAAAAGCTTCATAGCAGCATTAGGCCACCTCCCTTGACAGCAGCTCTGCCAATCACTATGTAAAGGAAAACTCTTGCCTTTTCTAGTGGACACCACACGTGTTTGTCCCTGGCTCTACACGGAGTTAGGGCTACAGGACATACGCCAGTGATCATGTTCTTTCATGTGCAGACACTTCAGTTAAAGCCAATTCCTACAGAGACAGCTGTATACCATTTATTTTCCATCTGACTTTCCAACCGAATAAAATGTCAGCATCTTTTCATGGACAGGAAATCTCTGCATTGATACACATTCATACATTCTGGTTCTAAAACCTCTGCAGAAAAGAGAAATACCTTTGATAAATCCACAGGAACATCAAGATAATGATCCAAGAAGTTAGAGTTTTGTTCTGGATCCAATAGTTCTAGAAGGGCCGAGGATGGATCCCCTTGATAGCCTCTTCCTATTTTATCCACCTGTGGGAGAAAAAAAAGTAATGCTCTAAGAAGCTTCCTACCACGATAAATTCTCAAGCAAGGTTTTTTTCAAGGCTCCATCTGAAAATCTTCATGAGATGTTCATTAACATCCAGTACCAGTTTACCACTTTTCTGTGCACTCATCCAAGTCCCCACGACCTTCCTGTGTGAGCACACGACACACCTGAGAAGACACAGGGCTTTTGAGTGTTGCAGAAAATCACTGTGAAGTCTCAGGCAATGTGCATACAATAAAAAGCACTACTACTAGTGGGCTACTACTCATTAAGCTGAGATAAGCTATAGGCTCAGACCAGAACACTTACTCCACCAGTGGGAGGACTGGGAGTGCTAGCTTACACCACTTCCCAAATATATAGGCTCAGACACTCTCCTTACTCTCCCTAAGGTGCAAAGTGCCTACACACAACCATTCAAGCAGAGCCCAATTAGTGACCTGTGCTGTTGTCACAGTCACAAGTTAATTGAAGCTCGTGGGGATTTCTTGAAGTCATCTCGACCAACCCCATTGCTCACGCAGGGCCACTAGAGCCAGCTGCCCAGGACCATGGCCAAGGTCATTGACTCTTCCAGCACTGCAAACTCTCCTTCTAAGGATACAAACAGGGCCACGGCTTCTTCTCCTTTAGGAGTAGTGTTAACTGGATGGCCTTAATGAAATTTGCTTCTACAGCCAAGGCAGGGCTTCTGGCCAACACCACTCAAGTGTCGTAGCCTCTGGGTTCCATTACCTTTCAAATCAAGATACTCATTGGTTACATCACACTGCAATGGATGACAGTTTATCGGTCCCCCATACCATTCCTAAGACATCTGCTGTTGGTCCTTCCCAGGTACGGCACACAAGAAGGCCAGAAAGACCTTCAGTCTATTCTGAATACCTGCTATTATATCCTGTCCTTATTTGCTTTTCCACAAAGCATTAGGCTGGTATCCCTGACTCATTTATTCTCAAATAAGACCACAAATTGACAGTAAGCATCTTATTCCTTATAGTCCTGCTTTAGATCTACTGAGAGTGACTCTTGCTAATAATCACACAGGCAATAGTGGATTTGTGCACAGTGATGTGCTCACACCTATGCAGGAAACACAAGGAACTACAGAAACCTCTGAATATCCAGTCAGGTCCATTAGGATCCAAACAGCTGCAATTTAATCAGAAGGACACAACTAAAATTTTAAAGTTGGAGTCTGTTATAAGGAGAGAAAACAAAGCGTCTCAGGTATCAGTGTCACCCAGAGAACTTGAGAGCCCAGCCTCATTTAAACAGAAAGAACCTGGGATTTTTAGGAGCGTTACTGCTTCACCTTTTCTACAGTGATCAAGAATTGGTACAAGTCTTTAAGAGCAAAACCTAGAAAAAAGACCAAATACTTCACCTCATCAATCAGTATAAGTGGATTCTCTGTCTTGGTCTTCTTCAGACACTGGATGATTTTTCCTGGCATTGCTCCAACATATGTCCTCCTGTTTTACCAGAGATTGTATTTAGGGAACCATTGCAAAGCACAACACATATCAGAACATACACCATGCAGCTGACAGAGTAAGTGTATCCTGCTGGGAAACAAGTCTTTATTTCTTCAGTATCTATCAAAAGCATTCTCCATCACCATATTAAGCACCAAGACCCACCTAGTTTGTTTCTAGTAAAGAACTGACATGAATTTTGGCAAAATACTCCTGGATGGCAGTTTTTATCTTTAGTTTTAACCACTTCTCAATTAGAGGAAAGCAAAGAGGTAAGGCTGAGAATAGAGATGTTTGAATTTTCAGGGATTTTGGGTAAGAAATGTTAGAAAAGGTAACGTGTCCCTTCCTCACTTGATAGGAACAAAAAGACTAGTGTAAATCAAAAAATACTGAAGGAACAAACTGTTAATAGCAAAACATAATCTTCCTGCTAGAGATTGTTTCTGGTTCAGAAACAAGCAGAAGCAGAGGAAGAGGGTAACAACAGAGTGAATGCCAAGAGGGACAGAACAGAGAACATCTGAAAAACACAGAAAATAGTTCTCTCTGCTTATGTTTAGGGCAGAGCCTTGCCGGTTCAATTTACTCCGCAGAACAGCTACTCTTACTGGTTTGAAAACACTGCTGGTTTTATGTTCAGATGCTGACCCTCTCCTCTGCTTTGGTGAGGCCACATCTGGAGTGTCGTGTTCAGTTCTGGACTTCCCAGTTCAAGAAAGACAAGAAACTGCTGGGGAGAGTCCAGTGGAGGGCTATGAAGATGATGAGGGGACCAGAGCATCTCTCATGGGAAAGGTTGAGGGAGCTCAGCCTGTTTAGTCTGGAGAAGGGATGACTGAAAGGGGATCTTATCAATGTGTACAAATATCTGAAGGGTGGGTGTCAAGAGGACAGGGCCAGACTCTTGCCAGTGGTGCCCAGTGACAGGGCACGGGGCAATGGGCACAAACTGAAACACAGGAAATTCCACCTGAAGATGAGGGAAAACTTCTGTACTTTGAGGGAGGCAGAGCCCTGGAACAGGCTGCCCAGAGAGGCTGTGGGATCTGTTTCTCTAGAGACATTCGAAACTTGTCTGGACACCATCCTGTGCAACCAGCTGTAGCTGAACCTGCTTTAGCAGGGGAATGGTCTAGATGATCTCCAGAGGCCACTTTCAATCCCAGCCATTCTAAGACTTCGTGTGTGCGGAAAAAAATAAACCTATGGAAGGGTCACATCTACTGATTTATTATTCACTTCTTGTTCTCCCCATAAATGTTCTTGTTTCCAAGTTTTCCTCATGCAGCACCTCCATCTTGATTATTCGGAAACCAAGTCTCAATCACACCTGAACACATATGTGAATGACCCTGTTCAAACTGTCACCATTCTCTAGTTCTGACATTTATAGACAGGCATGTATTAGCATTTGGCACCAATCCAATGGCTTTGGCTAGCTCACTCAGCTTTTCAAAGCTGAGAATACACAAGAATTAGGGAGCAACTGCACTTAAAAACACAAATATAATTATGTTCCAAACTCCACCCTTTGCTATCTTTTTCACCTCTTTCTGTATCTCAACTCCTGTCAGCAAGGGTTGGCAGAATAGAGATGAAAATTACACACATTGTCCAACTCCAGTTAGGTTCCTATTTACATTAGTAAAAACTGCTGGATAGACAAACTGCTTAAGTTACACTGACCTATGTCCTTTTATTTCTGCTACATCAGTCATCCCTCCAACACTGAAACGGAAATACTCTCTGTTTAGGGCTCTGGCAATCGAGCGGGCAATACTGGTTTTGCCAACTCCAGGGGGACCATAAAAACACAGAATCTTCCCCTGGGTGGATCCTCGCAGCTGGCTGACTGCAATAAATTCCTGTAAAACAGATAAAGTACCAGCAGTGAACAGAAGGGAATGTCAGCAACACCAAAACACATTTGGTATCAGGTCAAGCAGTGATTACAAAACAAGCATCATACACAAAACTGGTCCTCAAAGGATTTGGGGAGGGCAAGGGGAGAAGCTAAGTCAGGATGCACCTGTTTTCCCTCTGGTTATTTACATACTTGGTTGTCCCCAGGTTCTGTGCTCTGTATCACCTCACCAGAAGAAGCAGTCTCTCTCTCCACTGCCTTGGAGTGAGAAGACAGAGTTCTAGTTCTTCTCCCAGCTTCCCTTGTTCTCACCTGAGTCTCTCAAGCTGCATGTGAGCATCTCCTACTGTACCACTCCCCATGGGCTAAGTTAAGCTTGCTTCATTTCACACTTCTGTGCCAGACAACCCTCAATAACACTGAACAGTTGAGCAATCAAAAGATCACAGTTCAGAACTGAAGCCTCAACTGGTTATACACTTACAGTGAAGAAATGAAGGTGCAAGTGGGGAAAAAAAATCCAGAGACTGCTTCCCTTGGACACTTACTTGCCCAGCATTAAGTGCAAACCAGAATATTGCATTTTGAAATGAGAATGTGACCTTCGTTGCCACAAGTAATTAAGCACATTAACCAGTCACCAGAACATTTGGGTCTTTCATGCAGCTTTCTGTTTGATGCATGAATTAACACCAATTCAATGGAGATTGCAATGTGAAACACATCCAAAATGCCTCATGTTAAAGCAGAGTGTGAAATGGGACACACTGTCTACTCCAGCCTTACCAGAATTCGCTTCTTGACATCATCCATTCCATAGTGATCCTCCTCCAGAACCGCCTGGGCTCTGGCCAGCTCCAGGTTCTCCTCGCTACACTTACCCCACGGGATGGATGTCAGCCAGTCCAAGTAGTTCCGTGTAACACTGACAGAAACACATGAATGAGAGTGATTTGACAATCATCAGCTTCCTCAACCAACTTCCAAAACAACCTCATCCAGAACAAGTGGGATGTAAAGTGAGGATATGAAAAGAGCATCAGTATCTGGGCAGTCACTGCTAACCTTTTTCACAGTCTTCAATCCCTTGTCCCTCCTCCCACAAAAAACCCCAAAGCTTTTTTCACAGCTTTTGCTTTTCTGAAACAAAGAACCTTCAATATACCATGAAAAGACTTAAATTTCTGCACACAAGTTCCCTGTAAAATTGTTTTGGGTGGGGCTGGCTCCTGTCTGAAAAGGAATAGGACTGCTTGTACACTCTGCCCCACATCAACTGTTCAGATGGGTTCACGAAACTTAAAACTAGAAAAAGTTTTCTGTCTCCACAGTAAACTAAGACATGGCAGAGATTCCTGGCTCAGAAGCAAGGAAAAACAGCTGGATGCACAACACCACAGAGAGAGATTTAGGACTGGGATAATGATGTCAATATGGCAGTTTACAGTAGAGATAATCAGTATAAACACACTGAAGAGATCACAGCTGTGTCAAAGCACTACTCGCTGCTCTAAAACTGTGCACTTACATCAGGAATTCAAGTGTACAGGGAGGTCTGCACAATGCAGTAACTAGTAAGTTGTGCACAGTCATGGACACAGGGAAACACAGCTGGGCTGTCTGGGCCCAGGATTCACCCGATGGCAATTGCCATGCCACCAGAGCTTTGGCTTTTTTCTCCCAAATACATCCTTTGCAAACTTGCAACCACTGTTACAGCTCTGAAGGAAAGGGAAAGGCACTAATGCTGGCTGTGAAGCCCAGTATATCTTTTCTATGATTACCATGATGCTGCTCATCCGAAGGCATGTTTGCCCTCAAACAGTCTTTTATTCTGTAAAAGACGTTTTTAAAAGCAGAGACCCAGAACATTAAGAGAGCTGATGAGTACACCAACTGCTGTATTGTATAGCACACTCTGACTCAACAGACAAGAAATGTTCAACTCAACCTCAGTTTCTGACAATTCACATCACAGAACATATGTTATCAACTATTCACTCCTTAGCAATTCCAACCCTGCCCCAATAATTCAGGGACCACTTCAGGTAACTTAGCCAATGTCATGTATTAGCAACTAGCTTCTCTTCTCTCACATCTACTGAAAACACCGAAGTACAAGGAAGAAGAGCCAAAAGTGAGGGCAGAAAAAGAATCACCACACACTTCATGAGGAACTAACTGCACATTTTGTACCTCTAGTATCAGACTGCAAGAGAAGACAGAAGACCTAAAATGATCCAAAGAGGTAGACTACATAAGTAAACACAGGCAGTTTGGAGAAAATCCTATAATGTGATGATATGCTACAAGCAGAAAAAATTAGAGGGGAGGGGAGGGGAGGGGAGAAGACTAAGTTAAGTGCTTCACAGAACTGCACTGATGTCTCATTCTGCAAACGAACCCTGACAGCATGACATGGCCATGCACTCACTTGAATTCTGAGGAGTGATTATCCAACAAGCCCAACTTGTTCAACTCTTCATCAATCACATCCATGACATGTTTTGGCACTACCAGCTCCTTTAGTCGCTCACGGAATTTCTCTTCTATAGCATCCTTGTCCTCTTTTTCCAGACCTAGTTCTTTCTTAATGATCTTCAATTGTTCTTGAAGAAGATACTTGCGATGTGTTTGCTTGATCTTCTCCTCAACCTAGACAAAGCAACAAATACAATAACTAATGGGTTCCTGGTACAGCCCATCTAACATCAAATGCTTCCAAATACTTCTTATTATGTTATGATGTTCCCAGCAACTGAAAATACTACTTGGAACTCATCTGCAGTGTATTCTAACACAAGAAGTGACTTAACAACATTCTCCAGCACCCTCCATATCTTGGCGGCCTTCACTGGCCATGATTCAGTGCTTCAATGTTCTGTTTGTGCTGGGGAGACCAAAAGCAGAGTAAGACAGATGTGACCTCTTTAGTACCAAACAGAGAGGGCTAACCACTACTCTCTACCTGCTGCCTACACAGGGCAACTGAAGCCCAGCATACAGTTGGCCTTCCTTGCCACAAGGACAGTCTGCTAACTCAGGGTCAGCTTCCTCCACATCAGGGCTTCAAAGTCCTTTTTTGTATGGCTATTTTCTATCCTGGTTATTCCAGGCCTGGTCTGGACTGTGAATTTCTCTTGGCAGAACTTAAGGAGGTTCTTACTGACTCCCCAAGGGGATACCACTAGTAGCTGGCTGAAGTTAGACTTTACCACATTGATCACAACCTTTTCTGCCCATTAGTCTAGCCAATTTTTTCACCAACCTCGTACTACATACTTCCAGAGTGTAACATCCCAATTTGGTCAGAATACTATTACGGTTGACCTCAACAAAGCCCATGCAAACATCAAGGTATACAACAGTCATTGAATCATAGAATCATTTAGGTAGCAAAAGACCTCTGAGATCATTGAGTCAAACCATTAGCCCAGCACTGCCAAAGCCCACCATCAAACCATGTTTCCTTCTCTTGCTCTGGGCCTTCTCATAAGAGAAGACAATTAGGCAATTCGCTTTTTGATTTTGGGAAATCCCTTCTGGGTGTTCCAGATCATGTCCTTCTTCTTTTGCCTGTACAGGACTTTTTGGAGAATTTTCCCCATAATCTTCCCAGGGACTGGGGGCAGGCTGACATGCCTACAGTCGTCCCTGATTCTCCTCCTTGGAGATGGGCATGGCATTTACCTTTTTCTGGTTTCCCAGGAACCTCTCCTGTGACCACAGTGTTTTAAAGATGAGTGAAAAAACAAAATAATGACATTGATAAGCCCTCTCAGCATCCTTGGATGCATATCTCGTCCCACAGACTGCATCTGTTCAATTTGCTTAAGAAGTCTCCAACAATTCCAATCCCGGTCCAAAAGCATTTTGCACTTAACATTAATTCTAAAAGCCCCACTTACTGGGAGTTAACAAAAAAAATATGACTCGGTATACTCAAATGTTTGTACTTCATATTTTTCATATTTCATTTTCATATTTTTTCATATTTCATTACCATTTAGCAGTTACTGTATTCTGATTAAATCTTACAACAGACAGGAACTACTGCAGTTCACAGGAGTTAGCAGAGGGTCTTTTGAAATAACATTGTGCTATTTACACTAGTACATGCTATATACAGTATTATGCTGTATATTGTTACACAGATGCTTGGTAAATTGCAGATCTCTAGATTTATCTGCTTGCATGAAATTACAACTTGGACACAATTTAACAGCAGATGCTGTAGCCTCATGTCTTGTTACTTCTACTACCATGTGCAGGAAAAAATACATTTCTAACAGAAGAACAGAAAACCTTAAATATAAGTAATGTACCCTTTAGAGCATGTACCCATACTAAGCATCACAGTGGTGGACACGATATAAATATACAAAAGGCATTTGTTACTCCAGGAACTTACCTCTCTTCCAAGACGCTGCTGAAGTTTGCTCAGCTCATATTCCTTTTTCAGAAGGGAAAGAGCTTTGTAAAGCCGTTTGGGAATCTGGAAAAGACAGACACAAAATGAGTTTTGAGACACCATACCCTTGTAAAGTAACACATTATATATACTTTCTCCCTCCCAGTGAGAAAGGCAGAATAAAAAACTCCAACAGGTTGTGTGGGAGAGCTTTACAACACCTGCAGATGTGGAAAGACAAACATGTAGCAACTCCACAGCATGCAAAGAAAATTATTTGCCACCAAAGATGCAGAGCACTCTGATTTACCCACAATAAATCAGATCTACTATATCCTTCACAAGGAATCTAGTCACTGATACTAACACATCAACAAAAGTAGCACTGAAGTCTCTTCTGTACTGAGGCTGGTAAAGAAACTGTGACATACAAGAGATGTATCGATTCTATTTGCATCGCTTGAGTTAAAAACTTCATCTTACACTGGTTTCTTCCAAGATGTCCTGAAGTTCATGTGACTCTGCCCCTGTTAGGGCTGCACCCATGTCACTCAGATAGATAGGGTTATCTACCACACGCTGTCCAGCCTGCATCATCTGAAGTACGGACTCTCTGAAAATAAAAGGTAAAAAACCCCAAAATGCTCTGTAAACTTACATTCAAACTGGAGTATTCTTATTTACTGTTATGACAGTGCAATAAAATGAAACACAGCTGTTTCATAGCAAAGTAACTGTTTTTGAAATGTGACTATATCAATACTCAGTAACAAACAGATAAATCACTTGGTCAGAGGAATGGTCACCGATATATAAAACTAAGTATCTGAAATGCTCTTCAAACAGTTATGTAGGATTTTTTTGTGCCATTATTCCAAAACTTTTATCCTGCTCATAAGACATGGATCAGATCATGATACTTACTGCAGTGAGTTTCACTTAGACCCAGATCACCTGCCTTAAGACTTAATAGCTCTATCTTGCTTCTAAATTGCACATCAGGTTTTCAAAACTTTGTTTCCAACAATGGATGATAGAGCTTACATCCTAAACCAAAATTCTAGGTGACAATTCAGCAAGTATCTCTACTTCATTGCAGCAGAAAGGCAAGTGGTATAGAAAATGCCAGTGTGCTCCAGCCTGAGAACATGCTGTTCCCACAGCAGGGCAGCATGGGAAAGACATACCTGTACAAGGGGTTCAAGGCAATGATGTCCCGGATTGTTTTAACAATTTCTGCAGTCAGTGCCTATAAACACAACAAAAAGTTAACTACCAAAAGAACGGAAAAGGATAGGAAAGATCTCAGTACAAATATGACATTCTCCAGACCCCGGCCACTTGCTGCAGTGGTAGGTAGCCTGTTCTTGGTGCTGGGGCAGTTCCTGCTCACAGGAAAGGCAACAGGGCCTACAAGGTGGCTTTCTGCACATGCAGAACTTCACCGCCTCTTGGCCAGAAGATACAATCACGTTGAACACTCAAGCCACCTTCAAGCAAACACTCAGTTTGATAGAGGTCATCACACAGATTTAAGCACAGCCCAGGCTCCTCATTCAGCAACTTTTTGAAGTCACCAGTTCTAAGGAACTGAGCTTTTGTAATGAAAATTCTTTACTTTCCTATAATCTCCTTGTGCAGTGACTGTGAGAAGACAGAACTAGTTTCTGCAGCCTGAAATTAGAGCCTGATTTTAAAACTCTTCCTTTTAAGCAAGAGGTGTAGGTGCAATTCTATAGGACAAGTCCAGGCTTGTAAACTAATTCACTTACTTTAACCTCTTCTGTGATCTGAAAGTCTTCATGAACCACATTCTCTACTTCTACCATGAGAACTTCCTGTGAAGAAGCAGCTACAGGATCTAGTACCAACTCCACAGCTTGGTCCTTTGCTCCAGGCTCCTCTTCAGCCTCCTTCTTAGATCGCTTCTGTTTCCTTCTAATTTTTTGTTTGTTCTCAGGCTCCTCAGGCTCAACCTCTAGTTGCTTGTTTATACGAATCCTGAAAGCCAAAAGAAACTAGCAACAATCAATCCCCCGTTACATGTGATTTCAGCTCTTCAGCATGAAAAAGAGAGAGTCTAAGTTGTATTTTGAACAAGTTAAAATTTAGAGAGGACCTATGTTTGCAAGACACTAAGCTTCATTATTTTGGCTTTTATACAGGAGTTTCCTTTTCTAGGTGTTTCCCTATAAATGCTCCTCAAATCTGATATCCACTGTGGTTCCTATGGAGATGACTGACCAGTGCTCCATGTCTCAATCAAATATAAAGACCAATTCCCAAGTCATACCCTAGGAATACCAAACCCTTCCAAGTTATAGGGAAATTTTTCTATTCCAAGTAACCCCAAACCAGTAGCTTATTTCCAAAATGCAATCAAACATGGCTGTGCTTTGATAATGCAGCAGGAGGTCTAAGACTTCATTTGAAAAGGATGTGATTTGTGAATTCACATAAATTCAGCTTTGACAGTACTGCTCATTCTTTGCTGTCCAGAACAAATGCAAGTGAAGAAAAGTGAGGGGAAGGAAAAAAAGCCATGCTTCAAAGCCAAACTTACCCTGGATCTATCTCTTCTGCCATGTTTCTGTCCTTGTATTTTTCCTTCTAATGGAAATTACTTATCTGATGCTTTTAAAAATACAATTTATTAACTGTCTTGTTAAAAATATCTGGCATAAATGGCTAAAGTTAGATTTTCAGCAATAATCATATTTTCTTCAATTCTATTCTGGGGCAAAATTATGTAGGCAAAACATAATTAAAGTTCTGGACCCCCCACACAACTTTTTTTTTATGCAAAAATACTGGCTTGAATTATTAGTTCCAGAGATTTTTTTTTCCACCATTACTAAACCTTGCTGTACTTGTCAGAATAACTGCTAAACTTCAGCTTAATGAATGTTTGCTTGCATCACATCACAGTTGATATGACAACGACATGCACTGTCTCTTTTGTTTTGCAGCTAACCTCTCACAGCTGTGACAGTACATGGAATATCCTGACATTCTCAGGATATGGTGTGGTAACAAACAAAAACTTGCCATACACAAGTTGGGTAGAAAAATGCACGTATGTGTATCCCTGATAAGGGATGTCTCTGTTTATACTGAAGTCTGGTGAGATGCAGTAAAGTACAAGTGACCAACCTTCGGTGTCCCATCACTATCATACGCAACTTGTCTCCAAGGTCCTGCATTTCATGAATCTGGACAAAAGTTCCCATTTGGTATATTTCATTCAGATCCTCCACCACATCAGATTCATTGCTATTGAGCAGAAAAATTGGAGTAGATATTCAGAAACTTGAGATAGCAGTTCAGATTAAAAAAGAAAAAAACAATCACTGGTTGCAGAACTTTAAACTGGACTTAGGAGCAAAGACACGTAATCCTCATTGCTACCACCATGCAGCCCCTTCCCAAATCACCCCAGTACCTGGACAGCTGATCTCCTTCCCAAACAACAACACCCTTTTCTAAAGCAAGACGCCAGCTCCCAGCAGTGCTGGTGGTGGCAACAAAAACTGTCATAGCATGAGGATGGTCCAAGACCAGCCACAATTTCTGCAATGCTATCCAAGGCAGGGCATTTAGGATGATAGCTGTTAGTGTAAATGCCACCTGGGCAGCTCATTTTTGTATTTTTTAAAAAGATCAAGAGAAACAACTTACTTGTCATCCTTTTTAAGAAAAACACCAGCATAAGGCTGGGCAAGACGAACTTTCCTCCTCAGCAGCTCAACCAGCTTCTTATTTTTCACCTAGGACAACAGGTATGTGATCAGAGGTGGATTTTCTGTAATCTTTGCACTCCCAGGGTGTAAGGCCAGGCATGATGACACCCTAGAACTAAATTATGAAGTTGGAGCTTGTATTGTTTTAGTCTTGTCCCCGTTAGAGGACAGTAATATAGAAATGGAAAAAAAGGTAGAGAAACATGAAATTTAAGTATTTAAAACAAGTCACTTCCCAGTCAAGATAAAACAAGCTCCAAGGCTAGGGGAGGAACTAGACCTAATCTGTGCAAGCCTTACAAGCAAGAAACCTGAGTTACTTGAACAGTACCTTGTAAGCTTCTGTTGCTATCAATGTTCTCTTCCCCTTCCCTACCTGTATATCCTAGCTCTCTGCTCCTAATGGGGAGCTAGTTCACCCTTCCCTATCAGTTGCCTGAATTCTGCCCACAAACTCTAGTTAAAATCCTCTTCTCCAAAGCCTCCTCTGCTCAATTCCTCTCCTACCCATGAGCCTGAGCTCCTGCTTTGAGTTTCAGCCAGTATTTCTTCCTGATTTACTTTCTTACTCCCCTCTGCTCTCTAGATGCCACACACCTAGACCTTCCCCTGGCAGATCTCCCAGCAGCACTGGAATGGTTATCACAGCAGGCTGAACCCTCAGTGACCAAGAAAATAACTCCTTGTGAATTCTGCTGTTGCATGAAGTCACCCTGCCAACCATGACGTGCTCTTCAAAGTGATGGACATAAGCTGCATTGCTCAACGCTTTGCTAACAACCAGCATGGTTCTGACAGAACAGCACGAGCAATACCACCTGTTGGCCTATTCTAATCTCGGCACACCTATTCTAATTTTGCACAATGTTTAGCAAAAATATGCTTACCAATGTCACAGACATTAACAGGAAGAAAATTAATAATTCTGCAGGCACTGTAGAGACTTGTCAGGCAAATTGCAGCACAATGAATTCACAGGATAAGAGAGAACATTTAACAATTCTGTGAGACATTGTTGACCTGTGCATTGAAATTGACGACTTTTATACATGCCTCACATGACTTCATGCTCTTAATAATATATAATCTTCTTCCCCTGACACATCTATAAAGACACTAGAAGCTGCACATAGTAGATTTGGACATACAGAAAAATACTATCGTAGAAATAACATTATGATAAATAGTACTACAGGAACAAGAAAATATTGATTTATTTTGTACCACATTTACTTCAAAATCAGACTGGCAATATACCAGAGAGGCACAAAAATGCAAGTATTTGTTCCAGAATGGGTTTCATTTCAGGAAGAAAAAGTATTTCTGGCCTGTGAGCTCACGTCACACATCAGTGATACAATTTATAGCTCTTAAAATCCTTGTGGGGTGCAGAGGGAAAAGATCACACTGAAATGGTGATTGCCACCCCGTCCCTCAGCACCCTCTCCCAGCGCAGCTGTACTGTTCTACACCACATTCCTTCTTTTTCCTAGCAGCTCACAGCTTGCTGCCTTCATCAACACGGGTCTCGGTGCTCTGACACCAACCCACGGCGCCGGAACAAGGACACGTTTGTTTAACCTTCATCAGGGAACACAAAGACAGAGAGCTTCGAGAGAGTGTGTGTGATTGATTCGCCGACCTTCTCTATGAGCAGAGCTTCTGACGCAATAACCGTGAAACTTCAACTGGCCCAAAAGAAACCGCTATCCCGATAGGACCCGGTTACAAAGCTCGAGCTAAAGGCCGAGCAGCGGCTGCCCCTGGAGGTCACGCACGAGGCTGCCTTGCTCTGCAGTCCAAGGAACCTGCCAAGGCATAGAGCGGCCCGGAGATGCGGCACCGCCAGCGGCAGGCTCAGCCGGCGACCGCCGTACGGCCGGGAGCGATCGGCTGCGAGCAGCGCAGAGCCCTCCCGCCCGCGGCCCCGGCACCTCGCGGCGGCGGAAGCTCCCGCCCAGGCCGGGCCGGCGGAGCCGAGCCCCGGCCCCGGGACCGAGGGATCGGGGGCAGCTCACCTCGATGATCTTGATGAAGCGCGGGAAGACGGGGTTGCGCGTCACGGCGATCAGCGGGACGTTGGGGAAATGCTCCGGGACGAGCAGCGGCGTCAACGCCGTTATGACCGGCCCGGTCCCGCTGCCGTCCGCCCCGCCGCCGCCGCCGCCGCCGCCGCCGCCGCCACCGCCGTCCTCGCCGCCGCCTTCCAGCGCGTCGCCCCCCGGCAAACCGCCGGGGCTGCGCTGGTGCCACCGCGGGCCGGCGCTGAAGGCGGCGCGGGGCGGCGGCGCGGAGCCCAGCGGGGCCGGGACAGCGGCGGCGGGGGCCCAGAGGCGGCGCCGCGCGGGCCCCAGGGCGGGACCGGGGACCGCAGGCCGCCAGCGCCCGCACAGCCGCCACCAGCGCGCGGCCGCCATGCTGCCGGCGCGCGCGGCACTTCCGCCCTCCCGACAACGCCGGCCCCGCCCGCACGGCGGCGCGTGGCGGCGCGCACGTCCGAGCCTGCCTGTGCCTGAGGGTTCGAGCCCCGGCCCCGGCCCCGGCCCCGGTCCCGGTCCCGGTCCCGGTCCCGGCCCCGGTCCCGGCCCCGGCTGGGCGGCTGCCAGAGGGAGGAACGCGGCCGGCGTGAGTGTGGCTTTGGCCACTGCCCAGCCTTCCTTTTCCTCCTTGGTTCCCTGCAGTCGGCTGCCCAGACAGCTCCAGAATGTCTCTGAGGATGGAGACTCCATAATCTCTCTGATCACCCAGTGCCACTGCTCCGACAGCCTCTCAGTAAAAAAGTGTTTCCTGATGTTCCGAGGGAGCCTCCTGTGTTTCTTTTTGTGCCTATTGCCTCTTGTCCTGTCACCGGACACTACTGAGAAGAGCCTGGCTCTGTCTTCACACCTCCCCTAGGTAGGTATTGCTCTACATTTACGACACCCTCGAGCCTTCCCTTCAGCAGGCAGCAGTGCCGGCTCCGCCAGCCTTTTCTCAGGGCAGATGCCTCAGTCCCTCCATCGTCTCTGCAGTTCTTCGCTGCACTTTCCATGGTGTGTCCGTGGCTCTCGTAGTGGGGAGCTCACAGCTGGACACAGCACCCCGGCCATGGCCTCACCAGTGCTGAGGGGAGGATCCCGTCCCTGAACCTCATCAGGCCAGGACAGGCAACGGCACAGCAGTGGCTCGGGGTCAACTCAGGGTCCGGCAGAGCCCTCAGGTCCTTCTCCACAGAGCTGCTCTTCAGCAGGTTGGCCCCCGGTGTGTCCTGGTGCATGAGGTTATTCCTCCCCAGGTTCAGGACATTGCATTTCTTCTCGTTGAACTTCATGATGTTCCTGTCAGCCCATCTTTCCATCCTGTTGAAAGATTAAATTAAATTTGAAGATTCAAGGGAGCCTTGAGACTTGTCTCAGTGGTATTTGGTGAAAAGACAATAGGCAACGGGCACAAGTCGAAAGACAAGAAATTCTATTTAAACAAAGAAAAGCATTTTTACGATGGGGAAGATGGAGTGCTGGAACAGTGTGTGGAACCTGCATCCTTGGAGATGTTCAAAATCCAACCAAAGTCCTGAGTGGCCTGCGCTAGTTGCTCCTGCTCTGAGCAGATGGGTTTGACTGGGGATCTCCAGAGACCCCTGAGCCAAGCTGGTGGTACCACACAGGAGTCTGCATGGCTGGGAGGACAGGAGGGGTGGACCAGTTTGCAGATGCACCCCAAGTGGACTATTCAGCGTTAATGGCCCTGGGCAGCCTCCCTTGGGACCCACACCTCAGACCTGCTCATCACCTGCTGTTGTCTTATGGTCTGAATTCTGAGTCTGTGCTGTTGCCTTTCTTGGGCGCTGTGGGACTGGGGAAACCCTTTCCCCAGCAGCCCTCTTACTTAGCTTGATTCTTGTCCCTTAGGGTACAGAAGACAAGCAAAAGGGATATCAAGGGGAGAACAAACAGCTTTCACTTTGTGCAGATGCCATGCCATTAATGCAGTATTTTAGCAAGTAATGGAAATCCATTATTGTTTAAGCCTCAGACCTTTTCCACATAACCTTTTTTGGGGGTGGACTTTCCAGATGGAAGTATGTGCCTATGTGCTGTCTGCTGCAGATGAAGCAAACCTCATGTAGGTTTGTCAGTTTATGGACATATGCCAAAGATGGCATCAAAGAAGAAGCTTTAGGGAAAGGCCTTGTCAAAATCTGAGATTAGTATTTGACCCATGAGGTAGGCACACGGAGATAAGAAAGTATGATACATCATGCGCAAAGTAACGTCTCTGACTTTGGAAGGTCACAGTCCTGAGGAAAAATAATAGAAAAAACATAATGGAAAAGTATTGTGGAAAAAATTCCCTTTATTTTTCAAATATGGAAACTATCTGTATTAACACTGAAAATCACAGCATGAAGAAAAAGCCATCAGGAATTAACAGAGTCAAATTGCCCAAATGCCATGAACACGCTGTACAGTACTGATTTCCAGTTCTTCTTTGGGCAGAGCAGGAGGACATACAATTTCAGGTCAGTTTTCATGGGCAGCTCTGACTCCTCGAACAATGTGCATGTATCACATACATGAAGTGACATGTGGCCTAACTGAAAACCCATATTCTTCCCAGATTTTTCCCTCTCCAAATTAGTATTGAAGAGATGTGTCCTAATCCAAGAACTCCTTGTGTATTTATGCATAGAGATAGCTCTCTGTTTCATCCCCTTTGTAATCATTAGGAAGAGATCTGTTTGCAAATAGGAGAAACTTAGAAAGTTTCTGCAAGTAGAAGCAGCAGGACTGCAGTAAAGACTGCATAAGCTCCCAAATATCTGGTAATTTTAAAAGACAATGGAAAAAATTTAAAATACCTTTCAGTTATCCAGTTTTGAAGGCTGAGTTAGCACAAGGTCAGCACTGGATTTGGAAGGAGTACAAACACTTTAGTATTCTTGACTGAGCTCTGAAAGCTTGCCCCTTGCAGACAGATGCAGTGGGGATGGGGGTCTTTGGGATGTGTACAGACAAGGACAGTGGAGAATTTTCTCTATACATTGAGAAGTTCTCATTTCATCACCAGCAGGTACAAGTCAAAATTGGCATGCATTGAGCTCCTTTCTGGGAAATCTGTCTTTGGAAGACTCATTTCTGGAATGGAGTAGAACAGCCTCAGTTTTTTGTTTTAAGGATGGGGTTAAATGAGTAAATCAAGGTGGGCATTGAAATGAAATATGCAGCTTTATACACAATGAGACTGTAATATTGGCTTTCCTTCTTGGATTAGTAACAAAAAATTTGACTGTGTATACATATGCTTGCACACATGCACTCCTTTCATATATATGGGCATATATATATATGTAAGTATATGCAAATTTCTGACAATACTTTGATGTTCAGGTACTGTAAACAGATAATCCCAATCATAATCTGGTTAACGATATGGGTAAACATCAGAGCTAAAAGCTATCAAGTGAATTCTGAAATTCCCAAAGGAAGACTGGTTTGCATTGTTGGAAAATGAGGCCTCTACTTGTTTGTGCTCTGTTAATCTTGTGTGGAAAGCAGGAAATCACAAATGGCAAGGCTGGGTGTGTACTGCTTTGTGGGAACATCTGCAAACACGTGGATGCAATGGGGTATAAAGAGTCCCTTTTGTGATATGTGGACATGTCTGCTAACAGCAACTGAAAACAGGTTAGACTCCTGCTGACTTTAATAAAAGTATCATTAGGATCCTTCCAGATAGCTTTTAGAAATGATTGGGCTGGAAAGACCCTTTGCAATATCTCTAAGCCAGAAAGCACGTGCATATATTATAAAGCCAGAAGGGACCCTTATGACCATCTAGTATGACATTCTGTGTAACCCAAGCCATAGGACTTCCCAGAATTAATTCCCATTTGAGCTAGAATCCAATCCAGCAATCTTCTGATTCATCCTTCAGTTTGCCCTTTTTATACAGGAAGTCTCTTCAGGATTAGAATTCAATGTTTTCTTGAAAAGTTGGACAAGTAGTCTGGAAAAAAAAAAAAGAAAGAAAACCAAGAAGCAGTTCAATATGGACAAATTGAAATTACTGTACTTCAATAATAATAATCAACTGCACAAACACAGGCTGGGAAATTGCTCGATAGGCAGAAGTTCTGCTTAAAATGATGTAGGAATTATCGTGTATTACCACTGGAGTAGGGTCAATGCTATCATGCTGTTGTTAAAAAATAAAGCACTTCATTGGGTTCTATAAGCAGGTCTGTTCTTTATGAAGGTTTAGACTCATGTCAGCTGAGCGGTGTTATTGATAAGGTAGTGCTGTCTTAGCTCACTGTAGATACAAGCTAATGCAGTGTATCTTAAAACTCTTTGATTAAGATCCAGTCCTTAGATAGAGCCATCTCATCAAAGTAAGAGTCTAACCTCACTAAGAGTTAGGATAAGATGAACAGACTTGAGTTTGCTGTATGTATGCGTCAGGGACAGTTATCCTGATCAGCCGATGCACAGCATGCTAACAACCATGGTAACATGAGTACAAGGTCTAAATCTTAATGTACAGGAAATATTCTTTCCTCAGTGCTCAGTAATAATAAATCTTCAGTTGGATTGTTGTGTCAAATTTTAGTCATTCCACTTCAAGAAAGATGTGGAATAGCAAGGAGAAAGTCCAGAGGAGAGGAACATGAATGATTATTACCTGTGAGGGTATATACGGGATCTGTTTAGTCTAGAAAGGAGAAGAGCAGACATTATAAAGTATTCAAACATGATAAAAAAAGTGCTACAAAGAGGAGGATAATCATTCGTTATCCAGCTCACTTGCCTCCTGCTAGAGTAGATCTCTTGTCAAAATAAGCAACCTGCCTTCCACAGTCAGCAAACAACTTGCTGCCTTACAGTCTGGAGCCAGCCACTGCTAAACAGAACACACACTTCTAGTTACCCTGTTCTGCTACCAGTCTTACATGAAAGAGAGGCATTTGTGCATTTATCTCAGGTTCCCAATAATATGTCCAGCCCATAAAAATAGAATACTCTGCCTACAAGATGTGGAATGTGGCAGCATCAATATATAACCCTGAAGTTTCTGAACAACTAAAAAGAGCTTCAGGATCTGGCTTTGAACGTCTCAAGAAATGTGTTTGAGGAAGCTTTGTTAGTGCTGGGGAGGGCAGCATGGTGTGAAGTTGTGATTGGCAAAGTCAGCTCCAGCAATGCTTCTGAGGTCTTCTTTCCATCATGTGCACCTCTGAGTGTATGGCTGTGGCTAGGGATGAAAAACATCAGTGTGTAAAGCCAGGATAGAGCGGTGTCAGTGACATAGTGGGTTGTGAATAATGAGCAGACCTCAAGTGAAAGCTGCCCAGTTTAGATAGTTCCTTGGTGGAGCAGGAGGCTGCTCACTGCTGTTCCTGCTCTTAGCCATTGTCAAAAGCAGGACAGCTACACTGCAGCAGCCCCAACACTGTGGGTCATTAACATCTTCCTGGCTGAGTATGGACATTCATTTTCTGGATGTTCATGGACCTGGATGTTATGGAGCAAATCCTAGTAGTCCTGTTCACTGGTGTGAGAGATACCACCTGTATTCCTGGCCATGCCAAGGACGGGGGAGAGAGCATGGATGAAGCATGTCCCTACTTCTATCTTTAGCCCCTGAGATGTTATGGATGTAATTTGGGCTTATGTCCAAGTGCGTTAAACAGAAGCTGAATTCCATTTGGTAGGAACTGAAAAATATATCCTGAATTTTTAACTTTGGGGTCTGGCAAACTTGTGCAAGCGCTAAGAAGAGGTTTGGCTCTGCCCATAAAAGATAAGGAGCTGTAGAAAGACAGAGGTATTTGAAAGCACATTCTAGAGCAATGTGACTGAGGGGAAGTCACTTCTGAAAATAGGCACAGATGAGCACAGGAACCATTTTCTTCGGAATCTTGTGATGAGGAGTGAAACTGTTTCCTGAGCAAATCTGGCATGGCAGGGAGTCATTCCTGGCATGTATGTACCACTTGGCTGCTCATGTGGGCAAATTGTTCTAAACTTTGTGTTTCCCCTCCTGGTTTCAGCAGGAGGAGAAGAGCTTGCTAAAGAGAAATGAAGTTAACTGGGTTTTGGCAGAACTTGGTGGAGGAAAGAGCTGTTTCAAGACCAAATAATGGATATAATAATTTTTTTAGCTGTTTGCTTCTTTGACAATCCTTTAGGATTTTCCACTAATGAGAAGCCTATTGACCCCTATTGGTGCTACCAGCCATCTGTCCCTGTTGTATGATCCCACATTCCTTCAGGAGGTGGGTGACTCTAGTATCTGCAGCCAGACCGGTTGCCAGAGGAGCTCTCATGAAGCATCAAGTGCATATCTGTGCAAACACCAGGACTGTGAGCAAGGAGGTCAATGCTAAAAGCTTGTTTGGGTGAAGGTACTAACCAAGTGAAGACTTTGCAGCTGCATCTTGCAGGACAGAGTTATGGCAACATTTTGGTACCAGTCCACAGATGGTGGTGTTCCTGACTCACCTGGCTACTTCAGAAATAAAGGAGCTCCTAGTCCAGCTCCTTCACTGAGTCTTCTTTACTCAGTGTCTAACTATTGGGCCTCATAAAAATGACTAAATCAGGCTTTCTTTGCAGTTTAATTTTGTCCTCTTTAATGCCAGTCAGAGAGAAATGAGGGAAAAACAGGATTAGGGAAGACTGCATATGGCAGAGGCAATAGAAAAGTGAGTGTCTTGCACAGTGGGTCTTTGTCCTCCACTCTGGACTTCTGTTTCAAGTTTTGGCTTTTTACAGCATTAATCTCTGCTCTGCTGCCCGATTTCACAGTGCTGTCTCCCTTCTGGAGTGCCTGTGGGTGTGATTCTGTGGGCAAACCAGGTGAGAGAGCTGTTGTTTCTCCTCTATCCCAGAATTACCAAGTTCGCAGTCTTGCGCATCCAGCTCATGCCGGGAGAGATGCTCCACAATGCCAGCCCCCAGAGAATCCCCCAGGACATTGGTAGTTGTTCTAAGGCGGTCCCTGAAAAATCAGAGAGAAAAACAAAATACAGTTTCATAGTAGCAGCTAAGGGGGTGAAGATTATTTCAAGAAACATCTTCAGTGAAACTTTTCCCACTTTCTAAGAGTCACTCAACACTCAACTCAACTTCAACATTGACAGGAAAATGACTCCCAGAGAGCCTTCCTTGACTGACATCCTTGAGCTCAAGCTTCACATTCATTCCTGTTTTATTGCATTCCCAATTTCTTACTGAAAAGTTTGGGACTTGACACAAATCAAGAGGAAGGTTGCTCTGTTTCTATGTGGACACTGTCCTTTCCAAAGGCCTTGCTGCAGACTCAGATGGCCTCACCACATCTGTTTCACTTAAGTGGCATTTGGTTTTACAAAAAGTGCTGAAATTCTGGTGCAAACCTATGACAGCGCTGCTGTGGACTCAGATTTCCTCAGCATGAACGGCATGTGCTAAGACGAGGCACCCAATTCTTTGTGCAAAACAGCATATCTAAAAGCCCCTTTGCAATGAGATATTCTCCACAACTACAACAGTATGTCAGAGCTGTTGAAGCTGTCACCAGTCCAGCGCCCCATCAGGTCCTTCAGTAGTAACAACTGAAGTTACCACTGTTTCAATCAGCAGCATCTGATTGAAATAATCTACTCTTGAGTAAGCACAAGAAGTAATTTAGCATATTAGGAGGCAGGGCTCTTCCCAGCCAAGGCTGTTCTTATGCACAATCCACAGGAGAAGTGGAGGTGTTGGGCAAAACTGTTTCCAACTGGTCAGCCATGGCTGGGAGCAGATTTTGGTTGCTTTGGCTACAAACCAGCAATACAAGATACAGAAGAACAGAGGAAACACTGACAGTGTATCCATCTGTCAGGATTTTGGTGTTTGAGAAGACAGAGAGGTGGGACTGTGCACAAATGCATTCTTCAGTCTGGTTCCTAAGAGCACTCCTATAAAATCACTGGTCCCAAGTGATTTTATTTAAAAAGGAAAGAAAGCTGAAATGTAGCAGTGTGGCTGAGTAGCTGCACCCATCTAAACACTCTTCAACTTTGTACAGCCCAGTCTCATCCCTCTTTCAGTGTTTGGTAACCCAGAACTATCATTCTGTAGTGTGGATTTGCTTATTATTGGCACAACCTTTCCCTATGACTCTGCAGATAATTTCTGGGTTCATTTAAAGATAAAGAAAATGGAGGACATTCTGTTTGGTCATCAGGCTGATCAGCAAGCAACCTCTGATCCCTTGGGTCACTGAAGCACATGGCGAAAACTCCAGCATGGGCAGAGAGGGCTACTGTGCAAAGGTCTGATGGATAGAGGCATGTTTTAAGCTTAGTGGTACAGGCTACTGCGCCTGCTTTTAGCAGAGACATTGGGAATACAGGTGAGGTCTGTAAGCACTGGCAGGAGTGCACAGCAGTGCATGCCTGCTGAGCAAGGAACTTACAGAAACCAGTCCACAGCGATGATCAGTGTAATATCTTCAGTAGGCAGCCCCACTGATGTCAACACTATAACCATTGTCACCAGTCCTGCCTGGGGAATACCTGCGGCTCCGATGCTGGCTGCTGTGGCAGTGATGCTGGAGGGAACAGGAAAGCAGAGCTATCAGCAAAGGGAAGAAAAGAGGTGGTTGCATTTTCAGAAATGTCAGGAAGTAGCTCAAACTCATCGTCTTGGCAGCCTTTCTGCCCTGGTCACCAAGAAGGATTGTGGCACATGGGACATCAACACAATGCCAGGCTGCCCCTGCCAGACACCCCCTCATAACAGACCGCGCACCACAGCTTTTCCTAAGACCTGGACATGCAAAAGGGCTCAAGTGGAGCCTCAAAGACATGGTGTCCATATGTGCTTTGACACCTGGAGCTGTAGTACAACCCTTCTTTCCCATACTTTTGCATACTAATTGCATCTTCTGAGCAAAAGAGGAACCTGATCACACCTCAGATAAGCCAACAAAACTGAAACCCTTTCTGTAGTCCCAAAACTCTTTCAAAAGTCACCTTATTGTGATGATTTGCCCAAAGTCAAGTTCATAGTTGTTGACTTGTGCAATGAAGATGGCTGCAAGGGCCTCGTACAGAGCAGTGCCGTCCATGTTAATTGTGGCTCCCACAGGCAGTACAAACCTCGTGATGCGCCTGTCCACACCATTGTTTTCTTCCAGGCACCTGAAGGTTATGGGCAGAGTTGCTGAGCTGAAACAAATACAAAACCACATGAATTGCATGTGTGCTGACCTTGTAAGAAGGACTAAGCCTCTGCCTGGTTTATGACCTTACCCACCTGCTTTTTCACCCTGCCATGTGAGCCAGAGGCCAGAAGCTGCTAGGAGAAAGAACAGTCTAAACAAGGCTTCCTCAGATATGATGCACGCTGCAGTTGCACATTCAGACATGGCTTTCCTCAGGGGGTTGGGACAGGGGCTGTATAACCCTGAGGCTGATGATGCCGGTATAACACCAAAAGAAGGAGGATTCAGGGTACACAGGGCAGACCCTCAAGACCAGAACTCCTTTTTCTGCTATTAAAAAAACTTGAGCCCTTTCTCACCCCTCTCAGTCCATAAGACAAGAATGACATGTTTGAGAATATAGCTGGCAGAGAAAGCAAAGAACTGTTTCTGAAAGAGAACATGAACAGAAAAAAATGCTATGTGTTTTGGTATGAGAATGTATGTGGAAGAGCCTGTTATGTGCTTGCCAGGAAACGAATACAACAAGAAACATAGCACTCAGTGAAACAACAGTTACCTACCATCCCTTGCTTTGGCTGTGTGACATAGCAGTGTGAGTCATTGAACATACCAGGGTTGATGCCTTTGCCCATGTCTCTGTGAGGTTTAATGACAGCTGCATATAGTCTATGTGCCTGGGAGAGAGAGATGTGAAAATGTGTGCAAGTACACGTGTGTGAGAGGTATGTGCATGTGGAATAATGCTGTGATTCAGAAGGATTTGATATTTGTCCTGAGTTCAGCATTTCAGTGGTAAGCAAAATCACCCTCGTGTTTGGTCAGGAGGAATATGGGCCATTCAGTGATGGTCAGAGCTGGTCATGTGACTAGGGCTCCTGAGCAGGACAGTGGGAACCTTCCCACTCCCAAATGAGTTTGGCTGGTCCACTGCAAAAAGCCGCTAGTGCTAGAAATGGTGAGACCACAGTGCTGCATTGAGAGCAGTGAAGTGCTGAGGTGCGGTATCTACATCAACCCCAACCCCACTCCTACGCAGCCATCGTACCTGGAGGAGGTGCCCAGGGCTGTGATGAGAGCCTGCAGGAGCCCTGCAATGAATGCCCAGGGGTTTCGGTGAGTGACAATGAAGTAGAGCAGGGGCAGGATGCAAAGGGCGTGAATGAGGAGTCCAACGATGACAGTGAGCGTGTACATCCCCAGCTGGCCTCCCATCACTGCTAGGTCATCCATCTCCAGGATTTTGCCCGCAATTAAAAACATGATCCCAACTGGAGCATACCTGTGACAGAAATACAAGGCCGATGTTCAGGACTGGCTCCCACACTTTCACACCAGCTTTAACGCATGCTGTCTGGATAAATCCTCAATAAGCTAGCATACCATAAATGCTCATTGAGCCTAATCACTGGATGATACTGCTGGTTTCTTTTCTAGAAACCTGGAGAGAGCTGGGACTTGTTCATCCCATGGTCAAAAATCAGCTCTTGGTGCACACCTGGGGACCACAGCACTCTGTTGTGCACGCAGCTTGGGCACTGGTGGTTTCCTCCTCCTTTTGGGTTTTTTACATTTCTACAATACTCCTTGTAGAATTGATGAGGAAGGTTATGTAGAGAAACCTTCGGAGTCCCTTCCTTTCCTAACAGAGCTTGGGCTGAGAATGTGGTTTTTTTCCCCTGAGAGGCACAGGAAAGTACAGGAGAAACAGGGAATCAGGGAGTAAAGCAAGAACATCCTATAGGCTCTGGGATATCAGCCTTGCTGTCTTCAGATGCTCACATTTAAGGAATAAGAACATCTAGGGATTCCAGATCTGGTGTAACAAGGACTGGGCACACCAACACCTGTAAAAGCAGCCATGGCTTGTCTAAAACCCCATTTTGAGGTACTCTGCTATCTTTTCCATTCCTTGTGTCTTCTCCCCCCCCCCCCCCCCCCGCCCCAATAACAATGCAGCTGACAAGCAGCAGTGAGACTCCACAAAAAAGACATAAGACAGATATGGAGAGAATCATGGGCACTAATATAATAACCAGACCAAAGAAAATTCCAGCTCCATGGCCACACCTCTCAGGGCTGGGCCTCCGCAGCTCAAGAACTCACATGCAACTCATGCACAAGGCGCAGAGGTCCACATGCCAAACTCCAGCTTAGCCTGGGAGGTTTGGAAAAGTTTCAGGAAAGGATTTAATAAATATTTCATTTCCTCTGACCTTCCTATTAGAACACATCCTTGGCTGCAGCCAGTGACCAGATCTTCCCAGGAAAAACAAGCTCCTGGGAGATGGTCTGCAGATTGTGGCTACAGGAAGGCATGCACAGGCAGTCTCCCAAGTGTAACCAGTGTTCTATACTAAATACCCTGCCTTCCTTCATCTAAAGGGAGGTTTAAGGAGGGGTGTTGAAGGTCTCTGGAATAGTGTGCAGCTCTACTTGTTCCACTGTGCTCATGCTCTCCCTTCTGTGCCCTCAGGCAAGTCTTACCTCTTCTTAGGAAAGCAAAGCCCCAAGTTCTGGTTCAGACATGGAGTAAAAGATCCCAGGGGCTTGGGGCTTCCCAACATCTGCTATGAGCTCAGAGATATTCTTCCCCTTTGTGCCTTTTTCTGTAAGGCCTGTCCTGCTGTGCTCAGGATTTTGCTCTGAGATACAAGACTATGACTTACAAGACCAAGGAAAGAAAGCTGGAGTGATCCAAAATGGGAGAGGGTGTCGGGCTGACAGATTTCTTCCCTGTCAGACATTTGCATGTATTTTTCCAGACTTGCATCTGTCCTCTTTTGCAGGACCTGACAAAACTTTGACCCCTAACTGGGTAAAAAGCTTAAAATAACAAGATTTGGTAAAATTCTGCCTTCTAGATTAGACTTGTCTCAGCAATACCTTGTTTGTCTGGATCATGTGTCATAGGCAGCCTTACACAGAGAGCAGTGAGCAGCTGAGCTCCAGAGGCATCGGGATCTGGGAGACCTCAAACTGAAAGGCAGTAACTTTGAGCTGATCCTCTCAACCCAGCTCAGCTCTCAGAGCTATTGCATTACTGCATACCGCTGCCACCCTGAAAGCAGGAAGGTAGCAAGGGGTTACTGGGATTCATAGCTAAGTCAGACTCCTGGAACACAGCTGGAAGGAAAGCTTTTGGTGAGAAAGCCTCACACCCTACTCCTGTTGGTAAGGCTAAGAGATCTTCCACTCCAGCTCTCTGGTCTTCCAAGGATGTTTCCAGAAACCTCAAGAAAAGCAAGTCCTGGTGTACCTGATATTTCTAAGGTAAAAACAAAAAGAACAGGAAATGAAATGTGAACAAATATCCCATCCAGACTTTTCCCTCCAGCTTGATGGAGCCAAAGTAGAGCTGTGCCAATCTGCTTTTCCTGTCTTGTGCATGAAATCCTTAAAGCTACCCCACTTCTCATCATGTCAATGGAAACTGCACCTGCAGACCTCCTGCTCCAACCGGCCGTGCTCCTCACCAGATGATAATGGCCACCAGCCTCATGATGGCTTCGTTGAGGCAGTTAAAGAACTCCCGCAGGGCCCGTCCCTTCTGCTTCATGCTGCCGATCACCAAACCGAAGCACATGGAGAACACTACCAGCCCCAGCGCGTTCACCCCATTGGCTGAGCCCGGGATGGGAATGACTTCTTCAAAGGTCAGCACCTCGGAGATGGTTCCCAGGGCATGAGTGACGTTCTCCATGATGCTGGTGAAATTCTCAGGCACAGGGATCTGAGTGGTTGCCACACCTGCTGTGACATTGCTGCTGTGGAGGATGGTTCTGGTGAAGACCCTGGTGCTGTACTGCGTCTTGTACTGAAAAGACACAGATTATCAGATGCACCTACAGGTCCTAGTTCAGTTGCTCAGGACACATGCTAGGCTCTTACATCCCTTCTTAAAGAAAAGACAGTACTGCAAGTTGCTGTTGACCTGTGTGGGAAACTTGCTTTTGCCTGTTCTTAAGGTCCCCAGTGTAGTGCTTTCATCAGAAAGTTCAGAAAGTTCATAGAGGGGGAGGTCAAAAGCATCTCATGTTGCTAGGACTGAGATATTCTGGCTTCTCTGAGAACCCTTTGTGCTGCTTCTAAGGGCACTAGCACTGCAGAAGAGACAGCTTCTTGGAGACTCTGCTCCATATCACTGCCAGGCCAAGCCTGCTACCTGAGATCATGCAAACCCTTCCTGCCTCTGTGGGATGGGATGGAGGTTGAAGCTCCCATCTACAGACAGTTTGAAAAGCTTGCATGGGGGATGCTATAATACAGACTAACATCTGCAGTGCTTCCTGCAGAAGTCAGACCTAGGGAATAAAGTACTATTCCATCCCTCAGAGAAGTAGATAGGACCACGGTCGAGGGCACAGGGCACAAAGATGAGATTTCATACCTGTTTGAAGCAGGCTTCTACCAGGTTGGGCGGGAACATATTCCTGCAGTAGATAAAACATGGAAAGAGTTATTGTCCTGTTGAACTAGGAAGAAAACATGGGCTTCCTGGCCAACTTCTTTGTCCTGGGGCAGTGTCTGAGGTCACAGCTTTCACAATGTCCACTCAAGCCCTTTTTGATCTGACTGACAGAAGAAGGGAATACACTGATGTGGACCTAGCACCTCTTGCATCTTGTCAGACTCCCACTGCATGTTTTCAGACTCCAGAAGTTTATTCAGGTGTGTGGAAAGAGATGACACACATACCGTCCTCGTATGTAGTTACGTTGTAAAACCATCAGCAAACCCAACCAAACCTTGAAACAATATATTACAACTGTTTAATACACTGCCTTGCTCTCAGTCTCACCTCTACAGCTGTCATTTGAGCTCTCTGTTATCCTGTACCTCACAAACATGCCTTTATACCACTTGAGACAGTACAGCTTTGCAATTCACTGAGAAAGGTCACAGCAAGGGAAGAAGAGGCAATGCCTTGGGAACCACTTCCTTGATTTCGTTTGGTCATTGAAGATGGATATTTGGAGTAGCCTTTGCTGGGTGAATTTCTGAAAGGTAGGTAGCCACTGGTAGTTTTCATTACTTGTTTTGTTGAGCACACCTTGACCTTTACATTAATATCTCTGGAGAAGGGCTGGACTCCGGGCCAAGCACTCAGTCTCGGAGTGACAAAGCTAGTTCACTAGACTAGGCTAGAAGTAGTAGACTTGCCAAGACTCAGCCATTAACCTCTTTCCCTAAGATTAAATGCGTAAAGCTGTGATACTTCAAAAGGACACTCCATGGAGGAATGTAATCTCATTGATACGGTCTCAACATGAGACCATCTTGTTCACCTACCTCACCAAATCCATGAAGGCATCTGTGGTCTGCACCTGCTCAATTCTGCCTTCCCGGTGAAGTTTGTCCTTAGATCCTTTTCCTGGGTGTATGATGATCACCATGAAGATGCCGATGAAGACAGCTATGATTGTGGTTACCATGTAGTAGATGATAGCCCGCATCCCCATCTTCCCTGAGACTCTGCTATCCAGTGAGGCCATTCCTGGGGTGTCACATAGAGAGACAAGGTGAGGAAGCCTATCATCTTAGAGAGAAAGGGAAAGCTTGAGAAAGATTCAAAGGGTGCAAGGTACATGCATGAGTTGGACAGGGAGCTAGGGTCTCTAGGAAGCACAGCCTACAAGGGACAGAATTTGGAGTTCCAGGATGATGTTGATATGGAAGAATGTGGCTTGTGGTCATGAAGAAGCATAGCATTGGTGGATCTTAGGCCGCATTTAGAAATGTAGCAATTTTCTTTTAAACCTCTCAGAAGGGAAATAATCCTCTCCTAGTACATTGGGCCTTTCAGTCCCTAATGGTGGGATGTTTCCGCAGGTGGAACACCTTGCAGTCCCTTCTGCTGTCTGAAAGCTTGGCTGTCTGTCATGTCTTCCTTGAGGATCTGGGTGAAACAAGCCCTCTAGCCGGTGATCAACTTCAACCCTTTTGGACTGACATAAATTAACCTTCTCTAGGCTGGAGGAAACCTGAAGTTGATTTGGGGAACAAACTTGGAGACATTTGAGGTTATGTAGGATTAAATCCTTGTTAATGCTGAAGTGCTGGGCATTGGAACCACAGCATTGTGTTCTCCCTGGTCTTCTGAGAAAGCACAAGGTCTTCTGCTTCTCTGTGCCACTACTGAGCCAGCAGGGGTCTCAGTGTGGATCACGTTCACTATGGCTGTAGGTTTGGGCTTGTCACTACCAGCCAGGCTAATCCAAGCACCTCCAGCTGGGTCACGAAGAGGTACCCGAACAACAGCTTTGCTGCCCATTGTCTTGGCTGGAAGCAGCAGAAAGCACTTCTCACCTGTAATCAAGCTAGAGACAATGAGAGGAAGAACCAGCATCTGCAGCATACGCATCAGCAGCTCGCCGGGGAAGGAGAAATACTTGATCTGGCGATAGGTCAGCTGGTAGGGCCGGAGGGAGAAGGCCAGGATAATCCCTGTGGATCAGCAAGGGATGAGAATGGAAGTGTGTCAGTGTGATCCAGTGGTCTGTCCCTCAGTCCTACAGTGCAGCTTTTCTCTTTCTCATCTACTGCCAGCTCCTCCTCTTCCCAAAGGAACAAATGCTCATTTTCTAAAAGGCTGTGATCCAGTTTTTACTGTATGCTCTCTCTCCCTCTGACATATTTATGTGCACAGGAGCCTTGTGCGAAACCACAGGTCTCCTTGTTCCCTGTCTGTTGCTCTTCTAGAGTCTGTTCCCAAGAAGCTCATGAATACAAAATGCTGTGATGAGAGATATGATCTCCCAGACTAAAATAAGTGTGGCTACACAGTTCAGATTCTCTGTCTACCCACCTCTTAAAGCTGAGTTCAGCCAGTTAGAGACATATAGCCTGTATCAAAAGCTAGGGACAACCTGCTATGTGCTAAGCAGATTTGGTGTGCATTGTATCATGGCCATTTGCAGCGGTTCTGGTCTTGTCAGGCTAAAGCTGTGGGAGGAATCAGAAAAGTCCTTGTGCCTACAGCTGCACTCACAAGATGCCTCTGAAGAAACCGGGATGATTTGTACAAGAATTGGTTGAGTTGGACCATCAAACTCTTTCTGTTGTAGACTGTTTCTATACTGCAGCCAGAAAGGATCAACAAGGACTCCCTCCCACAAACACACTCTCTGTGGGGCCTCTTGTTCTTGCACACAAAAGGACTCATGATGTGGCAGCACTTTGAGCTGTCATCCCATAAAATAAAATCTTTGTAAAATAAACAAACATTTCCCCATATTTATAAATGGTGCCTGGTGTTGCCACCAGCTCCATACCTAGTAGGACCGCAGCAATGGTGAAGAGGACAAAGGCATTTCTCCTGAAGAAGCTTTTAGCACTCTCAGCAGTGATGCTGTGCATTCGCTTCTTGGCCCGCGCCGCCCGCTTCTGCACAGCCTGCCGGAACCGCTGCACCCGGCTGTCGGCGTGGAGCCGCTTGGCTGCATCCTCATTGAGGAACAGGCTGTTGACATGGCTCTGCTCACTCATGGTCAGCACAGCTGCTCAGTCCTCCAGGCACAGCTCTGCCTACCCTGGCCAGGGAGAAGAACAGGCAGGAAAGCATAAGCTGTGGCACATCTTGCCTTTGTCTTTAGGTCATTTCCCTGGGGCCTGCTTAGGAAGGTTTATTTAAAGTTGATTAATGAGCTCCTCTGACCATCTACAAGGAGCAGACCTTGGGGAAGGCTATCTAAAGGACTGCCAGGGTCTTGTCACTACTGCTTTGGTGCCTCTAGAGAAGCTCTGGCCTCTACAGCACCCAGCCTGCACTGAGGAGTGGCTTATGTTGGCCTGGGCAGCCAGAAAGGGCTCCACAGCCACTCAGGAGTTTGAGCACTTTGGAACGGAATTTATTTTTCTCACCTGGCAATAAACCCCTTTCCCATATACAAACTCTTCCAAACAAAACCAAGCAGCAAACAACATTTCTGACATACCTCCAAGGTGGACAGGTCCCTACCACAACAACTTTCCCCATGACAGTGAGTGGCGCTGGCTGTTTCTATAGAAAGGAACATTACCCCCTTGCTTTCCGTGGAGCCTGAGGATAACACTTTATTTACTGACTTTCCTTTGAAACACAACAGGAGTTCCAAGTAGTATCTCTTTTCAAACTCCACTGACGGGATTAACCTGATGTTCTGCCTTCATAAGTTCAGTTCATAAGACTGAAATCAAACCTACTCCAAAGAGATAAATAAAGAACAAATGCTGCTCCATTACCAACTGGCTGCAAGACCTGGACAGTCTACTGTACTTTTTTACTGTTATTTCTATATTCCTCAGAAAAAAAGAACAAGGGAGCTACACAGGCAAACCAGTCTCTAGAGTGCTAGAAGGCACCAGCCACCCAACAGTTCTCATAATGAGGAAGATTATTGCCTGACTATGCAGGTGCCATTTTCCTTCTGTTGCTGTGCCTTGACAGAAGGAAGGTCTGAAAATGATTCTTGTTCCCAAGAGTTTGCAAAGATAGTACAATCCTAAATGAAACCAAAGAAGAAAAAAGTCACCTTAGCACATCAGCAAGTGCTGGAAGACCTTCTTTGGTATTGCAAGTCAAATTAAGAGCTAGTCCATTTGTAATCCTAAATTTAAATCAAAGAAACCCTCACAAATGAGACTATATTCTCTATAAATTACACACCTAGTATCTTCCATCTGGACCCAGATAAATGCCTATCACGAACTGAAGACATTGCCTTAAAGAGGAGCTGCTTCGTGGTACAAGATTGCAAGGTCATGTGCATGGAAGCTGGAGAAAAACCTCCATTCTGAGAGAAGGTATGTTTGTATAGATGCTAATGCCTTCATGAAGTTCAGAACAGGAGAGACACACCTGAGGTGGCCCAGCCAAGTCACCCGAAGCCCTCCCAAAGCTAAGCTGCGCAAAGGCCACTGGCAAACATGATGGGTATTTGCTGCAGAAACCTTGCAGTGCTGCTGTGGTCACCCCAGCTTTTGGATCAGCAAACAGCATTCCATGGATTTTGATCCATTCATTCCAGCTTGATCAAGCATTCCATTCCTTACTATACCACCCCACTTTTATCTGCTGATGGAGACAATACACACCAGACTGTGTGAAAACTTTGCCTGTCTTCCTTCTTCTCACTGCCAGTCCTGCTTTTCACAGCTACACATGAGAAAAAGAAATTGCAAGATTCTTTCAGTATATTAAGATTGTGCCTCCTGAACCTGACAGTAGGTTTAGAAACTTAATTCAATCCCCTTGTGCCCCACAATAAACTTGTATCATTTATAGCCTTCCAGATTTAGAGTTGAACAAATAACCCAGAACAGGTGACACAGGAACACACCCAGGTGGTTTGAATGTCTCCAGAGGGAGACTCCATGACCTGCCTGAGCAGCTGTTCCAGTCCTCTGCCACCTTCAATGTAAAGAAGTGCTACCTCACGTTGAGATGGAACGTTTTGTGGTTTCGTTTCAGGCCATTACTCCTTGTCCTGTTGCTTGGGCATTCAAATGCTTCCTAATGTCCAGTCTGATCCTCCCCTGGCACGACTTTGGACCATTCCCAGTTGTGCTGTCCTTGGATCCCAGAGAGAACAGTCCAGCACCTCCCTCTCCACACTCCCTCCTCAGGAAGCTGCAGAAAGCAATGCTTCTCAACCTCCATTTCTCTGAAGGGAAAGCCCAGAGTCCTCAGCTGCTCCTTGTAGGACATGCCTTCCAGCTCTTCACAAGAAGGTTCACCCTCCATTCCCCTCCTCTGGACATGTCTGAGGACCTTCACATCCTTCTTCAATGTTGGGGCCCAGCCCTGCACACAGTGCTCCATGTGAGGCTGCAGCAATGCTGACTGCTATGGGATAGTCCCCTCTCTGGACCTGCTGGTCATGCTATATGTGATGTCTCCAGCATGCAATTTGCCCTCTCAGCTGCCTGGGCACACTGCTCACTCCTCTTGAGCCCGCTGCCAATCTGCACACCCAGGTCCCTCTCTGCTTGTCAGCCACTCCTCTCCCAGTTTAGACTTGCATCCAGTGTTACTCCCTCCCAGCCACAGAAAACAGCACTTGGACTACTTCCATTTCATGCCTGAGATAGCCCAATGCTCCAATCCATCAAAATTCTTCTTTGAGGCCTCTTGTTCCTCAAGAAAGTCAGCAGCACCTCCCAATTTGGTATTGTCAGCAAGCTTGCTAATGGGATATTCAATTCCTGCATCTGGATCATGGATCAAAATACTGAACAGTACTGGCGCCAGGGTTAAGCCCCAAGGACACCACCAGTGACTGCTCACCAGCCAGACACAGCCCCATTCACTACAACCATTCAAGCCCTGCCATCCAGCGGGATCTTCACACTGCACACCATCAGCTCACCCCTCCCACAGCTGGACAGCTGTCCAGAAGGATGCTGTGAGAGACAGTATCAAAAGCCTCACTAAAAGCCAGGAAAACTGGATGCGCCACCTTCCCTTTGTCAGCTTGGGATGTGACCTCAACCTAGAAGGAAATCAAACTGGTTAAAGAGGATTTTTCCTCTGTGAACCCGTGTTGAAGACTGCATTATTCTTCAAATGCTTTTCAGTAGTATTCAGTAGGACCTTCTCCATAATTTTTCTAGAAACTGACGTTAGACTCACAGATCTGTAGTTCTTTGTGTCTTCCCTCACACCTTTCTTGTGGATTAGAATAGCATTGGCTTGCTTCCAAGTCAGCAGGGATGCCATGAGGCTTCCTACAGTAGAACAGATTACCACCTGAGGCAATCACTTCCAAAAGGAGAACCATCAGAGAAAGTTTCAAACTCCAGACACTCTTTTTCTTACTCCCAAACCACTCACTCTTCATCAAACGATCCAGCACACATTGGTAATGTGAAGTGCTGCCTTACTTTGATGTGGAAAGCTCCAAACTGTTCAGTGAAGAGAAAAGTCACATTGATGGCTCTGAAATCACCCACGACAGACTTTCTACACACAAACCAGACTTCTCATTTGCTCTGGTGACCTGAGGAGACCCATGTTGAGTAGGGAAATGTGGGCTCCCCCTCCTCCAAACCTTGCCTTTCTTAGAGCTGGACCATACCACAGCAATGGCAGAAATTCCTGTACAGGGAAGGTAAGAGCAGAACCCACAGATATAAAGGGACTCACCCAATCTTTTCTCTAGATGTCTCCCCATCTACGTGCACTGGAAAATGTATTTTTGTCCAAAGAAAGTGAAATTTCTATCTTGATATGGGAAAGTACAGGATTAATCATTAGATCCCATGTTGCACCATGTGTTCGGCTACCTTCTTAGAGCAAAAGTTATTGCACAGAAGGAACTCACCAGCAGATCTTGCTCCTTTGATGTCCCCACCCTCTTGCTGGCTTGCTCCCTTTTTCTATCTGCATATTTTGCAATAGAGCAGCCCCCTCCACAGCACATTCTCTCTGCGTCGCTGGTCTGGAATTGTGTACATATTCTCTCTTGCATCAGCTGGAAGTTCTCAGACTGCTGCAGTAAATCACCAAAATTCTCTTGTCAATGGCTTGGATTTTCCTTTTTGTGAGGAAGAAGATGGCTTTGATCTCTCAGTGAAGGTTCTTCTATCCATGGCTGCTTCACCAGTCTCCACTCTGCCAGAAACACTGAGATATTTGAGAGCATTTTTGGAGGGAGCTTCAAGGCTTGAGCAGGGAGCACAAGATATTTTGCAAGAAAGTTCAGTGTTGCAAAACTAATGCCTAGTTCCTGGCAGTGAGGTTTCACATAAACAGAGGAATTTTGGCTATTTTAGGGGTATCAGTCAGATGCTGGTGAAAGAGAAAAATGGGGAAGGAAGACTTCTGCACTACATTTTGTCCTGCTCTTTGCAGATTTTTCCATGGTTATCTCCCCATCTATCCAAGGAGATTTCCAACATGAGGGGAGGAGTCCAATAGAGCTTAAGGACTTATAAAGAGCTAGAAAACAGGGAATCTCCGAATCAACTGAGATGCATCTGTTCCAACTTGAACCGGACATTAAAGAACATTTGTCCTCTTTATCTTTTGTCTGTGCTAAAGCAGCCAACATCAGACAAGCTGGCACCACCCAATGTGCAGCATCTTCCCATGAGCACGTTTTAAAGACAGAAGATATTAACATTCTGGTTGAAGGGAGGTTGGAGATAGCCGTGGCACACTTACAGTGCTGGAGAGCCAAATGTGGGAGCATCGGGGCAGGTTTGCTTCCCCTTCTCACAAATTGTATAATTTTGGCCCCACAAAGTTCTACAAAAGGTTAGAATCTGAGAGTAAAATATTGTACACAGCAGAAAAACTTCCTGAAATAGTATCTTGAATGTAATCTTTGACTACAGCCTCTGTAAAGACACACAGCCTCTCACATCTTTGTCCATGCCCCTCTCCCAGAGAAAAGAACAGCTTGTTTAAACGGAGAAGTAGGGAGAGCAGGAGAAGTAAAAAGCAATCTTCAAATGCATCTAGTTGAAGGAAAACCCACATCAATAAGGATAGGGCCTCAGTGTCAGATTAGTCAGGGTTTTTAAAAAACTTCTGTCAACGATCATGTATGAAAGGTTTTTAAAGCAATGGATATGAAAGGGAATGAAAGGGGAGATCCCCTTTTCATCATCACTTGTGGTGACAGGCTGCCAAAAGAGATTTCAGTTGTGAGGTCCAAAAAGAAAGTGTGCGAGGGCTGAGCTGTCCATCTGCTCACAAGTGGCAGGAAGAATCATCTGCTCTATACATAAATGAAAAGCACTAAACACAGAAAGAAAAACTCTTGATTCCAGTGACTCACAAAGAAGCTGGAAAGACCACAGACTGACAGAAAAAAGTACTAGGAATTATTTGGGAGACATTAGGGGACAAAGAAGAAAATACAGAGCATATTCCATCCCTGAGAGGATAAGTGGCAGCTGGGACAGAGTTAATTTTCCTCCTAGTGGTTGGTACAGTGCTGTGTTCAGAATTTAGGGTGAGAGTAATCTCAGACTTTGTCTTGTGATAAAGTGAAAGTGCCAAGACACGAATCGCACTTGTGGGAATGATACAGCTTTCACGTTGCAACATTAAATGCTTGAAACTGTTGAGATTTTTAATATTTGGAAACCCATATGCACATCTTCAATATTGCTACATCACAACAACAGAAAAAAAAGAAATTTCAAATTTCAAGTTGCTTGCTGAAGAAATTTTGCATTTAACTCAGACTCTAGGAAAGTTGTGTGAAAGTCTTCAATGACTTACTTTCTTTGTTGTGCAGGCTCAGCTTCAGAAAAAACCCAGCCAAGTTTGACTGTTATAAAGCTGTCATCACTGAAATGTTCCTGCACTCAGTTATTCAAACATCAAGAGGTAGGCTGTAAGTATTTAAAAGTTTTTTTTCATGTGCTGCAAAGTTTTGTACTGTCTGTATTAAGACAGTTTGCATCCATGGGAGCCCACAAGCAAGCTCCTCCTGAGGCATGCATGTGTCAGGCTATCAGCAGAGGTGAAGGGCAGACTTTCCTCAGAAGTGCACAGGTCACGAATCCAGTCTGTCCACTGGGCAGGCAGGTAGACTCTCAGTCTACGTGTTCCATGGTGCTGGGGTAGCCCTGCAGAGCCCCGCAGGAGTGGTGCCAGTGTTGGCAAGAGCAGAGCCCAATGCTGCGGCAGTAGGGCTGCACCTGGCAGCAGGATCTGGGGGGAGCTGGAGGAGATAGGTTGCATCTGCATATGCACATCTACACAGCTTGTAGATCTGCAGAGAGGGCACAGTTCCACGTGGAAAACATCTCAAAAGAGGTCAGGGCAGTGGTGCTGGCCAGAGGAGATCAGTTCTGTGTAGCAGTGATGCACTGAGTTTCTGCCAGGGAGAATAGACAGTTCTGCTGCCTGCAGAGAAGCTGTTTGACTGGAACTGAAGGGGACAACTCTGTTTCGTGTGAGCTTCTCATGCCTTAACACCCCTTTGTAACAAGAAGGGAAAATACACCTAGGGAAATAAATCTACTTCATGCCTATGTGCAGCTCTGCCCTCATTCCAGAGACATGCAGCAGCTCTGAGGTCACAGAGCAGCGAGTGTTCTGAGCACGGGGGTAAGCTGCAGAGAGCTCTGGCCTGGCTTTGTCCAGGTAATGGTCAGAATAAGGCTCTGGTGGATGAAGAGGAAATGTATCTGACTACTTTACATGGTCCAGACAAAACTCAATATGAAACCCCTAATAACAGTTTCTTAGGGCCTGCATCTGGTACATCACCCCTGGGACCACAGAACTCCCGGGACATCCCAGGTGGGACCAGCAGTAGAGTCCAGAAACTCTGCTGTGCTTGTGCCAGCAGGTCGAGAGAGGTGATCCCGCCCCTCTGACTCAGCACTGGTGAGGCCGCAGCTGGTGTGCTGTGTCCAGATCTGGGCTTCCCAGTATGGATACACTGAAGAGAGTCCACTGAAGGACTGCAGAGATGATGGAGGGACTGGGGCATCTCCCATGAGGAAAGACTGGGAAATCTGGGACTGCTCAGCCTGGAGGAGAGAAGGGGGGTGGGTCTCATCAATGTACACCTGTAGGGAGGGTGCGAAGAATTCAGTGCCAGACCTTTCTCAGTGTTGCACAGTGACCACCTGAGAGGTGGCAGACATGAATTGAAGTACCAGGAAATTCTTCTTAAGCATAAAGAGAGTCTTTGTTGCTGCAAGACAGATTGAACAGTGGGACAGGCTGCACAGAGGGGCTAGCGGGGGGTTCTCCATCCTTGGAGATATTCAAAAGCTGTCTGGACACAGTCCTGAGGAACCAACTGTGGCTGACTCTGCTTTGGGCAGGGGGATTGTACTAGATGATGTTCAGGGGTCCCTGCCAACCTCAGCAATGCTGTGACCTTCCTTCTACTGATATGAGACAAAGCTTTACGGAACTTCAGACATCACTGACACATCCTGTCCATGGCAATGTCCTGGAGCTGATCTACATTTATAATTAGCACGGGGACATGGTCGGTTCTCCACTCTTCTCACCCTCTGACCCCTGCACAGCACTTCTGCACCACACTGAAAGACAAACAAGAAAATTCTGCTTCATTGAAACAGCCAAGTGCCATTTGTGGCTGTTGGACAGATTGTGAGGAACCCAGGGATGTCTCAGTAGAGGGGAAGCCATCAGTCAAGTGGATCCACTGTGAGATACTTCTCTGGGAAAGGGGGAGGTCCTGACCACTGGCAGGACATGGCATTACAGAGCGGTCTTGCCATGGTGTGTGGGATTGGAAAAAGTAACAAAAAATTCAGATGAAGACTGTGTCTGCCTTCTTGCCCTGTGCTGTGCTCTCTCATGAGGCAGAGCACAGTAGTTATCCCATGCCTGCTTCCTCTGCCCTCATACAGCATGCTGGCGCAGCTTTCTGATTGCTAATGTGTCCAAGAGATATCAGCCAATGATCAAATAACCTGCCCCAAGGGAGGCAAAAATCTGCGTGGCCAGCACAGCAGAGGAGAGCTCCATTCTTCAGAGGGTTCAGGCTCTTGGCTGGGACAGGCCCAGTTGTCAGTACACAGAACAAATGGATGGGAAACAGTGACTGAAATGGGGCTGCTTTACACCGTTGTCCCACTATTGCTAATGTCTGTGTAGAAGAACACAAAAGCGATTAATCTAATTAGCCAGTTTTACTCCTGGGACTGCAGAAGTCAGCCAAATTAGAATGCCCATCGCAAACCCTCTCCCAGGTTTACCAGCCTCCAGGGGCTGGTGGAAGAGAGGCAATATAATCCCAAGACAGCAGTGTTTGGTACAGCATGTACCATCACACCCTGCCACAGGCACGGCACGTGGCACTCGGTCAAGCCATGCTGCTAAAGGGATGACACTGGAAAAGCATGTCAGGTGTCCCCCTCAATGATGGCTGCTCCAGGCTCCCTCTTCCCTTTGCTAATGCAACTCCCTTTTTAGTTTTCATTGCTGAAAGCTGGTCAGACTGTGAAATAATCAGCACTTGGAGCCCACTGTTTCTCTTGTCTCCAAGGAAACTCTGCTTTATGTTCAACATCAAAACCTGAATTTGCAGTCAGGGAAGTCTCTGCAGGTAGCAGCAAGGAAGCACCCTAAGTGGGAGAAGAAGGAGAAATCTCTGCAGAAGGAGAGGTGTTGGAAAGAGTTGTGCACAGTTAGGCAGATATGGAAGGGCAAGGCAGGGGGTCACTGAAAAAGCTGTGCCAGTCTTTCCGCGGTGGACTTCTGGTGCTGGGTCACCAAGGGAGAGGAGTTAAATAGCCCATCCTCACACGGTGGGAGGGGAGGCTCAGTACTTGCAAGGAAGGGACATGTCACTCTGCTCAGTGGTCTGAAAGTTGCTGTTAGCAGCTCTCAAGTTCTACTTGCTTTTGGGCAGACCATGGGCACTCCAGAGTGGGAAGCTACAGTCCCCCCATTGCCAGCTGACTAAAAGAGGTGCTTTGTGGGGATTGTCTTTGCAAGGATGGCAAAGAAGGAGTAGATGTCTCCACTCCCACCTGACTTCCCCCCATCAGTAGCTCAGTGCCTGTGATCAGGAGCATTAAGTCCAGCCACTGTGCTATTGGCTGGGCTTTTTTTTCACTCCTGAGGACCAGGATCTCTGTCTTCACAGGGTTTGTAGAACCCCCCTTGGCTGCAGGCATCCTCACCCCTCATACTATTAGATCCTTTGCAGCCTGGCCCATTGCTTGCCCTTGGGAAGGGAAGTACAAGCTGAAAGCAGAGCAGCCAAAGAGCCTAGGTCAAAAATTTCCATTCACAAGCCCAACTCAGCCATCTTTGCATTGCTATAGCAGCCCCTGGAAGGGCTTTCTGCTCAGTAGGGCATTTGTGGTTTTTGATACCAAAATGTCAGCCAGCCCCCTCCCAGACAACTCCCACCACAACAGTGGGCCCAGGAGGAGAACAGATCTGCTCAAGGCCTAGCTACTGACCCATCTCTGTGAGAGAGCACCAGCTAAAGGGAGAGGAATCACAATAGGCAGTAATTTCAGCCCAGCTGAGCTCTACAATGACAAAGTGATCACCAACTGAGCAGTGGGTCTGGGGCCTAAGTCCAATACTGGAAGGACAAGTGCCACTCTCTGCAATGCTCCCTACTCATGCCAGCTTACTTACCACCTCCTGTGGTAAGGTTGTCTCGCTCAAGCTCCTCACCAGGCATTTGACCCCAGCCCAGGACACAGAGTCCCACTTCTAGAGCACCCTCCACTGGGCAGACCCCTGTCCTAAAGCAGATGAGAGCTATCCTTGCCGCTCTCTCATGCACATGCCCAAGGAAATCTCCTGCCCTGCTTCAGCCCCCTGGTACTGGCACCACTCTTATTCATGCATCCAGATTCACAGACAAAACCACTCACCTGGAACCAGTGCAGGCTGTCAAGCAGAGAGGGCAGTGAGTTGTTTTCGTCTTGGGGGATTATTCTGAGTTGTTTTGTTCTTTAATTCTTTCAAAGGCAGGAAGCAGGATTTTCTCCCTAGAAAGGTTCAGTGTTAGCAGAGAGCTCTGAGCAGTACCTCCTGAGAGAGGAAAGGAAGACTGTAATATGCTCAGGATACATGGCAGTAAGGGGTGGGGGAGTGGCATGTAGGAGGAGACAGAAAAAATCTTTGATGATTGCACCAGACCAGAGCACAGAAAGCACCTGTCACCAGGAGGTTGCATAGAGCCCTTACTGGGTTTCACAGTACCAGTGGGTTTGCACTTTCTTCTGCCTCCCCACACAAGCTTCAAGAAGAGTTAGCAGTAACAGACAGCAGGGCAGCTGTTAAATGAGAGACAGATCTCATCCCCATTCCACTCCTGCCCCTTACAAGGGTTCCTTCCACAAGGGAGGCTGCATGCATAAATCAATCCAGCAGCAACAGCTGAGTACTGGACAGGCAGGTCCTTCACAGGTCCAGTCTGTGTGCCCAGGACCTCTGAGGTCCAGACAACCCCTGTGGTTTATCCAGATCAGCCTTAGGGGATAGACATGTGTCTGTGCCTCAGCCAGACTGCTGCAGTTTCCCTTCGATGTATTAGGCACATCATAAAGAGGAACCAGTTCACTGAGCGTGCAAAGGAAATACACTAGCTGTACAGGCTGTCAGGGAGACAGGTTCTGCTTTCAAGGAAGCAGGCAAAACTTCCACTGCTGACTGATTTCTTAAATATTGATTCCTCATGCAGTTTCTTAGATAAAAGTCCCACATTTCAAATTTTTGATCAATGCACTATGTCAAAACCACAAGTCAGGTTGCAGGTGTGAGCACCACACAGCCCATGCTGGCAGAGTGAAAAATTATATTCAAAAATCAAGCCACAGCACCGAAGTTACAACAGCACCTCTGTTTCTAGCCCTACCAGATACATGACTCGCAATGGACATATCATGAAATGATATGATTTTAATGAAAGTAGCCTTCTCCTTAATTCAGGTGGCCCCAGAGTAGGGTTGTGCTCGGTGCTCTGGCTTTGGCATACCAAGGCTGATACGTTGTGTCTTCAGCGGGAGCTTGTGACAGAGTTTGAACTCATCCAGGAGTAGGTCAAAGCCAAAGTGTCATGCTCATTTGACAGAGGACCTTGGAAATTAAATCCCCCCAAATCCTATGTCTCCATCGGCTCTGTAGGAAGAGAAGAACTGGACCTCTTCAGCCCAGGTTACAGAGAGCAATTCCCAGCACCAATTGGCTTTTTGAGACATTGATCATAGAATTGTTTAGGTTTGAAAACAGCTTCAAAATTATTGAGTGCAACCATAAATCAGGATGGTAATTTGATGGGACTTCACTCAATGAACCATTTGGAGTCTGGGTTCTTGACTATCTCTGCCATTCTCCCTTGTTGCTTCACACAAGCCATCGCTGCATCAGGAGACAAGGACACTTTCTGAACCAAATAAATTGCTTGGTCTTCACACTATTCCATGGCTCAAGTGGCACTAATGGCCCTAATCTTCCTATTGAAGGTTCAACAACATCTCAGGTCATGCAAGTGTCAACTGGGGACTGGAAATCCAAGTACTGTACCCTGCAAAGTTTCAGTCATCTTTCCAGCAAAACACATATTGGAATGGGCTACACAAGAAAATATTTTTATTCCAAAATTAATGTTTCTGGGTTTGAGGAGAAGGTGTGCTCTGCCTGTACCACGCATCAAAACCCTCCTGCAGAAATGTGGCTGAGAGCCAGTCCAGCCACAGAGGTAAAGGGAGACAGATTGTGGCAGCCCAACCTGGTACATGGCTGATCTTCTTTCCTGCTTCTGCTGGTTCACAACATCGGCCATTGCTGGGGCAGTCCCAGAGAAAGGACATCTCCTATTCCTCATGCCCTTACTTCTTGCATAGCTTGGCCAGAAGCTGGTCTTGCAGAAGGGCCCCTGAGAGCACTGCTGGCTACTGCTGGGGGCTGATGACCTCTACCAGAGCACTCCTGACCTGGACAAATGCGTTTCTGGTGCTACCCAGAGAGTGGCAGAGCACCCCTCAAATGCTGTTCTATTCCCCAATTGCACCTCAGGCAGCAGTGAATGGTTGTCCTTTCCACCTCCTATGCCTGAAGTTCGGCTTGGCTCCTAGAATCTGTGCTAATTCCTACCCTTGTTTTTAATCCCCTCGTTAGCACCCATAGGCCTTTACAAGCCATAGACTTGCAGTGACAAGTCCCTTAAACCTTGTCCTTTGGCAACTTCTTCTATATTTCGACTTGTACCTGTGGCAAATTCCAGACAACTTTGAGTTATTAAATAGGACACAAAGCAGCAGCCTGAAGCTATGGAGGAGGTGAAGAGCTCTGCTCCCTCAGGATGGAGCTGCCTGATGCCCAGACAGTCTTTCCAGGGTAGGGCAATCCTTGGGGAACAAACCCCATGGTCAGCTAAATCCCCCAAGTCTCTCCTTGTTCTATGAGTGCCAGGCACACTTGATCATCCACATCAAACAGAGGCCACATGATGCTCTATGTTTTCGACAACGGGTAAAAAGGAAACTCACAATGTCAGCTTGTGAGAGGCAACGAGAAAAGACATGACAACTGCACCTCATGTCATGGAGTCACCTTACAGAGGGTGTTCTGATGCTATCCTTGCACAGCTGCTTGAAGATAAAGGAAGGACTTGATGGGAAACAGCCTGGAACAGCTTTCCAAAATCAGCTCCCTGGAAACTTCCTCCACAAAACACCTTTCAAAATGATTTATGCTAATTCCACAAGTAGACTAAAAATGTTACATAGGGACAGGGCACTTTGTTTTGCACTCATTCCGTCTTTAAATGCATCCTCAGTATGTATTGATGCCTTTTTCTCTAGTCCTGGAAATATGAGCCAGACACAGTTAGGGTGATAAAAAGGGGTACCTTTATATTAGAATCCTTAGATGCACAGTCCGTTGGGTGGAAAATGCCAATGATGCTTGCCCCGTGTGACACGTGTACAATTTTTATAGATTTTGCAAATTGAAATATCTGACAAGAGCCCCCCAATTAGAAGTACACTCGATGAAGTCATGCCCCCCTAGCTCTAGCACTTTCTAAATCCTCCACCCTCAGATAAGGACCAGGCCCTATTTATAAAAATATGTCTCGAAGAGCTGTTTTCAACCTTGGTTTCTAAGGAGAACCAAGATAGCATAGGGGTCCTGGAATTTGTTTTGTCTTTCTGCCTAGAAAAATACTAAAGCTAAGTTACAATAATAGACTACAAAGCTACAAATATATGTGTAAAGAATACAGAAAATATATAAAAGAAAAAAGGTAAAAATTCAGACGGCATCAGTATCTCTGCCCAAATTGGAAAGACTCTAGTCCTAAACAAGTGAAGTTCTGGGCAAAGGACTCTAGAGACAAATTTTTACAAAGGGCTTGTGTATCTAAAGGAGAGGTTTGCAGGTCTAGCAGAACAACTCCTTTATCATCTCTGCCTTTTAAGAAAGACTGACTTCTATTGGATCTTTAAAAAGCAAAACACCTAAAAATGGGCTAAGGCTTGACTCGTAATGAGGTAAATCTCCCATGTCAGTCTCTGTTAGAATGCAGTTAGCGTGTCCAGTTTGGACACACAACCTGGAGGAGGCATTGAGGCTGCGGGGCTGGGATACAAAACCCAAGTAGATGGTTGTATCCACTGTCCCATGGCTTTCCTGGCTTCCAGGAAGCACTTAGCATATCTGCCTTTTGAAAGTGCTTGATTTCTCTGAACTGCTGGAAAAAACCCCCTTAAGGACCATGATGTAGTGAATGGCAGGTAAGTGTGACAGCCCTGTCAACTGAACATGTGGTGACTGGGAGGATGGATATGGACCATCCATACCTAGACCTGTCCTAGGACATGGATACTTTCTGCTGGAGTGTAAAAAGCCACCGGGATATTCCCTGCTGCTAATTGTCATGGGGAAAGATGTGATTTCTTTGTGTGTTAAGCAATCCTTCAGCCCTCCCTTCCCTGGATTTTGCAATTCTATAGTCTTGTTCTCCTTGTTACAGTAACCTTAATTTGGGGGTTGGTATTAATTCTGTCTCCTGCATTGCTCACTGGCCCTGGGAACAGAGTCCAATTATGCAGCTGTGACCTTCATTACAAGTTAGCAGACTTTCTGCAAATGAACTTCCTTCATGTTTCACAGAGCTGCTCAAATAATGGAATTTCCTTCCTATGGGAAATGCCAATCTTTCAACATCTATTTTTGCCCTATTTTTTAACAAAATGTCAAAATTTCAACTCTTACCACACATGAAGCTTAGGAAAATTTAGAAATGTAAAGAAATGTTTTGGTTTGGATCACACTGATGCAAATCTACTCCTACCTGAGCTATAGTATTTCTTCATGTAAGTGCCTCTCATAATTTTTTTACCTCATTTTTTATAGACTACAGGTCTCATGGTGCTCTGCAGCGTCCCCGTGTAGCCAAGCTGCTATGGTGCATTTTCCTGGATGTGGCCTGGAGGGAGGAGCAAGGGCCAAGGAGAACAGGGCCCAGAGAGCTAAAAGAGAAAGAGCATGTGATGCCGTTCCCACTGACAGCACCTGCCAGGACATTCGGTTAGAATTTCTGATGGGACAACAAAACAAAGAGGGTAAAGTTAAAAAAATGTATATCCAATGACAAAAATTATTACCCCCAAAATTTGTCTGGGTAGTTTCAACTGATGAGTGAGACAAAGTTTTGTGAGTTTCTGAAGTTTCTGTCATTCTAAAAGTGCCCTCATTTTCTTCTTGACTCTGCTGAGAGTGTATGTGACTGAGGCATTTTAGCTATTTTGAATCCCAGCTCGTGCTCCCTGCTTCTTCCAGGTGCACAGGGAACTTGAGCTGTGCACTCCTAGGAGGAGTTCTGCGCTGGGAGTTTGTGTGATTTGTTATGTACATTTTGCTTTTAGCAATCCCTGTAAATCACTATACAGGCACAGCCAGTGCAAACTGCAGATTCTTGTAGTGGTTACTCTGAAGCCTGACTTTTCAAAAGCACCATTTTCTCAAACAGTTTGAGAAACTACACTGCCAGTGCCACTGGAGAATAAATCCCCTGCTCCCATCCTGAGAGGCTCTCTGATGGAAACTCACCTGGTTCCCACAGCATGACAAGAGGGGTGAGGAGTAATTTTGATTTTCTTCCCTGCCCTGATCCACCTCTGACTCTTCCTCTCAGCCCCATGCTTGTCTGCTGCACTACAAACCAGCAGTTGTTCAGCCTGACCTATTTGAAAGAGACTTGATTCAGGTTTCATGCCATAAACAAGTTCTTTCTAAAGACCTTTTTATTTTCACTTGCCTTATTGTATTTGTACATTTAATTCTACTGTATTTTGTGTTTTACCCATTACTTGGGAATGCAGCTTTCTTCCACTGCTTGTGCTGCACAGAGACAATTCCAATGCCAATGTGGCACTGACTTTTCTTCCCTTCCATGAGCAGGTTGCATCTCTCCTTCCTTCCCACCTCTGCTCTGCCTCTTGCAGCCTGTGGTTGGCTGTGCTTTCTACCTGCACAATTGGCCTCCTGGTTCTCAGGCTCCCAGGTTTAGCAGCTCTCTCCTCTGCACTGTTGCGGTTTCCATGCAGAGTGGAGTTTCAGTGAAGATGCCAACAGTCATCAGCTGCCTGGCTGAATATCAGCACAGAGTTTATGTTCTTTGTCACAGTGGCTGAAAAATCACTTTCTGCTTCTGCAGTAGATCAGTTATAAATGCAAAATACCAGAGCTGCCTTCTCTATGCGTTATTGGCATTTTAATTATTAAACAACTCTCTACACATATATGAGATTCTTCTTTATGCTAATAGGCAGTTTTCTTGCACTCACTTATAGATTTGAACAGCTGAACTCTACATGTGCCCAATTGCTCTGGCTGCTCTACAGAGGGATGTGCAATGCAACCTCACAAGTGAATTCACAGTAGATAGAAGCATTTCTCAGGGTCCATCTTTGTACACCCTTTGAAGCACTGTGAAATACAGTCTGCCAGAATGACAGGTGCCATGACTCCCATGGATTGCCCTTACAAATATATTATTTCTTCTTGAAACTCGGGCAAAATCTTCCAATAAGAGAATGTCCTGCTATGAAGAAGAATAGACTTCAGTACAGCACAAGGTGGATGTGCCTTGCCACAGAGGCCGGAGAAAGCAGTGTACATATGAAGACTGGGCCATTCCCTGTCCCTTTCTCCAGACCCTTATTTCTGAAAACCACTATCTGTCCAGGAAGACGCATTTCAGACTGGCACATTAACTGAATACCCACAATATAGTGACATGAATGCCATCTGACTTTATCTCTTCATTTCCTGCCTTGTCTGATCTGACTCCATTCCTTCTGAGTCATGCTTTCAAATAGTGAGGATCAAACCTTATGTGGTTTTTTTCCGTGGTCCAGGGTATTGTTCAGTTTGAAAAAGCCCTCTGAGATCATCAAGTTCAGCCATTCCCCCAGCACTGCCAAGCCCACTACTAACCCATGTCCTGAAGTGCCACATCCAAATGGCCTTTAAATCCCTGCAGGGATGGGGACTCCACCACTGTCCTGAGAAGCTGTGTCAGGGCTGGACAGTCCTTTCGGTGAAGAAATTTTTCCAGTCTGAACCTCACCTGGTGCAACTTGAGGTCATTTCTTATTGTCATGTCCCTTGTTCCCTGGGAGGAGAACCCAACCCCCACCTGGCTCCACTTTCCTGTCAGGGAGTTGTGGAGAGTGATAAGATCACCCCCAGCCTCCTTTCTCCAGGCTGAGCCCCTCCAGCTCCCTCAGCTGCTGCTCATCAGATTTGTGCTCCAGACCCTTCCCCAGCTCTGTTCTCTTCACTGGACATGCTACGGCCCCTTTAATGTCTTTCTTGGAGTGAAGGGCCAAAAACTGAACCCAGGACTTGAGGTGGGGCCTCACCAGTGCCCAGCACAGGAGGACAGTCACTGCCCCGATCCTGCTGGCCACACTGTGGCTGATACAGGCCAGGTGCCATTGGCCTTTTTGGCCACCTGGGCTCATGTTCAGCACCCCCAGGCCCTTCTCCGCTGGCAGCTTTCCAACCACTCTGCCCCAAACCTGGAGTGTTCCATGGGGCTCTTGTGACCCAAGGGCAGGGCCTGGCACTTGGCCTTGTTGAACCTCACACCACTGGCCTTGGCCCATTGATCCAGCCGGTCAAATTGCCTCTGCAGAGCATTCCTGCCCTCCAGCAGATCAACATCCCAGCCAGCTTGGTGTCATCTGTGAAATGACTGAGGGTGTCCTTGATCCCCTCGTCTAGATCATTGATGGGCCCAAAACTGAGCCCTGGAGAACACCACCGGTCCCAGCTGCATGTGACTCCATTCACCACCACTCTTTTGGTTCAGATGACCAGACAGTTTTTACCCATCAAAGAGTACACCTGTCCAAGCCATGAGCAGACAGTTTCTCTGGAATATAGTGGGAAACAGTGTCAAAATCTTTACTAAGGCTGAGGTGTACAACATGCACAGCCTTTCCCTCATCCACTAAGCAGGTCAGCTCCTCACAGAAGATGAGGCTAGTCAAGCAGGACCTGCCTTTCATAAACCCATGCTGGCTAGGCCTGATCCCTTGGTTGTCCTACACATGCCATGTGACAGCTTAAGATGATCTGCTTCACGACCTTCTCTGGCACTGGCTGGCCTGTAGTTCCCTGGATCCTCCTTCCAATCCTTCTTATACATGTGCCTCACATTTGCTAACTTTCCATCACCCAGGACCTTTCTGACTGACCGGGACTGCTGGTAAAACGTGGGAGAGTGGCTTGGTGAGCTCTTTTGCCACCTCCTGCAGTATCCTTGGATTTATGCTGGTCTAAGTGGCATAGCAGGTCACTGGCCATTCCCTCCTGGATTAGAGTCTTCATTGTGCTCCCTATCTCTGTCTTCCAGTTCAGTCCTCTGGGTACCTTGAGGATAACTGTTCGTGCTATTAAAGACTGAGGCAAAGAAAGCATTAAGTACTTTAGCCTCTTCCTCATCCTTTGTGGCAATGTTTCTCACCGCATCCAATAAGGGATGGAGATTCTCCTTGGCCTTCCTGTTGTGATGTGTCTATAGAAACACTTTTTGTTATCTCTTACAGCAGTGGCCAGGTTAATTTCTAGCTGGGCTTTGGCCCCTCTAACTTTCTCCCTGCATAACCTCCCAACATCCTCATAGTCCTCCTGAGTTCCCTGCCCCTTTTTCCAGAGGTGATAAATGCTCTTTTCCTCCCTGAGTTCCAGCCAAATTTCTCTGTTCAGCCAGGCCAGTCTCTTCCCCACCGGCTCGTCTTTTGGCACATGGGGACAGCCTGTTCTTGTGCCTTGAAGGCTTCCTTCTTGAAGAATGTCCAGCCTTCCTGGACCCCTTGGCCCTTCAGGGCTGCTTCTCAAGGGATTCTCAATCAGTCTCCTAAACAGACCAAAGTCTGCTCTCTGGAAGGCCAAGGTGGCAGTTCTGCTGTCTCCTTTCCTTATTTCTCCAGTACCAAAAACTCATTATCTCCGTGTCCAGACAGCCTCAGCTGTCACATCCCCCACCAGTCCTTCTCTGCTCACGAACAGCAAGTCCAGCAGGGCAGCTTCCCTGGCTGTCTCACTTTCCAGCTGTGTCAGGCAGTTCTCTTCCACGCACTCCAGGAACCTCCTAGACTGTTTTCTCTCCGCTGTGTTGTATCTCCAGCAGACATCTGGTAAGTTGAAGTCCCACACAAGAACAAGGACCAGTGATTGTGGGGATTTTTCCAGCTGCTTATAGAATGTTTTATCTGCCTCTTCTTCCTGGTTGGTCAGGCTGCGACAGTCATTGACATTCCCCCTTAACCATAAACATAAGCATTCAACCTTATCATTGTGATGCCTTTATCAGCCCAAAATGCACACGTGATATAGGGCTATGACACTTTTATAAGTTTAGCATATTAGCATAATTGACAAGAATCCCCAATTAGAAGTACAGTTAATAAAGTAATTCCCCCCTTGGTTCAGCCTCCTACTGAAGCCTTCCCGCCTTGGTTATAGCCCCACATTGTTTATGTCTACATACATAGGAAAGCAGAAGAATGGCCTTAGTTCACTGAAGAAGGAAGATTAGAATAGGATTCCAGGAATGTGTCTGTCTTAATAGACTACTGGAAAAGTACTGAAGTAAACTAAGAAACGATATAACTATGCAATACAATAATCATCTACAAAGCTATGACTATATGAAAAATATATAAAAAGAAAAAATCTTGTGGCATCAGTTGCCATCATTAAGCTCGAGGCAGTCAAAACACTCCCTCACACACAGGGTTACCCCAACACTTCCCCTTCCTTGCCTGTCCCTTCTGACAAGTCTACAGCCACCCATTGCAGCACTCCAGTCATGCGAGTTGTCCCACCATGTCTCTGTGATGGCAACTATGTTGTAGTTTTCCAGATGCACCATGGTTTCCAGCTCCTCCTGCTTGTTGTCCATGCTGCAGGTATTGGTGTAGGTGCACTTCAGTTGGTCTATTGATACCACCACCTTTTTGGAGGGAGAAGCCCTAATTCCTATGTGACCATTCTCAGATGATTCCATGGTTTCTAACGCATCAAAAATTCTTGCTTCTTTGCTGCCACATCAATCTCCATCCCTTTGCAAGCATGGAGATGACAGACTGAAGGACCTCACTAGCACACCATCTCTCAAACATCAGCGCGCCACCCCCAGGCTTATCTCTAGTGAGCCTGGGTTATTCACCTTTGTAGTTTTTCTCACTTTGTCTTTTCACTGCTCTGTTCCCTCCTCAGCAGCACTTTCCTGCTGCTCTTCCCTAACTCCCCAGCCTCCCTGCCACCACAGGTGGGTGATGATGAGGTAACAAAGAATGGTTAGGGAGAAGGAAATCCCAGGCAAGAATAAGAGGTGGGTTCTTAGGAAGCAAAGGTTATTGAGTTGGAAGCAATCACTCTGAAACAGTTTCTGGCTTGATTGTTGTTAGAAGCTCCCTGGTAACCCAAGAATCTTCAGTATAGAGTGATGTTATCCCATAGGACAACCATGGTAGTAGGAAGGCCAAAACTGGAAGAGCAGCTGTGTTGAGAGGAGCTACATTTAGGTTGCACTATATTGTTTGAATGCATTTTTTATGTAGCCAAGCAATTTTAAAAAAAAGCAAACAATCCTTGGCAGCAGCAGCAACAGTCTTCTGAACCGTAGTGGACACAATCATTATTTGTTCTGAGCGTGGTTTGTTTCTGTGGCTAAGACTCTGCAATAGAGCACTTTCATGTACACCCTGTTCCATGTTAATAGACTGAAATGTCTGAACTGGCAATTAATTATTTCAGGGGAATGGCTTGCATGATATTGCAACAACAGCATGTGACTTTCATTTGGATATCCTCTATTAATACAACCAAAGGATGTCCCAAAGCCTTTCTGTTGCTTCAAGTAGCTTGGTCTGATACTACTATGGGCTGTCTGCCTTCTCTGAGCTGGGAAAACAGGATGGCAATGCTTCATTTCTGCTGCTCTGATGATATATTTGTCCAAATTTAACTTGGCCCATTTTCTTTGGCATTCTCCATATGGTATTACCATTGGCATTGTGCTCTTCTCCAACAGCACCCAATGCTATGTATTTGTATATGTATTACAAGGACAAAAGGGACCAAGTGTGATCATCTAATCTGACCTCCTTTTTCAGGACAGGAATAGTCCTGTGTTAATTATTTTTCTTTTAAGTAGAATATACTGTTTTAAAAAAATTTTGGAACCTGCATTACCACCTTCTGGTGGTCATGAATTCACCACAGTTTCAGGCAAATTATGTAAGCCTGGGTCTACCTGACCCTGGATATGATGCATAAGCACTCAAGGAGGAAGAAGCATTCAGCTGCTGCTGTAGAGGAGCTGAACCAAACCTGCTAATGCTGATGGTAATGCTGACATTGACACACCAAGAGGCTGTAGCTTAATCACCATGGGTAAGCAAACATGCATGCATACAGCATCTGCAGGCAGTCTTAGAGGCTAAAATGCAAATGAGGTCGGTGGTATGAAAGTCTTAGTCAAGGTGGATGATCCTGCAACTGTCACTGGGACAGCAGCACCTCCAAGTTTTTTCCAGATGCACCCTCAAATCATCACTTCCCTCAGCATAGATTCACATGGTTCCTCTTCCTCTCTTTCCAAGAGAGATCTTAAACTACAGACTGAAATGTTATGTTGACTTCTGGGGTCTGATTTTGCAATTCGCTGTCCATTGGGAGTCTACCCTGTTATTCAATGGCTTTCTGGAAGAAACCACAAGACTTCAGAGAATGCAGACAGCTCTAGAGGAAATCTACACCATTGGCTTTCCTTCACTGAATTGCAGAATCCCCTAAAACCATCTGCTTTCAACCATTCCTCATGAACTTTGTATTTCACTCTCTCAAGTTCTCTCTAGAAAAAGCACCTCTCTCTTCTTCAGAGACTTTATATCACTCTGTTAATGACACTCTTCTGTCATGTTTCTTAGGCTCCTAATTTTGACAAAACATCTGTTTACCTTGGGGTAGAGCCTTGCTGTAAGACCCCCAAGCGGAGAACTCCAAGTTTCCCAGATCCAGCAGGAATCTCCAAATCTTCCTCACTGTGGAGCATCTCCTGGAAGCTGTATCAGAAAGATACAGGATCTCCTCTTTCAGACTGCAGGTGACAATACATGCATCTCCTTGCCAAACTGCCTTTGTTGTCAAATGGTATCTTACACCAAAGGCATATGTAGCTATGCCTTTGTATCTTGTCCAGTCAGCAAGATTTCTGCCAGATCACTCTTTTATAGATGTTAATATATTAATGCAGTCTGAAGTCAATAAACCAGCTTTCAGATTAACCATTGAACAGGTTCAGCTTCATAAGCTTTGCCCTTTCTGCTACACCTTTGAAGTGTTACAGGGGGAAGCATGGACTTATCTTCAAACAGTTCTCCAGAGCTGGTGTCTCAGGGATCGGTTTGCCCCCTTTGGTGCTACAGAAGGGTTTGCCAAGCACACTTCACCCACTGAGACTGCACAGATCTGGTGCCTGGATCTCCCTGGCCCAAGAAGGAAGCATGCACAGACAGTACTGGGCTGTGATTCGGAAGGTCTCCATACATGGGAAGGGTGCACCAAGCTGGCTGTCCTGTGCCAGCACACAGCACAGTCGTCTATAGGCAGTCACACTATATGGGATCACTCCTGCCTCCAACCAAGCATCCTTTCCAAGTTCCCAGACAGGGAGTTTTCTCCCCATTCCCTATCATGGGTCATAAAGCGGATGGGTCATGAGGTGGCCCCAGATGCCTGTGGGTGTTAGGCTGAGCTCAGGCAGGCATGTGGGGCTCAAGTCCTTGCTCAGGAAAGTGTGGAATGGTGCTGTGCTGGCTGCACACTGTCAACAGAGGCAACACAAGCTATCTCACAGCTCATTACAGAAACTGAGCCAAAGGGAAGACACGTTCCCAGCTTATCAGGCCACCTCCTCTGTGAGCTCTCTGATCTACTTTTCCAGTGATTGCTCCTGACCTAGGAGAAGCCCCTGAGAAATCTCACCGTTCATAGCCTGCAGCTAAATGGGCATCTGCAAGCAGCCATGGTGGGGAGACAGCAGCATGGCATGCAAAGTCTGATTAACCAGATGGAAAATTCCACTCTTCTTCATCAGAGCATACCATGCTGAAGAACTTGGGAAGCAAACCAACCCTGTGTTTATCTGCTTGCCAGGCTGCTGGTCTGCTTTGGTCCCATGAATGGTGTACATTTGCCAGGATACCTGCATTATCTGCTCAGCCCTCTTTTAGCACTATGATAAGAAGTACCTCTGGAACAGCATCCTGCACACTTTGCTCTGCTTTGAAATATTTTTTTAGCACTGCTGACAGTCAATGCAGTGCAACATGAAGGGTGAGGCTCCAGCATGGAGACCAGCGGAACCGACCCCTCCTTCAGCTCTGGCCATGCTGAGCACAAGAAACCCGTTCCCCTGACGCTTGCACTCCTTGCACCTCTGCTAAGTGATCAGCCTGGACATGTCCTCACCCCAGGTTAACTCAAACCCTGCTACTTCGTGTAAAATTGGTCAAATTTACAGACTCTTCTTACTTAAACACATGAATGATAAAGTAACTAATGAATGCCAGCCTTTCAACAATTCAGGAATCCCGTCTGAAAGCCTTTGTGTGCTCCCAGCAACCATCGCTTTGACATATTTGCCCTTCTTCCCGGTGCTTTCCCACACACAAACACACTCTTACCTCCCTGGTCTGCAGCTGTGCTCACAGCAAGTTAGTTTAGTTCCCTGTGAAGAGGTGAGAAACGCGTGCGAGTGTCTGGGCAGAAAAGCCTTGTGCTACAATGTCACTCAGGTCACCAGTGTACAGCCAGTGCTAACCAATGGGAATAAATCCCATGGGAATTACACAGCTGTAAGTCCTGGAAACTATGCTTCACACTGTGAATGTACTATTGCTGGCTCCCTGGCAATGAAATCATACAAAACCAGCAAGTAAAGAAATCATTTTTAACATACAACATTATTCAGACTCTGCCCTCTAACACTCCTATACCATGGAGTGTCTCACTTGCTAATGGCCACAATGCACCCGCTGCCTCTGATCGCAGCAGGGAAGAGGAAATGCAGAGCAAGTGGCTGCACAAACGATCCCAATCCCGGCGGGGGGGGGAGGCCAGTCGTCCACCTTGTAGCAGGAACATGCTTAGACACTGCCAAGAAGGGGAACGAGCCTCAGGAAAGAAGTGATCTCTACGGGATTTTACTTAGGTATGCAGCAACAAGGCTATTTAGTAAGGCTTCAATTCCATTATATGCTTCCCTTGGATGAACTTACATATGCATATATGTTTCATCCACATGTTTAAAACATTGTCTGAAAAACGAGTGGATGGGGGAGGTCTGTTAGCACCTTCCAGATCAGATAATTTAAAACGTGGTGTCAGAAAAGAGAATGAAATTTAAAGAAGTGGTGCTTGCTCAGTCTAACCAACCAGGCATCTAGCACAAAAAGTTACATACTGAGTTCTGGTTAAAATGCATATTTTGCATAGCTGTCAGGGAAAATGTAAAAGACCAATAGAAAGCAGTGACATAGCCAATATACTGCATTAGGCAGCTCAGCTCCTTCACAGTCCAAGAGCAAAGCTGCTTTTTGAAGGTCAGAAGTGTATGAACGTCTGTTCACAAAACCTGGATTCACGTAAAAACTGTAAGGACAAATTATATTAGTGATATCCCATACCCCCATCCCCTCTTCCTGGGATGGTGGGAAACGCACTAAATCTCTGAAAACCAGATATAAAACAGAGTATTTCTGATCCTTTCAAGTCTCTTACCATCTTTAGTGCTTCCCTGGATCGGGAATTTGGGATCTCCTGTATGATTAACAAAGTCTTCATGCAAAATTGAGCAGAGTATTACCTTAACAGGGTGCTCACCATACCGTCACACTGTAGACCTGGAGTAAAGGTTGTGGAGGGCTCGGGGGAGGGGATGGGGGGTAGTTCAGACTGGCTCAGGAACTAAGCTCTGCCGGTTCAGGTCGAATGACAGGCTCTGCCTACTCCCAACTGCACAGTAACGCCAGGCACTGAGCTTTTGCGGATGGAAAGAAATCCTTTGGAGAGGAGGGGTTAGCCACAAGCATCATATCCACAGCTCGTTCCTTATTCCTTCTTTGTGCCCGTGGCTTCCGCTGGCTCCACCACCCCCAGCCAGCACGAGGCCGCTGCCCAGGGCCGGGGGGCATGGGGGGCAGGGCAGGCTGTGGACAGCGGTGGACAGCGGTGGACAGCGGGGTCCGGGTTATCCCCCAGTGCTCTGTGAAGAATGGCATGGCTGGAACAGGCACTCGTGGGGCTCAGGGAAATGCCGGGCAGTGGCGTCTGAGAGCAGCAGGGGTTGCAGTGGCAGGACACAAGGAAGAGCCAGGAGGCCTTGATAGGGAAGATGTGTGATAATGTCTTTACAAACAATTCGATGGGTGAGGGCACGGGTGCTAACGTCTTTGAAGGGGGTCTTAATGTCTCTACTGACTTCAAGCAGCAGGTTTGTTACAGAGCCCGGGGAGCTCGGCTCCTGAAACAGACGAGTGGGTCTGCACAGGCCTGAACTTCTGAACTTTGGGATAAAATGCCAGCTTCAAGGGGGACTGTGGTGGGCGGTTCGGGAAGGCTGCACCTTCCTGGTACCTCAGCCAACGGGGAAAGGAAGAGGGCAACCTGCGGCCGGGAGTGCAGGATAAAAGGAGGCTGCGCCCTCCGAGACCTGGAGAGAGAAAACCCTGCGGGCGTGTGCCCCAGTGCACTCTCTCCCTTTATTCGAATAAAGTTGCAGGACTCCTCTGTCTCTTTTATGGACACTGGCTTTTCAGTGCGTGATTTTCAGTACAGCCTGAAGTCAATCTTGCAATGCTGAGGGGGGCAGAGTCTGCCCTGGGGATAATGTGGACTACCGCTGATAATCTGCTGTTTCGTGAGAACAACGAACCGTTTTCAAACGAAAGGCTGTGCCCTCTGAAACCTCCAGAGAGACCTCATGGGGATGTGCCCCAGTGGATTCTCTCCCTTTATTCGAATAAAGTTGCAGGACTCCTCTGTCTCCTTTGTGGACACTGTCTTCTCTTAGCATGATTTTACACACAATTGCTTCTTTGCCAATTTGGAGGAACCAGTTTCCACAGACCTGATTGTAGGTGAAAGCCATTGAGGCAATCTGCCACATTACTCTGCACTTTTCATAGCCTGCCTTCGCTATTACAGACATATCGTTTGCAGCCTTCCTATCTCCATCAGGATCTCACTATTAGCAAGGAAGGGATGGCTCAGTCATTTCAGCAGTTTTGTATTTCTATTTTAGGCCAGTGAGGTACAAGGCAGTCAGCAATGCTGCTCTGCAGAGAAGAACAATACCTGAGGAAGGTCCACCACTGCCTTGCATCTTACACACCTAATTTTTACTTGAAATATTTCCTTTCTGGCTCTAGAGACAAACAAGTATCGGCAGCATGGGCCAGCTGTCATAAACATGCTTGTGGCTCTGATATGCTTGCAACCGCATCAGCAGAATGGCAACAATAATCTGAATAATCTTTGTAGAAGATGCTCACTTCTACTGCTTTAAAACAAGAAAAGTTTGACTACTGGAGACTGATACTGGATTTGTACAGTGTTGCTGTGAAAGTGTGTGTAAGGTTGTTTTGCAAAGCTGAGGAAGGAGACTGATAGTACATTTTGAGTGTGTTTACATCAAGCTTTAAAAGTCCTGAAAGCTTTTTTTATTAAAAAGAAGCAGCAAAATGTGTTCCCTTTGAGTTTTGTTTACATCAAAATTCATGTTTTCATATTTCAGCAAACTTTTCGTTGTACAGAGACAGTTGCCTCCTCTGCATAAATCTCACATCTAAAAACTTCTGTTGTCCACCCTAGCACTTTCTCATTTCTAGTTTGCACCTGAGCACTTAGCTTGGAAAAGGGTGACTCGTCTTCCTTTAATCTGAGACGGCACCCAGCAAACGAGATGCAGAAGGAAACAGACAATCGTTCATGTCCAGCATGGGAAGTGACAGCCCCGTCCATGTGTGGCAGTGGGAGCAAGGAGTGCTGCTGCTACGGGCACTGATGTGCAAAGCATGCAACAATATGGGTATTTGTGATATCTACTGAACTGCCGAGATCAGGGTACTTTTGCTGGAGAATCAGTCTTTGTGGTTACAACCACTCCCCCCAGCTCTTAGTCCCAGACAGGAATGCAAAAAGCTATGCTGTCTAACCCTGCAGCTCCTCCGCTAGGGAAGCCTATTCCATCTTTTAGAGCCTTTTGAAAGCTTCAGTGGAGCTAAGGGGCTCTTTGGTGCTAAGGGGATTCTCTGCAATGACCCCTCTGCTTACAGAGGCAGACCCCTCTTCAAGGGTAAGTTGCAGGGAATTGTCCAGTTCAGCTGCCTGTAATGTGCCGGTTTCTGGCAGAGGTGGCAAATGCAGAGTTGCTGGTTTCTTAAGTTTTCACTGCCTGGTACAGGAGCACAGGGTATAAATTGGCCAGGAATATTTGGTGCCATCTGCCCTGGGTAGTGCAAGGTGCCTGCATTATTCCATGTGGCGTGTTGCTGCTATGCCTCTGCTTGGCCCCAGAGTAAAGTTTTAGGGGCAGGGAGCTGGAGCTGGTCCCAACTTGTCAGTGAGGCTGGTGTTGTTGCTTGTCTGTGTCAGTGCAGGAATTTCATTACTGACCATATTCCTTTGCTGTACAGCTCTGATAGGCTGATATTCCCCCATTGCATCTCCAGCATGACATCTCTTGGACAGTGCCTCCTATAATCTTCCTGAAGGTGAGATGTGCTGGTGTAAGTGGTGGCAGGAACAGTGTCAAGGTAGACTTCTGAAAAGTTATCTGGGCTCTCTGCACTTGCCTTCTCCAGTGGCCATAAAGAACACTGATTTGAGAAATGAGGGCAGGCATGCTGCCATCCTGGTACCTTGGGATCTTCCCCCACACCCTGACCTCAGCATTTTCAGCACTCTGACCCTTCATGCTCCCTGGTGTGAGAGCATGTGCCTAGCCTGTCCACTTTGGATGAGCAGAAAGTTACTGCGTCCATGCCTAATGTCCCTCAGAGGCTAAGCTCACCATGGTGTTAACCAGGGAGGAGTGTGTTTGTATTCATACTGGAAAATTAGAAACATGTGGGAAGCCTGTGCTGAATTGCAGCTACTCAGGGACGGTCCTGAAAGGGGTCATGGTTGCTCAAGTTCATGGCTAACAGGTCTAGTGCCCTGGTTGACAAAGGTGTAGTGCCCTGCTTAGCATGGCCAGAGGACCAAACACTGTGCCTGAGATAGAGCCATAGCTGAATATGCAGATCCCCATCCTTAGCCAGATGCCTTCAGCTGTGTGCCTCATGCTCTGCTTGCTACAGATGTTTCTCTGACATCTCAAGTCTAGGAAGGTGCCATTTAGAATAAAAGATGGAATTCAATACCCAGTGATTTCCCAAGAAAATATTCTAACTGCCTCATCACAAACTTGTCGTGGCAAAAGTCATGCTGGATAACCCCAAGTAGTAACAGCCTTTGGGACAGACACTGATTATGAGGCACATGAGAACCAACACCTAAAACTTATTTCCTCTTTAATATGCACCACAGTTTTAAATGTCCACAGTCTGTAATTCCAGTTTTCCAAATTGTTATTGATGGTATTTTTCAAGTACTAGATTGAAGCTAAGACAGGCTTCAACTGCTTTTGTTATGTTCCAGGCTGCTGAAGGATCTTTAAAAATGTAATGAAGGTAAAGATTGAAGATACTCAAGGTACTGATTGTTTGCAGGTGTATCAGCAAACCTGTCTGTTTAATCATTTTCCTGTGAGTCATTCTCCTGCTGTACAACCTGCGCAGACCTGAACCCCCATGCACGACCTTGCCTCAGACTCCACTGGCCATCAGACTTCCTGCCTCTCCCAAGCTGCTGAACCTCCAGGTGAAGGTTGGGGGACCGTGTTCCTCCCACCGTCAGCAAAGAACAGGTCCAAGACCACCTGATGGAACTGAATAGGCATAAATCTGTGGAGCCTGATTAGATGCATCCCAGGGTCCTGAGGGTTGATGTAGTTGCCAAGCCATTCTCCTTCCTATTTGAAAAGCCATGGTGGTCAGGTGAAGTCCCAGTGATTGGAAAAAGGAAAACATCAATCATACTTTTAAACAGGTGTCATGCTTTTAAGCCCAGCTTGAAATTCAGCCTTAGGCAGCTGCTACCCCTCCCATAAGAGAGAAACAAAAGTCAGAGATAAGAGCAATTTACTGGAAACAGTAATGCAATAAGAAAACCAACAGTAACAATTTTAATAACAGAAGTATACAAAAAGAGGGTGATTTACATTCAAAAAAGTGCTCACTGACTGACCAACCAACCAACCAACCTGGCAGGTGCTGCATGGTTCTGAGACAATGAAGAAAATGGCCCTTGGGCCCCCCATGTGAACCTTTGTCCCCCTTGCTTCTCAGAAATGAGAATCCCTCATTTCCACCCCACCTCCCCTGATGTGATGTCGATGGTATAGAATAACAACCTGGGAACACCCACAGAGCTCCAGGTTCTGCCCCCTCATGGCTACTGCAAGAACATTAACTCTGTCTTGGCCCGTGGAGCTACATACCAGTGACTGTCACCTCTGCGCCTGGGAAGATGTTACAGGTTCAGGAAGATGCCCGTGCACAAAAAACTCAAGATGCACTTAGAATTGCAAAGCAAATTAATTTTATTAGTCGCATTAGCCATTAATACATACTGACCCCTGGATTCTAGAGAAGCTGCCGAGCAGGAGAAGGAGATGGAGCCTGGCTTCTGAGCTGGAGGCGTAGGAAGGCAGCACACCTTCAGGGTGTCCCCTGGATGAAAACAGCATGCATCCTTTCTTCCTCTCCCCTCCACCCCAGGGCCACACCTTACATCTCCTCCTCAGGAGTAGCCAGTTTCAACATCATCTCATGTGGAGCCAGTGTGTGAGATGAGGTCATAACAGCCCATGATAACACCTCCATGCCAACAATGGCTTTATTGTGTATTATTTCCCTTTCACAGGTTGAATCCTACCAGGTGACCAATACATAGTTTCATTTCTGAAGGTTAAAGTCCTACCAACTAACAATAAGGTCTTCTTCTACACTATCTTGTTGATGTGCACAGCAGCGGACCAAATATGGCCTTAGACACGTCTTTGGTCCCTGACACAGAAAGTGCTGGAGCAAATTTTCATGGAAGCAATGTTAAGGCACATACAAGACAAGGAGTTGACCCGAGACAGCCAGCACAGCTTCACCAAGGGCAAGTCGTGCCTGACCACTTTGGTGGCCTTCTGTGATGGAGTTACTGCAACGATTGACAAGGGAAGATGACCAATTTTATCTACCTAGACTTCTGTAAAGCCTGTGACATGGTCCCATGTGTCATCCTGTTGGGGTTTTAGGAGTTCTCCTTCTGCTTTCTTTTTCTCTTAAAGAATTTTCCCCATACATGTTGCCAGGGGGACAAATTACTGGGTACTTAAGAGAGACAAAAGACCTGGCCATAGAGGGAGGGGTCCATCTGGCTACTCTCTTTCACCTGGTGTTTTCTTGTGTAGGGCAGGGGATGCCTCCAGATTTGAACTGGGAAAAAGGGGTTGGGTACAGCCCCTAGCTTCTCTTGTTCTCCTGGCATTCAGAGGGAGAGGAGGGCTGCCATCGTTGTGGAGAGAGTTCATAGCTGCTGCAAGTTTCTGCTTTCTGTTGCCTTCCTTCTACCGTGAGTGGAGCTTGCTCACTGGAGCAGCCGTTGCACTGGGACCCTAACAGCCCACCTTACTAAAAGAGGGACCTTTTCACCATCTGCTCGGGTGCCTCAGGGAAAACCCTGGGATCCCAGGCCCGCCGTTCCCTGCCCTGCTGGGAGCCAGGCCGTGGCCCCCCTGTCCCCGCCATTCCTTTGCCGTTGCTTTGAGTCTTCGCTGCACTGTAGCCCCGCATGCCCTGTCTGCCGAGACCTCCCGGGGTTCCCGCTGCCACTCCGGAGTTTGATACATCTTGTCTGCCACCTGGGATTTGTGCTTGTCCCTGCTGTTCCAGCCTGCTGTTCCCGAGGGTCCAGCCAGGTGCCTGATGCCATGATGATTTTTTGCCTTTTCTTTTATACCCCTGCTATACCTTTTTACAACTTATGTATTCTTTAGTGCTTTTGCCTACATTCTTGGACCCATTTTTTCAGCTAGGAGACTAAACATTTTAGAAGCTTCGTAGCTAGGGATCAGTGTGCCCCCGACCCCAAGGTCCTCTCCAGAACACATTCTGCAAACTAAGATAGAACCATCCAGGAGAAGGTTCCTTGGAGAGGGGGGCTCATTCAAGCCTCCCATTGGGAAACTTTTAATAGATATGCTAATTAGTAAAACCTATAATGTTACACCAGATCTTTTTGGGGGTGTGCATTTTGGTGTGCATTTCGGTGCATTCAACCTGGACGTAGTGCACCTAAGGATCCTTAAAATCCTAAAAAAATTTTACCAAGGTAAAATCCGTTTTTCCCTTCTAGCCGTGTTTGACTCTTGATTTTAAGACCAGGAAAAGGCATCATGCCCAGGGGGTTTGTGGAGCCTTTGTTCCATCTCTCCCCAGGATCCCAGGCCCCCAGTGCCGCGTGCTCCCCGAGCTCGCTCCGGAGCGCCCCCTGCAGCCGCGGGGGAACCATCGCACCTGCCCTGCTCACCGGGAGCCGCCAGCGCCCCTGCCGGCTGCGAGCGGAACTGCACCCGAGGGGAAAGGGCCTGACAGCCGAGGAGGCTGGCACTGGGTTTGTGATTGTTCGCTGTTACTGCCAGAATTATTGCTGTTTGTTTGACTGGTTATACACATATAGATATATAACAGTAAAGAACTGTTATTCCTGTTCCTCATATCTTTGCCTGAAAGCCCCTTAATTTCAAAATTATAATAATTCGGAGGGAAGTGGCTTACATTTTCCATTTCAAGGGAGACTCCTGCCTTCCTTGGCAGACACCTGTCTTTCAAACCAAGACACATCCTTATCTCCAAACTGGGGAGACATGGATTTGAAGAGTGGACTATTTGGTGGTGTTGTGATTTTAGAATGGTATTCTCCAGTTTAGTACTCCCACTAACACCATGAGCTGCTTCTCCTCCAACTGGAGGCTCAAAAGGCAAAGATCATGGGTTGACATAAGAACAATTTACTGGAAACAGCAATGAGATAAGAAAACTAACATTAACAGCAACAATATTAATAACAAAAGGTACAAGAAAAATAAATTATTTTCATGGAAAGCCCCCCAAAATAAAAAATACCAGACCATTCTGTCCATGTTTTCTCAACTAGACGGAACCACTTCTTCCTGGACAAGACAGAGAGAGAGTCCCTGTTATGTCAAATAACATCTGGGCCTTAGCCACACCCCCTCTTGGCTAATGCAAAAAATTAACCCTGTGCTGTCTGAAACCAGGATAAGTGGCTAAGAAATTGGCTGGATGCCACAGCCAGAGATATATGGTCTGTTGAGGATTAAAATAAGTTTACTTATAGAATATTGGAAATTATTTGTGTAGGTTGAAGTTTAATTGTAACTTGCTTACAGTTTAACATGACTGGGCCCTGCTCAAAGCTTGGCTTTGAGGTGAGCTGTAAATGAATTCTGTGAACATGAACGGCTGAGCAGGGGAGGAGACAGCAATCTGGAGAATGGAGATCTTCAGATAAGCTGAAACCCTGGAGGGCCCCAAGGTTGCCCCAAGCTGGAAGAGAAGAGCAATTAATGATCTGCCCACATGGATATGGAGAAAGAATCCAATGAGGTTTTAGAAAACCCCAGATCATAAATTGCCATTGGACCAAGAGGCATCTGCAGAGTGTGTGAAGAGCATGTGAAGGTCAGGTGCACAGACTGTGAGCAGATAAAGGCCCAGGGGTTACGCTGTTCAGGGTTGTTCTTTGGAGGCACCAGCTCAAGCTGAAATAAACTGGCTGCCTCATAACCTTGTCAGAAGAGAAGGCTCTGGGGTGACCCCAACTGCAGCCTTTCAGTGCTTAAAGGGAGCTTATAAGAAGAGGGAGAGCGACTTTTTACACAGGCAGATAGTGATAGGACAAGGGGGAATGGTTTTAAACTAAAAGAGGAAAGATTTAGATAATGCTGAGTTATGAGGAGGAAATTCTTCCATGTGAGGGTGATGAGGCCCTGGCACAGGTTGCCCAGGGAATCTGTGGCTGCCCAACTCTGGAAGTGTTCAAGTCCAGGTGGGACGTGGCTTGGAGCAACCTCGTCTGATGGAAGCTCTCCCTGCCTGTGGCATGGGATGGAATGAGATGGCCTTTAAAGTCCCTACTAACTCAAACCTGTCTGTGAATCTATAACTCTACACCTCCAGATTTAGAGTCTTTCTTTTGTGGTCTTGTGCAGAGCCTTCTTTAAATTTGGACAGGCTGAAATCCTGAGGTTGGATGCTACAACACAAGGTACTAAAGCAGGTACACATTCAGAGATGGTAAACAGAGAGGCAAGAATTGTATAAACATAGCCAAAACCACGGAAGTACAATTTTCAGTAAGAAATTGTGAAAAATCAAGTGCTTGCTTCCCCATCTAGTGGTTATATTCAGAAGGAAGAATGTTCCAGTAAATATAAGCTGCTAGTCTCTGAAGGCTGGGGCTATGTGCATGCACTAAGGTCAAGCACCACAAATGTGGTCTTACATGTTTTTGCACGTTGATCCTATTTAGATGGACAAAGAGTTGCAGCTATAACTGTTCACATCCTCTTCCCCTTCTACCTGCACAGCTCATTTCAGAGAGTCTTTTAAGAATGAAAGAAATCAAATATATCACAAAATCATAAAAAGGTATAGGTAGGGCAAGACATTTTGTACTTTAAGTTGCTGCTTGAAACAAAGCTGTCTTCAAAGTTAGATGAGGTTATTCAGTTGAATTTGATCCAGCTAAATTTGAAACTCTCCAAGGATGGTGATTCATCACCTCAGTGAATATACCATCTCAGTCCATATACCAGTACTGTTCCACCAGCTTGGGAAAGCACTTGAAGAAAACAAAGCCCTAGCAAAAAAAAGCTCCCAAGTCCTGCCAGAGAATGAGCATGCAGGTCCCCTTTTTCTTGCACACTGTGATGTCTGCAGAGGAAGATGCTGTTTGCATTACAGCTCTTAAGTTGTGCCAAGAACAGGCTCGAACTGCCAGGGTCTCCCAGCAATGCAGGGTGGTGAGTGAGATTTCTAAGCCTTTTAGTTTAGCCCCTGAATAGCCCTAATTACTGACAGCTTTGCTCATGCTTTCAGGGTCTAGAGTCCTGGGTCAGCGTGCCTGGAGAGTCACAGCTCAGGAGCAGCACTGACATTGCAAGTGAATTAGAGATGTGAACCTCAGACTATGAATGCTTCCAAGGCATTTCTTTGTATTTGTGAGTGGACTTAGTTGCCCTTGCACAGATGCACTTTGCTAGAAGCAAGTCACAACTTGTAACAACCCAGCTTGCTTCCTCTGAGAGAAAATATCAGGAAGGTAGCTTTAATGACCCTCCCATAGTGTTTTTAGCTCCTTGCCCCCAGGTCTAGTGTTTTGACAAATCCTTTCAGTCCCTCAAGGCAAACAATCCCTGCTCCTTTGCTCTCGGGGCCTCATAAGCCTCCTTCTTGTTATCCCAGACCACCATCTAGTGGGTGCTGGAGATCCCTCCACAGCCAGGGAGGAGGCTATGCCATGGCCTTAGGACACCAGGCTGCTCTTTTGAGCAGCCCTTAAGTGATGCCTGGATGAGCAGAGCTGTGTGCCAGCGGGACATCATTGGAATTTTGGAGTTTCACTCAGCTGTGCTGTTGGTTATCTGCAAAGCATTTAACAGAAAAAACCTTTCCCTTTGTGCCAGTAGTGCCTTGGCCCATGCTGTTATAAGATCTGCAGTTGAAATTGCATACAATTCCTGGAAATGCTGAGTAAGCCCCCAAATAGCCCCTTATTTTTATAAAGCCAGATTCAGTTCTGGAATGTGTTAAGCATGTGAGTAGCTTCACTCATGAATCAATTCACTGATAGGACATATTGGTCATTCCACTTTAGCAAGTATTTTACCCTGTAGATATTCCCACTGAAATAATTGTAAATCCTTGCAGACAAGGATACTAAAAGGAACTGAATTTAATAACAACCGGAAAACCTTCTGAAACTACACCAGATGCCAGAGAAAAGACAAGGTGTAGGCTGTGTAGCTGGTTGGTTCCTCAAAACTGACACGAGATGACCTCTTTCCTTACAGTTGGAGAAAGATTGATGGCTCTCTTTCCTTGGGGAAAAATTTATGATTCAGTCCTCACAAAGGGGGAAACAAATGCTTCATAAGAAATCCCCTGCTGAGTTAGAACCTCTGAAGACATTAATGGTGGTAACCAACGTCACTTTCATGTTACTAAAGACCCTCAGATGCAGGCATGGCCAGCCCCACCCCGACATCCCCCATTACTTTAAGGTTAGGGTTACATGCAGTTTTCAGCGATGAACCACTACCTTCACATTGTATGTTGCCTGAAATCAGGTTAACAGATATATTTTCTTTATTGTTGTAATTTCCAGCAAACAAGTGCTTGAAAATACTTGGCTTCGCCACTGCTCAGTTACCCAGTGTTATTAATATAGCAGCTTCTGGCTCAGGGTCATGATGCCACAGGAGGTGTGAGCTGCCACAAGAGGGATCAGGACTTTAACAAAATATTCTGAAGTGGATCTATAAGACCCACAGAAATGGTCTGGCAGCTGGGAAAGCATGTGACATTGGTCAGTTGAGTGTGACATAAACCCATGATGCTGTTGAAAAAGGAAGCCCTATTCCTCTTAAGGTTGCTTGTCTTTGCCAGCTCTCCCATGCCGTAAGGAATGAGTTATCTGAGAAATTACTTCATTAGCTCAGAAACAAGTTAAAAAAATAGGTTTCAGCTGAATCAACACCAGCAGAACCTAACTTACACAGAGTCTTGGATATATTTCCCGATTAATAATAATTTCTGAAAATCATAGAGGTGTGGGCAGAATGGACCTCTGGAGGCCTCAGGTACAACTTTCTGCTCGATCCAGGTTTGCCAGCAGAAGCAGACAAGGTAGTGTATTGACTGACCCACATGGTGTGAGCATCTAGTGACTGCCTTCTTGTCCAGGCCACTGGCAGAGCGATAGAGCCAGAAATGAGATAGTGGTTCTGTCTTCACTCTAGAGCTGCTGGTTCTTTTCTTGCTGATGAATGCTTATGACTATGGATCAAAATGTCACTGTCATGCTATGGAACAACTTTGAGTGCTCCAGGGTCTGAGTCCATCCAAATGACAGTTTCAGAAGTAGAAAGTCTTCAAACAGGGTGGGTTGGTTTTGGCTGGGGTTTTCTTTGTGAGGTGGTGGCTTTTTGGCTTTTTGCCTTTGTGGGGTTTTTGTTTGTTTGTTTGTTTGTTTTTTGTTTGTTTTGTTTTTTGTGTGTGGTTTTTTGATGGGTTTTTGGTTTTTTTTTGTTTTTTTTGTTGGGTTGGTTTTTGATTTTTGGGGGTGGTTTTGGTGGTGTGGTTTTTTTATTTTTTTGGTGGTTTTTGGGGTTTTTTTGAGAGCTCAGCTATGGAAAAATATTTAATTTGTCAAAGTCATAGTGACTTTTAGGCCATGTCCCTTTAGAAATACTGACCTAACAATAGTACTAATCAGAAAGTATGGCATTTATAGTATCTTAATGGCATGCACCCAAAATAGATTCTAGTTATATCAGCAAGTTGACAAGCTCATATGGTACAGATAACTCTTGTAATTAATTTCTAAAAGTCACAAGAACTGTAAAGTTGGTGTGGGTGGCGTTTACTTTTTATTGAAATAATAAATTGCTAGAATCACATTTATCTGGGTATTACTACAGATTTACTTGAAGGTAAATTAAATCACAATCAGAAACCTCCCAACACTGTTAGGATAAAACTGTTAATTTTCCTCGTTTATGTTAATGATTCTGAGAAGTATGGGCTCTAATTAGAACATGAATAGAGAACACACTGTGACCTGCTGGTTCTTAAGGTCTAGTAAGTGTAACTTTCTGAGGTACATTCTTTCCAAAGCACTCCCCTTAAATAGGTCACATCACTCACTATGCTGGTACCACACATTCATTAGAGAAGCACAGGACAGTAATTCCTATAATTAAAGTTGCCCAACATTTTCATGATAAAAGCATGTTCAGAGTTTCTTATAGGTTTAACAGGTTTTAATGCTCTAAAGTGAAATTTTCTGTAATGGATAGCTGTATCAGAATAAGTACTTAAACTAAAAATGTAATTATTGTTTTTTAGACACATAATAAGTAATTACTCTCACTCTCACTTTTCAGTACTAGTGTTTGGCTCAGTTTGTAGGACATGTGTGCTTTGGGAAAGGAACTTAATTCCATAAAGACTGGAGCTAAATCAGCCATGTTGTATATCCCTGAAAATTACAGTTCTTGTATAAATAGAAACAAGCTAATTCTTTTGGCTAAATTCTCTGCAAATTGTCTGCACCAAATGTTCTCCAGGAAAAAGGCACAGACAAGGTCTAGAACCACACACAGACTCAGGCTGCCATGTGGACATCATGCAGCTGCCTGCACTAATGTCCAGCCCTGTAAGCTCCCAGTGGACATGCACAAAATGACAAAAATCTTACAAAGCTATTCAAAGTGTCAGGTCATGATCAGAGGATATGCTAAAATCAGCTCTAAGTCAGTTGGGATCAAATAAAAAATGTTGCAGCCCCAGGTATCTATGGGTACCATGGCTGGAGCTCTACCCTCAGGGAAGATGGGGATGACTTGTTCAGGACCATGTAGCTTATTGACTAGTGGCAAGTTCATTTGAGCCAGGGAAGCATGACAGGACCCGTCTCAGGTGAAAAGTAACACTTCTAATGGTATTTTTCTTCTGCCTTGGTAGATGGAGAGTGAGAGGTTAAACAGAGCCTCTTGCTGCTTAAAGTGCCCCCTGGAATGCAGACTCGGTCTTCACTGATCTCCAGGATCCTTTAAAGCTGGTGGAATGTGTCTGTTCAGTAACATCAGCCAGCTTTCAGCCCCCTCCTACATGCCCACTGGATCCCATGGACTCATGTGGGCTGAGAGTTCTCAAGAGATTTTTCACTTGATCTTGTTTCTGAATCCTGTCTCAAAGCTCAGAGACCTGGGGGACTTCCTTGGTGGAGAGTAAGACCAGGAAAGCATTTGATGTCGCTTGGCAGTTTCAGCTCTAGTTGACCTCTGGCTTTCCTAATACCATCTCTGCATGCTGAAGAAGTATTCCTATTCCACTTCAGTAGTCTGTCCTTGCTTCCATCTCGTGTATACTTTTTTTTGTGTTCATTCACAAGTTCTATGTTTACCAAGTTTGTCTCCCAACACATTTACTTATTCCTCTGATTGCTGGGACAGACTGTTCTTGTGCTTGGAGGAAGTCCTTAAAAAGCTGCCAGCTCTTTTGTCCTTCAGAGCTAACTCTCAGAATCTCACTTCACTTGAATAACCCAAAGTCATTCTCTTGAAGGGGCTGCAGTCTGCCATTTGTCTTTGTCACTCCCCTCAGAACCTTGAACACCACAATTTCATGGTTGCTATACCCAATATGACCACTGATTACCATGTCCCCAAACATTCCTCTCTTGGTTATGAGTATCAGATACAGTTGGGTGTCCAGCTGAACTAGACGGCCTGTCTAGCAAGTGTGGTAAGAATTTGTCCCTAACACGCTTTAGAAAACACATGGATTTCTTGTGCCCACTGTCTTGCTAATTCAACTGATAATGCAGCTTGCACCAGCAATCATAAAACTCCAAATAGTATTGTCTGATCTACAGAAGTATTCCACTATGTGATGAAGACGAACATTTATTTAAAGATAGGTATTCTGTATGTAAAGGTAGGTATCCTGTGTAGTGTGGTCAACATGTTGGAGGGAAGGGAACTTGTTGACTTCGGCGGGGGAAGACATGCAGACAATCAATGTGATTGACAAAGCAAGCTTCGTTTATTGGCAATACAGAGGCACTTATATAGTGTAAGTATACATGCTTATCACTTCTTAATTGGTTTAAACTTACGAAAGCGCATTCTTGTTTCTACATAATTGGGTTAGATAAAAGACTACATTGGCAAGCTTCTACTATTTATGTTTTAACTTGAGAAATCAAAGTTCTTCCTCCCTTCTCATGGTCAGTACATCTTATCAGCACAGCACTGTACCTCCTTAAAACTCCCTTTTGGTTCTCAGGCCTGTTTCTCACACAGGCATTTTCTCATGCAGGCTTTTGCTTGTACAGCTCTTTTATTGATCTGTACCCTTCAGCTTTATCAATGATCCATGTCCCTGATCCTCTAACCATTCTTCAACAAAGGGATGCCATCCAGAAGGACCTGGACAGGGTGGAGAGGTGGGACTTAGAACTTCTACAAAGCTCAGCATGCCCCAGCCACGGGCACTGGCACACAGAAACCCCCCCTGTGCTGGGCTGAGCCCCAGCGTGGGCAGCAGGGGAGGGGGGATTCTGCCCCTCTGCCCCCTCAGCTGAGACCCCACCTGCAGAGCTGCCCCAGCCCTGGGGAACAACATCAAGAGCACGGGGAGCTGCTGGAGCCACTCCAGAGGAGGCCACGGAGCTGCTGCAGGGCTGGAGCCCCTCTGCTCTGGAGCCGGGCTGGGAGAGCTGCGGGTGCTCACCTGGAGAGGAGAAGGCTCCAGGGAGAGCTCAGAGCCCCTTGCAGGGCCTAAAGGGGCTCCACAAGAGAGGAGTCTGGAATGACAGGACAAGGGGGAATGACTTCCCACTGCCAGAGGGTAGGGTTAGGTGGGATATTGGGAATAAATTCTTGGCTGCGAGAATGGTGAAGCCCTGGTACAGGCTGCCCAGAGATGTGGCTGCCCCATCCCTGGGTGTTCAAGGCCAGGTTGGATGAGGCTTGGAGCAACCTGGTCTAGAGGAAGGTGTCCCTGCCTATGGCAAGGGGTGGAATGAGATGGGCTTTAATGTTCCTTGGAACCCAACCCATTCTGTGATGTTTGTTTTTCCTAAATTAGTGCCATTCATTTATTTTTATCAAGTTTTGTCAGTTCTGCTGTTATATTCCTGATGGAAAATTCTCCCAGCAGGCAAACCAGATGGTTTCAATGTAATGTGTGGTACTTGCAAAAGGAATTAGGAGCCTGGCCCTTGGGTTCTGCCTTGTGCTAGTGTGATCGCTTGTGAGGGATGTAGTCAAAATGATGGGCTCCATGCATGCTCTTGTTAAATGAGCCTTGAAGCTACCATTAGGGGTAAGATGAGATTCATGGATTGCTTGGTTTCTACCCCCTATGCCAGCTGCTGTTGACTAATGCATAGAGACTGAGACCATGCAGTCAGGGGAGCTCTGGCGCATCAAACAAAGCAGCCAACAAAATATGGGGCACCATCAAGAGAACGAGAGCACTAGCATGGTTATATACTGTACTGTTTGGACTGACACTCTTCTGACCATATAACCCTGCTGCACCTACATTTTGAGCAGCGTGGACTGCTGTAGAGCTAGATGTCACACAGAACAGCAAACACATGTGTGGGATGGAGCAGAATCCTCCCAAAAACAGAGAGTTTCAGTCTTAAGTCTGGAGAAAAGGCTCAGAAAGGTATGACCCACGACCAAAGTGAATGATGTGAAGCTGTGTCATGGGAGGTTTACGTTGGATAGTAGGCAAAGGTTCTCCCAGAGGGTGGTCAGGCACTGAACAGGCTCCCCAGGGCAGTGGTCACAGACTCAAGGCTGCCAGAGCTGAAGGAGTGTTTGGACAATGCTCTCAGGACCAGGGTGGGATTGTTGGGGTGTCCCCTGCAGGGCCAGGAGTCGGACTCGATGATTTCGCTCGGATATTCGACGAGTCAATGTTCAGGCTGGCAGTATCCCAGAGGAGTCCTGCCCCAGAGCAGGCGCTGCACGGGGATTGCTGCCCGCGACCGGCCCGGGCAGCGGCACCGCGAGCACAGGATGTGGCACCAGGAGCAGCACATGGCCTGCCCGCCTGGGCTCCGCAGCCGCGGGAGGAGCTGCGGAGGGCAAGGCCGCGCACGGAACGGAGACTCGCAACTGGCCCCGCTCCGACGGCCGCGGCCGCCACGGTACACACGGTGCGCGGGCCGCAGGGAGCGATCGGGCCAACGGGGGCCCCGTAACGAACCGCCCACAGAGACGCTGCCCAGACCGCCCGCCCGAGCGGCGGGAACCGATCGAGCACCGATCGGGAACCGCGCGGGGCCCGCGAGCCCGCCAGGGACGGCCCCGGCCCCGCCCCGCCCCGCCGCGCACGCGCGGTGCCGCCCGGAGCGGCCGTAAATCGGGGCGTGCGCGGCGCGCGGGGCTCGCGCTGAGCGGTGTCGCCCGGCCGCGCGATGCATTGTGGGTGCGGCTGAGGAAGTAAAATGGCGGATCTGGCGAACGAAGGTAGGCGGGAGCTGCAGCCGTCGCTACCCTGGCCCACACCGGCCCTGCGCCGCCGCGGGCCCGGCCCGGCCCGGCCAGGCCAGGCTAGTCTAGTATAGTCTATTCTAGTCTATCCTATGCTATCCTAGGCTATCCGTGTTAAGGGGCGCGTCCGGGAGCGCCACCTCCCCGCGGCCGTCCCGGCCACTGTGGGGCGAGCGGCCGGACAAAGGAAGCGCCTTGGCCGGGCCACCGCGCTGTCCGCGAGGCGGGGGCGGCCGGGGTTAGGCTGGGGTTGCGCCCTCAGGTGCCTCCCACGGGTCGGTGTTCCCTGGACGCGGACAGCGGGCTCGGTGCTGGGCACGGGCCCTGGAGCGCGGGAGCGAGCGCTGCGTCTCGGCCCCGGCTCTGAGCCGCTTTGTGCCCCGCCTTGTCCAGTTGCTCTTTGAAGTTACTGTCCACAACTTTCGCACCACTGTCAATCTTTTGCTTACACTCATGTTAATCCTTTCTTTAGTTAAAGGATTAATGGAAGGGCTATGTAAAACAGGATGGGGTATCATAGTAGATGTATTCTATTTTTTTGAGCTGAAAACATCACAGGTCCACTAGTAAAGTGGCTTCATTTTTTCTTCTGAAGAGCATTAGGAGAACCTGGGCAGCAATACTCCAGTATTTGGGTATTCTGCCCCAGTGGTGTTTTAAGTGGCAGTGGGTATTTATATTTTGCCTTTGGGAATGACAAATGTCTCTCAGTGTTTTGACAAAAGCCAGTTTGCCCTGCTGTCTCTGTTGTTTCTCATCATTCTTCTCAGGTAATGTCAGAGGGAAAGAAATGCCTAGAGGAAGGTGAATGGAAGTGTGTGTGAGGCCCCTTCTTTGAGGACTGTTTCTTACTTTTGAACTCTCTGTCAGTGGCAATTACTGTTCCGATATTAACGTTAAACAACAGGAAGCAAATAAATGTTGTAGGTGCAGCCTTTGAATATGAAGCCTACAAGCAGCTAACAATACAATTACACTTAACAAATCCTGTGATGCAGCATGTCTTGGGCTGTTGGCTTCCAGACTCAAGATGAGTTGTCAGTGCCTGAGGAGGCATGATAAGTGGTCTCAAGAATAGTAGTAGCCAAATCTGTAATGACTATTTGTGAGGAACTTAATGTCAGTATTTGCTTAGTATACTGCCATTATAATGATCTTATAATAAATTTTAATGGGTTCTTTTGTTCTTTTAGAACCAGAAGCTTGGCAGTAGTTGTCTTGTCATGCAATCCCCTCACTTTACCTCCCCTTTCTGCTGGAGAACATTAAGCTCAACAGTTTACCAATATTTATTATGTCTTTTGATGATGACTTGTTTTGTGATTCTATCTCTACTTCTGTTTTTCTGCAGGGTCTTATAGACTGTCTGGGATGGCAGGGGGAGTGTGATCCCATCCCTAAGACCCTTTTCTGCCTCCAGAGACTTGCCTCACCTGCAAACCTCTTTAGTTCATATTCGGGTGTCTTTCCAGAATTGTCACCTTCATCTGTTGCTGTTGTTTTTTCTTGCAGTAAGCATGTGATACAATCTTTCCTCAGATGAAGCAAGATTAGCTTGCTTTGGAACTGTTATCTCCTGCTCGTTCTAATACCATTGACTGTTGCTAGTTTTGTTCCCTTTAGTTCCATTTTTGAGGTCTATGTTCTTCGTGTAATAGTGGAAATACATGCACTTTCCGGAATTTGCATCTTTGTGCTGAAACTTGGAGAATTCCGTGGTCTTTCTACTTGCCTTATTTGCAGTCTGTCATGGCTAGGAGGATCTTCTCAGGTGATTGTTTTCTCCTCATTCTTAAACACATCAATTAGTTTTATTTTTCCATTGTTTAGGTGAACGCTTTACTTCCTTGTGCTCAGGTATTTTCACTTGAATATTTGAAGTAACTATTTTGGTACTGATAATTCTTCGACCTTCTGCATCGTATTGGTCTTCTATTATTTATAGTATTTGATAGCTCAATGTTCATGTTCACAAAGAAGTGTGATTACAGCAAAGTTCTTAATGTTCCTTAATCCTGATTGATCTGTACGACAGTGCTGTCTCAATTATACCTCACTGTGAGGTGTGAAGCTAATTATTCTTTGACGCATAGTGGACACAAGTACCTAGAATGCGGTTTCAGTCATTCTTCCAGACTGTTTTTGTTTGGCGTGTTTAAACAGTAGCTTTTATTGTCTGTTCATGCAGGTGAAACTCAAGATTCTTACCTGTTTGATTACTGCAATAAACCTTTTTCTGGCCTTGAAAAGTGCTGAGTTTCATGCTGCCTGTGTCTTCTCATCTTACTAATGCAAAGCTCTTAACATTTACCATGACAGCCATCTTTCAATTCATTGATTGGTGTTTCTGTTTCCAACAGTATATTAGTTATCTTTACCTTCTAGGTTCTGATGTCCCTCTTAGACTACTGAATGTCTTAAATCACCACTGAGCTGTCAGTACTGCCTCCAAGTAACCATTCTACCAACATCCTTGGCAACTTCAAACTATTTTAATGGATGATCTTTCTGTGATGCATTTCTTCAAAGCTACAAGCATTTCCTCTAATAATTACTTAACTTTTTTCATTCTTATAGTTCCTCAAATCTTTTTCATTCACTTGTCTTTCCTTTGCTTCTATTGAGTAGGTGAAACGGTTGGCCATCATTCTTTATATTGGAGTGATGGCCAACTATATCTTGACGGAAGAAGGTTGTTGGTTTAAGGACGTCCTCTACTGCATAGAGGGGGGATGAATGATAAGGTAGTCCTAGTGCCACTTTCCAAAGAAGTTTGTACTATGAAGTTTCCTAGGAACAGATCCTGATCTTGGCATTGCCTGTCATGGTGAGAGATGAGCTGATAAGTGTGGAGCTAATGAAGAGGAGGAGAGAGTGGCTTCTCCCTAGCTGTATGAAGTTTGATTGACTTTGCTGCAAAGATTTAGTGACATTGTGGTAAAGGTTTTGGGGACTGTTATTGTGAGGGTGATTATTGAAAACCAGGGTTTTAGAATGGTAGGTGTAGTTGGTATTGGTACTAATGTATAAAGTAGTTACTAAATGTTCTTAGAAACTTTCTTTGGAGTCTTTGGTACTTCACTGCTGCATGTGTGAAGTGACAGTTTTAAGACAAGCCAGCTAGAGTACCAAAGAGAACTAGCAACTTCTCGTCAGTCCCATATGTTCATGGGAACCTGAATGCTTCTCATTAACTTGCAGCTAATACACAGCTAGTAATTTGCTTGTCTATAAATTACTACTGAAGCTGCACTTTCAAGACAACAGGATCCCTTTGTGTGGGGAATGAATTACTTTATATTTTCAATGGCTGAAAGGTGATAAAAATTTTTCTAAGGACTAAAATTTGATGGATGTATTCACATTTCCCTTCAGGAGGTATCTGCAACTTACTTGGCTTTATGAAATTGCTGAGCATACAGTTCACAATTATAACAGGTTTACTGTGTGTAACTACCTTAAATTAATTAGAGGCTAGAGAGCAGTGCTGCAGGAAGGGACCTGGGGGTCTTGGTCAATGGCAACTTGGATCTGAGTCAGCAGTGCCCTGGAGCAGGAGGGCCAGCCGTGTCCTGGGGGACATCAGGCACAACCAGGCGAGGGAGGGGATTGTGTCTCTCTGCTCTGCACTGGGGCAGCCTCACCCTGAGTTCTGGGGGCAGTTTTGAGCACCACAGTATAATCAAAGACATTAAGCTTCTAGAGAGTGTCCAAAGAAGGGCCAGAAGGAATGGGAAGGGTCTAGAGGGGAAGCCGTATGAGGAGCTGCTGAGGGCACTTGGTTTGTTCTGCCTGGAGAAGGGGAGACTGAGGGGACACCTCAATGTGATCTTCAACCTCTTCATGAGGGGGGAAAAAAAGCTGAGGGGCAGGTACCAAACTCTACACTCTCATGACCAGTGACAGAGCTTGAGGAAACCGCATGAAGCTGAGTCAGGGGAGGTTTAGGTTGGATACCAGGAAAAGGTTTTCCACCGAGAGGGAGGTTGAGTACATAAGGCTTCTCAGGACAGTGGTCACAGCACCAAGCCTGAGTTCAAGGAGCATTTGGACAGTGCTCTGTCACATGGTGGCCTTTCTGGGGTGTCCTGTGCAGAGCCAGGAGCTGGACTCGATGTTCCTGATGGGTCCGTTCCAACTCAGCATATTTTATGAAATGCACAGAAGGTGAGCAAACTGAAGTAGTTCCTTTCAAACTAATCAATATCATTTCCTTGCCAGACTTGTAGGATGCTGACATTGCTTCTGTGCTGTTTTGGGGCGGGGTTTGCCCTGTTTATTCTACTTGTCTCATGGTAGCTTTTGGACAGAGGAAGGTCTGCTGTTACTTTGAGGGGAAAATGTGGCACTCACCACTGACTCTGTTTGCAGACTCTAGCAACAAGATCTTTTTTTTTTCCCTCCACAGTGACTTCAGATGTATTAGTGGGTGCAAAGTTGGACTGAGTGACAAGTCCTAGTAATTCACACCCAGACACCTTAAAGATCTAGGTAGTTGACAAGATAGAGCTATCTAAATGCTTTAATATTTAAAGACTTTTTGGAATTCTTTATAAATATTTTTTCTACATTGCGAAGTAGTTGGCCTGCCTCATGGCTTTCTTTTTCCTCTTATATGAAAATAAGCTACTCTATTCTTTTCTGAGTTGTAACATTTGCAGGAGTATCTCTTTTTCCCCATGTCAGTTCTATTCATCGTGACATCATTTGTGAAGTTTGGCCATAAATGATCCATTAGTGTTTCTCGTTCTTTCTGACATGAAGTATGTCTTTAGATTTTGCTTGTGGAGGTCTTTCTGCAGATCAGCTCTTGGTGTGGCAGCTTGCTCTTTGCTTTGAGTCTATTTTTAGCTATTGAAAGAGAATCTTGTGTTGTTAGCAACACCTTTAGAATTTTATAGTGCTGCAAATTGTCCGGATCTCTTAACACGTTACATTTAGCGCGATTATTCTGCTCTTCGTAATGTAAATGGTGAAAAAATCCCCAAGAACTTTTTTTGTGGCCTGCAATGTTCCAATAAGCATAATTAAACCTAACTTTGAACTTTTATTTTCTTGGCTCTCAGATAAGTGTTTCACAAGTGATAAATTACTGCTCTGAGTATTTTCAGTCAGCTAACAGCCTAATTGCTGTTCTTTTTAACACTCATTCATTGTTCACAGGTCTGGTACACCTTTTCTCTCAGGTGATATATTACATGAGTTACAGTTGGAGTTGCTATTTTCAACTTCTATGCTTCTGGTGTCGAAGAGTGCTTCTTGAAATCCAAGCAAGGACTCACTTGCCAAGAAGTTGCAGTGCAGTTTTGGTTTTTTCTCCCCTGCCTCATGTAGTTTTCCATGTAATCAGGAGCTATTGCATTTCTAAATGTAATTTGGATCAAATTTAAAAAGAAAAAGTGTTTGAAACATTGTAGTTCTTAGCTTTAAAAATAAATTCTCCTCTTAACAACATGACTACAGCAGATCTGGTGAGGTCTTGAAAGTTGTTTTCATGACATGGTTCCTTCTAAAATTTAAAGATTAGTGTGAATCACCAAAGTATTTGGTGATCTGGGTTGCATGTCCTGTGAGGAGACTGGATGTGTTCAGCCTAGAGGAAAGAAGTCTTCAGAGAGGCACATTTGGAGCTTATCAGGGTGTGTGAGGAGGTTATTAGGTAGACAGACCCAGGCCCATCAGAGTGGTGTACGTTGGAAGGACAAAAGACAAAAGGTGGAAGGTGGAATGAGATGTTCAGGCTGGAAATAGAGGAAAGGTTGGGTTTTTGAGGTGGTAGTGGTTTTTTTTCAGCATAAGGACAGTCAAGCAGTAGAAGAGATTACCCTGGGAGGCTGCTTAGCTTCCATCCTTGGATGTTAAGACCAGGCTGAATAACCTGATTAGCCTGGCCTAACAACATAACTGACCTTACTTGAAGCAGGAGATTGGACTAGAGACCTCGAACCTGAATTATGCTGTGCCCTTATGGTAGAGGCACAATGGGCTCAGCAGTGAAGAAGGTGACTGCTTTTTTGGTACTTGTCACTGCTGTGCCATGAGATATGCTCTGTGAGCCTGAGAACTCTACAGAGATACACACTCGTGCAGGTGTTTCTATTTTCATAAGAACCGTAGAATGGTTTGGGTTAGAAGAGACCTTTGAAGACATCTACCACCTACACACCACCCCCCCATCCCCCCAGTGTTCGGGGACACCATCCACTAGACCAGGTTGCTCCAAGCCCTGTCCAGTTTGGCCTTGAATGTTGGCAGGGATGGAGCACCCACAGGTCCATGAAGCAACCTGTGCCAGGGCCTCAGCGCCCTTGCAGGGAAGATTTTCTTCCTAATATCTAATCTAAATTTACCCTCTGTCAGTTTGAAGTCATTCCTCCTTGTCCAAAGTCCCTCTTCAGCTTTTTTGGAGCCCCTTTAGGCACTGGAAGGGGCTCTAAGGTCTCCCCAGAGCCTCTTCTTCTCAGGTGAACACCCCCAGCTCTCCCAGCCTGGCTCCAGAGCAGAGGGGCTCCAGCCCTTGGGGCATCTCCGTGGCCTCCTCTGGAGTGGCTCCAGCAGCTCCCCGTGCTCCTGATGTTGTTCCCTAGGGCTGGGGCAGCTCTGCAGGTGGGGTCTCAGCTGAGGGGGCAGAGGGGCAGAATCCCCCCTCCCCTGCTGCCCACGCTGGGGCTCAGCCCAGCACAGGGGGGGTTTCTGTGTGCCAGTGCCTGTGGCCAGGGCATGCTGAGCTTCTTACCCACCTGTACCCACAAGTCCTTCTCCCCAGGCCTTTTCTCAATCCATTCTATCCTCAGCCTGTGTTTGGGATTGCCCTGACACATTTGCAGGAGTTGCACTTGGCCTTGTAGAAATTCATAAGGTTTGCACAGTCCCACCTCTCCAGCCTGTCCGGATGGCATCCATTCTCTCCAGCACATCAGCCACACCACACAGCTTAGTGTCATTGGCAGACTTGCTGTGGGTGCCCTCAATCCCACTGTTCATGTCACCAACAAAAGTATTAAACATTGCTGGTCTCAAACTTGATCTCCACTTGGACACTGAGCTATTGACTGCAACTCTGAGTGCAGCCACCAGCCAATTCCTTATCCAGGGAGTGGCCCATCTGTCCAATTTAGAGACAAGGATCACTGTGGGACAGTGTCAAATGTTTTGCACAAGTCCAGGTAGACTGTCAGTTGCTCTTCCCTTGTCCACCAACCCTGTAACACAATCATAGAACTCCACCAAATTTGTCAGGCATGGTTTGCTGTAAGTGAAGCTGTGTTTCCTCTCACCAGTCACTACCTTATTTTCCATGTGTCTTAGCACAGTTTCCAGGAGGGTCTGCTCCACGATCTTGCCAGGTGCAGAGGTGAGGCTGGCCAGCTTGTAATGCCCCGAGTCTGCGTTTTCTCCCTTTATGTAAATGGGGGCTATGTTTCCCATTTTCCAGTCACTGGGAACTTCTCAGATGGCCACGACTTCTCAATGAATGGAGAGTGGCTTAGCCGCTTCCTCTGACAGTTCCCTTAGGACTCATGAATGCATTTCATCAGTTCCCATGGACTTGTGCACCTTCAGCTTCCTTAGATGGTCTCAAGCCTGTTGTCCTATAGCAGGTGGTCCTTCATTGTGCTAGTCCCTGCTGCTTTTGCCTTTTATAACTTGGGTGGAGTGTTTGGAGCACTTCCTGGTGAAGACAGTGTCAAAAATTGAGTACCTCAGCCTTCTCCATATCCACGGTAACCAGGTCTCCTATTTCCTGCTGGAGAAGGGTCATGTTTTCCCCAGCCTTTCTCTTATCACTAATGTACCTGCAGAAGCTTTTCTTATTGCCCTTAACCCCTTGGATTTTTTTCAGTAATGAGTCATTTCATGCTGCAATGAAGGTCTGACACCTTGTGGCTGCTGGAGGTGCACCAGCTGCCGTGGTTGTGTTAGTGTGAACGCATGTTTTGTCTAGCTGTGAGAAAGGTGGTTGACATGGGAGCGTTTGCTACAGCTACTAGTGGTCACGTATCTAGGTTAAAAATCTCATATTAAATGGTATATATGACTTGAAGATTATATCTCTGCATGAGCTATTGAGGTAGTATTTTCTGTTTCTGCATTCTGATTTCCAGCTTGTGAAGGAAGCTCAGCAGATTTATTAGTACATGTTTTTCTGACAGCACATAGGGATTTATCGATAGCTAATGACTTGATGGCAAAATATGTTAAAGAAATTTAGCCTGTGAAAGCCAGCTCTTGAGGTTTTTGTAGTTATTCATGCAGGTTGAAATACCTGTAATGTGAATAAACTGCAGGAAGGAGTTCTGTGGATTCAGTTGGTTTTCAGTTGTGGATTCAATTTGATTTGACAGCCTTAAACCATTCAGGTTTGTATGAGTTCCAGATCTTGAGACTGGAGAGGTACTGTCTCTGATGCTAATTACTGAAGTTTTGCTTTCCTTCTTACATGCTTGGGCTTTATCTGAGCACCTTCATCAAGACTGACTTGGTTAGAAAATTGACATTTGTTTTCTCCAGCTCTTTGTTTTGCCATGTTTCTGTCTGCTTCTCTTGTTACAGTGGTGGTACTTTAACACGATGTGTCAAACAAGGAGGCCTGTGGAAAAGAAATGTATATGGACTGATTCTTGATAGATGTTTCAGAGATGTTTAATTTCCCAGCCGCATGGCCGGGGCTCTGCCGAGGAACTGCGGCAATCACGGGACCCGAGGGTCCCTGCCCACGCAGGGAAACACAAACCAACCAACGGGGAACGAGGCTGACCAGGGGCAGGGACCCCGACATTTCACCCGTTTATTTTTAACAAAAAGAGATTTAAAACTTAACATTGAAAACAACAAGGACAAGTTCAAAACGAAACAAACCACCCTCCTGAGTCTTTGAATGTCCAAACAGATTCTCTGGAACATCTTAAGGCTGACAGAAGGGAGACGTGACTATCTGGGCATGCTTTGTGGGGAAACTGAAGTAGGAGAGAGTTTAATTTCTTCCCTCCCCCTTTTCATCTCCCACTCGGCACTGGAAAGGGATTTTTGGGGAAACAATTGGCAAAGGCATGGTTTTGTGAGGGAAACCATGGGTGGAAAAAAGGATTGGGAATACACTGGGGGGGTAATAGGATACAGGGTAAAAGGGAAAGGTGGGATTAGGAAAGGGAGACTGTAGGGGGGGCTTACAATGGAGATATCGTCTAACATGACTACGATTTTTAGCATATATACTGCCTTTTGCAGAAACACCATCAGGCCCAGTGACCTCTGATGCTTGTAACCCTCTTCTACCTTGCATTTTGAATTCCACCACCTCTCCATCTCCCAAGCTTGGGATGCGTTTTTCAGGGTTATTCTTTTTAATAGCAGTTCTATGAACGAATATGTCTTGTCACATCTTGTTATAAAACCATAATTTTGTTTAACGTTATACCATTTTATTATGCCTAAAATCGTAGCTACGGTGATCTTTCCCTTTTTCCAAGTGGCTGCTGTTTTCTGTCTCACTGCGTTTTTGCTCTCTCTTTCGCTTTCAGTCGCTCTTGTGTTGGAATTGTCGGGGCTGCTCGTGCTGCCAGGGCCGCCAGAGCCGCTCGTGCCTGCGCGCTCTTCCCGGGGTCGCATTCTGGCTGTGCGGGCTGGGCTGGGCCACGCTGCTCAGTTCTCCGTGCGTCGCCGCTTCTGCTCTCAGCTGCACTGCCGCTGCCAGGCGCTGTACCCACGTCTCGGCCGGGCCTCCGAGCGATGACCCCCCCGCGCCCTGCTCCAGTGCGCCTTTCGGCTGGGTGCGGCTCCGTTCCACCGCCGCCATCCGCCCCTCTCGGTCGGGTGTTCCCGGGGCTCGCTCCACCACGCGCTGTGCGGGGCGCGCGGGAACTGCCTCGCTGCTGCTCGCAGAGCGCTCGGTGCACGTGGCCTGGGCCGCACGGTCCCTGCGCCAGGCTTCCCTTCGCCAGGACACAGCTGGCATTGCTCAACAGTCTCGGTAATTAAATAATATTCACGAAAATACTCTTCCATCGGCATGTATTTTGACTCAAAAATTAACTGTGTCCAAACGGTATTCCAAAAGTCTTTGGTAAGAATTAAATCCCAAGAAACATAGAAAAAGTTCTTAAACAACCATGCCAGGAAATGTTTCAGTTCTTTTTGAGCTTGAATCAAGCTAAAATTTACAAATCGTTGTTCAAGAATCTTTTCAAGTTTAAGATAAATGTCCGTATGTGGCTCTGAGAGCCAAGAGTCTTTCCACGGTTCCTCCATAGTTTAGATATGGAATAGCAAAACAAAACCAAGAAGAGGAATCCACAGTTTCTAGAATTTAATTACAAATCAGTCACTGTCCTTAGGGATCGGGGATCGTTCTGCTCGCAATTCTCCACCATTTGTTACAGTGGGGATTCTGCAACACGATGTATCAAACAAGGAGGCCTGTAGAAAGAAATATATATGGACAGATTCTTGATAGCTGTTTCAGAGATGTTTATTTCCCCAGCCGCATGGCCGGGATCTGCCGAGGAACTCCCACAATCTGGGACCCGAGGGTCCCTGCCCGCGCAGGGAACACAAACCAACCAATGGGAACGAGGCTGAGCAGGGCCAGGGAAACCCCGTGTCTGTCCCCTCAGGGCCCCTCTCCCAGGGCTACACGGCAGGGGAGGGACCCTGACATTCTCTGAACAAAAAAACAAGTTGTCTATTCCTCAGTTTTTAAGAACTATGTGCTCTGACTGCTCCTCTCTTGGTGAAGGAGATCTCATGTTCTCTTACATGCATTCTCCCTGAAGTTTGAAGGTTGTGGGGTTTTCCTTCATCTATCATGCTTTATTTTCTTTTTAAGTTGCTGACAGTTTTGTGGACCTGGCAGATCCATTTTATCATAGGTCATCCTTCAGACAGCCTGGTGGAACAAAAGCATGCTTGAGAACGTGACCGTGTGGCCCAGAGTTTGGCTAGTACAAATAACAGTGTAATTCTTGTTTTGGAGCAGCACTTGACTGGAAAAACTGAAGAACTACCTAACATCTACATTTTTGATCTTCAAAAATAAAACCTGGTATGAGGGTTCTTCATATGATAAGGAAATATGGTATGTGCAAGTGTACGAAAAACATTAAGTGCTAGTGAGCTCTACATAAATGCATTTAAAAACATCACTAGAAATGGGAACCAAAAGCTGGACATTTGAATGGGAAACTTGACACTAGAATTCTTTACCAAGTGTGGAAATGGATGATTGAAGGCAGTAATACTTTGCTTTTGATGTCTTCAATGAAAACATTTACCCAAAATTTAAATAAGGCTTAGAAAAATATGCAGTATTTAATGAAGGTGGTCAGATTAGGCAGTCCAGTGATCCCTTCTTGCCTTGGGCTAGAATTAGGGAGGTGTTTCCAGCATTGTGGTCTTGTTGCAGACTTCAGAAAGGACACAGTGAACAAGTGTTCCCTGTGTCTGTTCCTGAGTAAGCTCTGGCACAGTTGTAGCTGTGAGTGCCTGTTGTCTCATTGTCATTCCTGGCCCTGTCAGTTGGTCTTACAGTCAACAAGAGCAGTAGTGAGATTCTTGGACCTTGAATACTGGAGGACTGTGTTCCTTCGGTGGACAAAGGCTATCAAATGTTGCGCAAGTGTTCCCTTTTTCAGGTTGACTAACAGGCCTGGCCATAATTTGCTTTATTAGATCCTTTTGCCATTTTCATTTGTCATATCTGGACACAATCTCAAATAGTTGGGGTTTTTTCACTTTCTTTTGTTCCTTGTTCTTTCATCTAATTTATTTTTTTCCTAGGGGCTTTCTGCTGTTCCCGGCAGCTGTCCTTTTTTTTTCCTGAGTGCTTAGTTTTCAATCACTGGACTCCATCTCCTATTTTGTTGTGTTACTTTGCATCACCTTCTCTGGCTACCCATTCCATCTTTCCTTCAGCTGTCCCATGCTTTCTCTGCACTCTGCATTGTTGTTGGATCTGTTTTTCTTTGCTTTCTTCTCTCTCAGTACTTCAGTCCTTTATTATGGAGTAGACAGACAAGTAGGTTTTTTTGTTCGGTTCTCCTTGGTGTTTGTGGAATTTGGTGCAGGAGTCTTGTAAGGTGTGTGTGACACAATCAAGTCCCACATTCTGGTAGATCTCCATATTGACTGGTTTGGCAGAGAGCATGCTACTTGCTGCTGTAGCTGTAGCACTAATGAGCATTAAAGTATACATGGTATTAAGAAATAACTGTCACCTTGAAGTCAAGGGTTAAAAGCTTGGCCATTGCTTAAGTGAAGCCTCCCACAGGCAGGTTGTACTGAGGCCAAGGGAATGAAAAGGGATCCCTGGCTTGTTTCAACACACTCTGGTTTTTGGGACAGGTATCACATTTAAGGGTCTGTATTGTTTTCACTTTTGAAATGGATTGTCTGCATTGCTCTTATTAATAAGCATTTTTAAGATTCAGATTTGATGGATAGATAAACTTAAAAAATAAAGGGGGGAAAAAAGAGCAGGCAAAATGATGTCATAAGTAGCTTAATTTCTTGATTAATTTTACCTTTCGTAGAACAAATTATGCCGGTCTTGCAAGATCAGTCTTGCAGTGTTTTTTGGTTTTGCTGGGTTATCCCTTTGAGTTAAATCCTCAGAAAAGTAGAAGAAGGCTCTTCCACCCTCACAATTAATTGCACAGTTCTTGTAATAATTTTCATAATTTTGTGTATGTCAACTAAAGTTTCACTTTTTCAGCCAAACTGATCTAACACTAGCAGGTCCCAAATGGACAGTTTAATCCCTTTTTCCTTATATGGTGATCCAAGTACTTTACTGATGCTGCAACTGATTTATGGAGGATTTTGTGATACTATTCTTTTTTTAGGTGCAAGGTAATTCTTCCTGATGGCTTTATTTTTTTTTTTAATGGTAGCCTCTCAAGTTGTGAAAGCTTTAAATTTTTTAATTTTCTTAAATGTCTAGACTTGTTTATAAGACTGGATAATTGCAAAGGTGGAACTTTTTGGCTAATTTCTTTGCAAATCTAGCTCTCCCTAAATCCCATTTTCCAGACTGAAAGACAGACTGAAATACCGTACTCATCTTTAGCCCTACAAAGATACAGGAGGGCTGCCGACTGCATAGTGTGCATGCAGCTTCTCTTCAAATATAACTCACAGACAAGGTGCGTCAGTTTGTTGAACTCTCAGGAATTCTCACCTCTGCTTTATCACACACACTCCCCCTGTGTGTGTATACTTTTGTTATTCAGGACATTGAGGTAGTTGTGAAATCTCGAAGGACAATGGAAACATACATTAATTCTAGACATTAACTCTGTTCTTGTAGACTAGATGCTGATGTGCTTATTTAGAAAATAGCATCCTGCTAATAGTTGATTCAGAGCTTTAAGATGAAAGCACATGTGCTCTTAAATTATGCAGAGAAGACTGGTTCTTCTGTAATATGTGTGAAATACGCGGTTTGAATTTTAGACCTGCAAATAATGATTTAGGACCTTCCTAAAATTTTCAATGATAATGAAATACAAGCATAATCAAATGTCAGTATTAGGTGACCTTTAAGTAGGGGGTATGTGGGAGTGTAGAGCAAACTCCCTTTTTATTAATGCGTGACAATGGGGAAGGAAAAGCATCTGTTCAGCTAGTGAACTGCTGCAGCAAAGGGTCTTTTCTGTCTGATGTACCAAAGTATGGTACTAGCTTGAAAGTGATCTGGAGGAGAAACACAAATAGCTTTCAGATACTAGTTGTGTTATTCACCTTAAAACACTCGTTTTTACTTTTGGAGATCAAGTCCTTAGAAACATGTGTTACCAGGAACTGGTAGAAACAATATGTGTAACTGAGATTTAACCAGCTTAGGGATTCATTGTTGGTAAAAGCATCATAGAAGATAACATTTTCATAATAGTCAGTATGAATGTGGTTGGAAAAAACCCCAATGATTTCTCTTTTTACAGAAAAACCTGCCATTGCTCCACCTGTCTTTGTATTTCAGAAGGATAAAGCACAGAAGGTAAGGAGATATTGATACTTTTTGTTTTGTTTTGTTCTTAGCCATGACTCCTTCCTTCCATGGTGATCAGCCCTTTGTCTGTATTGTCTTGAAGATGGCTAATAGAGCATTAACATCATTAATGGGCATAAAGCAACCAGGTACTGAAGGGCTAAAAGTGGGAAGATGTATGATAGTTTCACAATACAGGTAGCTCTTCAGACAGAAGATGGACCAATATGGGAGAAAAAGTGTTGTGAAGGTGTACCTTGAACGTGTGGCAGAGGAGTGCTGGCACTTGAGTTGCATGACAAAGCTACAAAATTTCTTTTTCTGATAATAGGGTTAAGATAAAGCAAAGAAAACTGGTCTAGATTATTGCTTTTCACCTCAGTGTATTTAAATGTCTCTCATATCTTTGGTTAGTAAGTGTCTAGTTTCCTTGGGAAATAGTAATTCTGTTCCCTCATCTCAATATACTATGGTATTTAATTCTGTCTGGTTAATAGTAAAAGCTGTTAAGATTTATGGGGAAATAGAATCAAGGGTATTCTTGTTTCTGTTGAAGATGGTGGGAACTAAGAAGTGTATGATAACACTTTCTGTTGGATCACTGGATTGTTTTGTTACCTGTGGGGTCAGAAATGTTTGAATTGAAATACTGAACCACTTTTCAGTTGATAGCTTTTCTCTGGTTTGGAACAAGTTCCAGACTCAAGTTTTCTCACAGGTTCAGTAGGCATATTTCTCAGCAGGAGCTTGAAATCTTTTCTCAGCTTGGAAAGGCTTTAAGTCTGCTGTCCTCCTAATATTAGCTAATCAAATTAAATCTGCTGGAGAGTAAGTACTTTCAAGACATTCTTTAAATTACATTTTTTGCAGTGGCTGTTTACATATACCTTGGAATGAAGGGAGTGGTAGTGCTTGCACAACCAATTATGATCACGTTGCCTTTTAGGAAACAGCTCCCAGTCACCCACTGTTGCTTAGACTGTTCTGAAGTCCTTTCTGAATTGCATCATGGTGAGTGTTCTCCACAGGTGTCCTTTAGCCTGGCTGTGGTGATCATAGCAGTGTGCAATCCTGCAGAGTGACATGGTCCTGTGTCCTTTTTTGGTGGCCTGATCCTTACATGCCAAGATAGCAGTTCTTGTGCTCTCAAGTTCCTTCATGTTGTACCTTTGCTTCTGCACCCCTCCAGCAGCCTGCACACTCCATGTCTTCAGCATTAGGCTGTGCAAGCTCCTGCATAGGGCTGTGAGACAGATCTGTTGCGCTCTGATAGGTCTCAACAAAATATTTTTAAAAATATGTTAATTAAAGGCATAATGTATTTTGGGGCTGGTAGAGAGGATCCAGGGAGGGAGATCTGTGATTTAGTCTTCCCAGCTGCCTCTGAGGATGCTGAGGTGGTGCTGAACAGGGAGCTGTATTCCAGACAGCCTCTGCCTGGGCACAGACAGAAAGTCTGGCTTTGTTGGGTGGAGGGTTAGTGGGTTCCCGAGCATCTTGAAGGCCACAGGAGTTAGAGATAAGTTATAAATTGATCTAAATGCCAAGTGGTGGTGGTGCTGTCGAGGGGGCTAGCCACTGTTGCTTTGGGCTTGAAATAAGTCTGGCTTGGCTGGGGAATAGGGCTTGTTCCTTGAAACAGATCAGAGTCTGATAGTAGCATCTGTCAGTTAGTTGCCAATTTTCAAAGTAGTAACAGACATAAATGCTTATGCTAAACTATGTATTACGTGTATTAGGATTTTTTTAAAGGGGAAGGGGGAGTGATTAGTAATTTTAGTAGCTTTTATTGTGCTGTATTTGACACTGCAGAGAAGGACTTGTAGAAGCATCAGTGCTCTGCTTCTTGCAGTTTGATTAAATAAGGAGCTCGTTGCTCATGCCAGTAGGTGTTTTTTGTAGTATAGATACAATAGTAGTATAGTCAGAACATGGTTCTGTGAGCCAAAAGTAACAGCCACTTAATCTACACTGTATATATCAGAACCTAGCATTCAGGCCAGCTTTAATAAACTTAATTAAGGAAAAGTGCCTCAGATCTTCTACTGTATTTTCCGAAAGACTTAATAGCTAAATATTCCCGATAAGAGTTAACCCTGTTACTGTTTCTGTAAAAGGTGCCTGGTTAAGTGCATTGCCAACCACAAAAGGCTATCCTTATTAAAGTTAGCAAGGAAATCCTGTAAACAGAGGAGTTTTTCCTAGAGCAGTGTTTTGAAGAAAATGCAAAAGTAACTTCAAAATAGTTGTTAAACAACACACTACTTGAATACGTAATTTCTCTATGTAAATTACAATTTTAATTTAGCAAAATGTCTAGTCAAGTCACTTTTTTCTGCAAGCAAAAGTGTTAGTGGAGGCTTTTAAGTGCTGACACAGCAGTCTGACAGTAAGCTGAGGGGGAGAAAATGCATTGCATTGTGTATTCAGTTAACTGTCTGTGATGGTTGTTTATATGTGTGCCTAGTGTTTTTCCACATGAACCTGGACATCCTGACCAGAATTATTTCACTGCAGCATCTACAGATCATCTCAGTATTACAACTGGGTTGATTACAATTCAGCGGTCTTACTGACTTCTCTGGAACTACCAGTGTCTACTATTAAGTTAAACAATATTCTTTTTCCAGAAATCTTGACTTAAGTTTGTGCTTGGAAGGTGTCAGACATGTGGGTCATACCAACCCCATGAAACACTTGAGGCTTGGGGCAGAGTGGCTGGAAAGCTGCCTGGTGGAGGAGGGCCTGGTGGTGCTGATCAACAGCAGCTGAACATGAGCCCAGGTGGCCAAAAAGGCCAATGGCACCTGGCCTGTACCAGCCATAGTGTGGCCAGCAGGACCAGGGCAGTGACTGTCCCCCTGTGCTGGGCACTGGTGAGGCATTTCACATCCTGGGTTCAATTTTAGGCCCCTCATGACAAGTAAGTCATTGAAGGGCTGTAGCATGTCCAGGGAAAGGAACAGAGCTGGGGAAGGGTCTGGAGCACAAATCTGATGAGGAGCAGCTGAGGGAGCTGGGAGGGCTCAGCCTGGAGAAAAGGAGGCACAGAGGAGACCTGCTCACTCTCTACAACTCCCTGACAGGAGGGTGCAGCCAGGTGGGGGTCAGGCTCTGCTACCAGGGGACAAGGGATAGGAGGAGAGGAAATGACCTCAAATTGTGCTGGGGTGGTTTAGGTTGGATACTGGGAATTTCTTCGCAGTCTCTGAAAGGACTGTCTAGCCCTGGCACAGCTGTCCAGGACAGTGGTGGAGTCCCCATCCCTGCAGGGATTTAAAAGCTTGGGTGGATGTGGCACTTGGGGACATGGGTTAGTGGTGGACTTGGCAGTGCTGGGGGAATGGCTGGACTCTGATCTTGGAGGAGTTTTCCAACCTGAACAATTCTATGGTTCTATGATCTTTTTCTCCACTAGAAATTGGAAAATATTCAGCATGTTCCAGGACAAAGTTCATACTAGTCTGGAAACTAATTTTTTTAACTGCATCTTCCAGCTAAGGATGTATATACACGTGAATAAAACATCAGAACTTGCAGTTTGACATGTTTATTTAGAGGGGACAAAAAGTGCATGGTGTTCATAATGCTGCCTCTTAATTTTACTTTCAGTAAGGAGGTTTGAGTTGTTTTGTTTTGCAGTTAAAGACAGGATTAGTCTGTCCTTGTTTTCAATTTAGATGTCAATTAATAGTGGATGTCAAGTTGGCCGTTACTAAATTTGAGCGAGTCTGCATTTTCATGATTTTCATGTCCCCTTAACTCTTTGAGAACTGTTTTTACAATGTGTGAAATATAGTCTTGCAAATATCTGAATAGTAGTGCTGCTGTTCATTTTTCTAACAAGCAGAGTTTCTAGTGCTAACACCAGTTGGAAAATTGCATCAGCTTAAGACTCAAACTGATGAGATCTGAAAGTAATACAAAGTCTGAACCTTGCTATGTTAGGCATAGAGTATTTCTGTTACTCCATTATCTATCCAAATAACTTATTTATGAGCTAAGCTGTGCTTTTCATAGCACTTTTAAAATTAAATATTTAAATTGATGGATACAACTTATATATGTGCTTAATATTAGACACTTGTTTGACTTGTGTTTCTGCTCTGAAACTGACTTTAGCTTCTGCCGTAAAAAACCATTTCGTGGCAAGTTTCTGGACACAGGTTACTTGTAGTTTTCTGATGTTAACTTTCAACATACATTTCTGAGGTGAAAGTATTGTCGTTTTTGGATTGACGCATTTTTAAGCAGGTATATTACCTCAAAAAAATTTAATCAGTAGCAGTGTAAAGAAACACTTTGTCCAAAAATATTTAAGTAGTGTCATTTGTTCTGCAAGTGTGAACTTTGATAATCTGGTTGCTACTGATTGTCATCATGCAGGATCACTATGACTTCCCTAGTAACAGGTATAAGAAAAGGTAGATTCTCCACTCGGATTTAAAAATTTTTGCACTTGAAAACGCCACTGTTTATGATGTAGCTTGCACCTTGTCCTCTTCCTTCCACCAGCCTGGATTGGGGTATTGGTAGACTATAGAAAAGAACACTTTATTTCTAATTTGTTGTATAACTAGTTTTGATCAGTGTACTGCTTTCCGTATGTGAATTGTTAGTGGTGATCTTTTAAGAATGACTCTGAAAGAAGGTAAGTTATGTGATACTTGGGTCATGTTCCATACTGAAGTGGTATAAAAAGTTTAAGGGGTAACTGGGTTCTAAATGCAAAGGTTCTGGAGTGAATAAGGGGTTATGCTGTTAAATTGTTCTAGCTGTCATCATGGTCTTAACTATGGAGTTATAAAAATAGGTATGGAGTTGTAAAAGTGATGTAGGTGATCAGAAGATGGCATTCCCAGGTAACCTGGAGAGCAAAATCATGAGTTTAAAAAAAATTTTTTTAGATGATACGTAAAGTAGGGGTTAGTTGAAGTCCTGCTTTGATGCAGTGTTATTTGGAAATTCTTGGGTTTTGGTGGTTTGGGGTGGCGGATGACTAGAAAAGGTTCTTCATGCTGTGGCCACGACTTACAGGTTTAGGATGGTGGCAGAGAGAGAACTGTGAATGAAGTAATTTGTGTATGGAGAGGCAAACCATTCCCTTTCCCAGTCTGGCTCAGCATTGTTAGCATGGCTGCCAAGAGGCTTTGTTAGGATACCCAGTTGAACTGTGTTGTAAGTCCATAGTATACTTAAAAAGTTAAAATTTTTGATTAAGAGTTCATAAATGTGAATGTATTGCTGTACTTAAAAGAACAGTCCTGAAGGTATTTGGAGAGACAGTTGTGCAAGACAAGGCTTGGAGGAATGTAGAGAGGCTGATAAAGTCAAAGGCTGTTAGGCATACAAGCAAGAGTTGTCCTTGGCTCTAAGCAGGTAAAAACCGTGAGAGGATACACTGAGAGTAGTCTTTTTAGGCCATTGGATAGGGGTGCTAGGGTGAGGAAAATGAGGAAAGGAGTTGCAAATAGCTCAACTTAAAATTGGGAGGAAAAGCTGGTCCAAGAGTGCTTGTGCCAGTCTTTATTATTATTTCCTTGCCTATATTTGGTGATTGTAGTATCATGTGAGTCTTAGCTTTTAAGTATTCCTTCATGTCTCTCCTTATTTTCTGCACTGCTGAAGAAGCCAAATCTCCAAATAGACTTAGATGTATTTAGTCTGAGTGTGTTATTTTTAGTTTTAATAAAATAGATGTCGTTTGATCTGGCTGAGCAAGGTGAATTAGTGTAGGTGGCTTCCTAACATTATTCATCTCTCCCTTGATCTTTGCCATAGTGTTTGAGAGACAGGAACAGGTTTCTGTCAAGTTCTCCCTGGAACTGTATTTTATAAGGAATGTTTTATGTAGAGACAAGGAGGCTCAAGGATGGACACATTTCTCAGACAAAACATTCCAGCAAAAAGAGTGAACTGTTTACCAGCTCCAAAGAACTTCCAAAAAGAGCTTAGATCAGAATTAATGAAGCTAAGAGACTAGGAAACACTTTCAATAGTATGCATGACTAAGGATTAAAATTAATTTTAAGAGCTCACAGTTTCCTTTGGATATGCTTTTTTGAGAACAGCTGTACAAACTTCTGCCTGGAGCAGTTCTGGTTTGCTAAATCCTTGAGTCCTTTGTTGGTCTTGTCTTCCATGACTTAAACCACATACTATTCACAAAATTCTGAAACTTGCAGTAGTTTTTGATTTAAGATATTTTTTCTAATATAATTTTATATTTTTAATGTATTTATATATTGGCCATGAAATTCTTATCTTGGATTCAGATTTTTCTTCATGGAAGTGGTGATTTGCAATAATTATTTTTTGTTTGTTTCTTTTGTGGGTCTTAAAGCAGATATTCCAGTCTTGCTTAGGATAGAAATCAGATTTATGCTTATTTCCACTTTTTGAAATGCTTGACACCAAGTATTTCAAGTATTACAGGAGTTATTAAAATCTGTTGGATGTTTACTTAGCCTACTTTAATATGTTCTAAACTGTGTCGATATAAATTACTTGCAAAATATGTTGTCATTTCCACTTGTGTTTAGTACAAGTGTGTATTGAGTATTCTTGCCTCCTCTTCATTATTAGCAACTTTTTGAACTGTACCTAGAAGTCAGTGTAAATTTCTGGTAAGGCTCTTTTTCTTTTTTTACATATATTGTAAGTGCTACGGCCAGCTCCAGGTAGCCTTTTCCTTCTGTTCTCCCCAGACGAAAAGGTAAGGATAGGTTGCTAGACTGCTAGATTTTATTAAATGTTTGGTGACAAAATGTTTCTATAACTCTTCTCATTCTGTGGGATTTTAAGTTAGTGCTTGGGTCTGTTATTAACAACTAAATATTAAAACCAGATAACTTTGACAGTACAGAAACCCAGCATCCTGAACTTTTACCTGACATCCATCGTGTTATCCCCAGTAAATATATTTTGACTATTTTGAGCTTTAATTATAGTAATTTTTTGCATGATAAAATTTCATGTATTGCTGGCTTTTAATAATTGTTTCTGTTATGAGGACAGGACAACTCTTACATGAAGAACTTGGGGCTCTTAAGATGTTAAGTGCTGCTGTTTATTTTTGAGGCTTTTGCTTACTTTCTTGCGTGGACCTGGGCAATGATGAGCATTTTTAGTCTCTCTTTTTTTTCTACCAAGTGTTTTCTGGGAGCAAGCCAAGGTTGTGTGCTTTTGAGTGCCATCTTCTCCTTACTGCTTGATTCTTCAGATACTTCAGCATAAGATGCAGGGAAGCTCAGCCCACCGATTGCAAGTGAGAGCACGTCCTTGGCCTGCATGTTATCCATGGACTATAACGTAGTCCTTAATCACAATACAGTTGTTGGTGCTCAAAGCCTTTTTAACTTTTTCATTCTTTAGACATGTGCAGAATATGATAAATGCTTAACTTTTGTCGTACAAGCAGGGATGTGCAGCATTAAATGATGTGAAGGAATGAAAACTCTATGGCAAAAGTTCAGCAAATACCAAATCCCATTAGGGTGCACTAGTTATCCTGTTACCTCCCTCCTTGAAATAGATTGAAACTTGTTAATTTATGAAAAAAAAGCATTGGTGTTTTTTCTCAGGTAATTCACCATCACGTGAATATGAAAGGATCCTGTGTCCTGTGTGAATGTTAAAATAATTAATTTCTGTGAGAATTTTATAACCAATCACACCTCCCTCAAATGTGGGCTGAAGAGGCAGTGAAGGACACTTATTTACAGTAATTGTCTAATTTATATGTCTGAATCTGCGGGTAAAAGCTGTCAGCTGTCCTTCAGTCCTTGAGAGGGGAGAGGTTAAACCCCACCAAGCCTGTAGCTGGCAAAATCCTCTTTGCTGGGGACACAGATGATTTTGGTAACTTTCGAAAGAGTGCATTTGCTCCAGCTGAGGCTTTTTGCAGGGAGGGGAAGCTGATTCTGTCAGCAGGTTCTGTTACACAGTTTCCATGTATTTTAATTGGTGTCTCAGCGACAAGCAGCTCCTTCTGCCATACAGTGAAAACAGTGAAATTTAAAAATGGATTAGCAGATCCTCTCACTAGGACGACCAATCTCTCATGTTGCAGCCTTGCATTGAAGGGACGTTGTCTTTTCTGCTCACAGTCCCCTGCAGAGCAAAAAGCTTTGTCGGATTCAGGCGAGGACCCCCAGGGAGAGGTTGAGCCCCCCTACCATGGTCTGGGTCACACAGAACCAGCTGGTGAGTGCGACTCTGAGTACCCTGCTCCTGCTGTGGCCTCAGTCAGTGCTACCCTGAGTCCTGCTTCTGAAGCCCAGCTTGCTCCTATTCAACAGGAACTGGCAGGGGTAAGTGTCAACCTACCACGTACTTCTGCTGCTGAGGGGATTAGAGGAAAAAGTCCCTTCCACTAGGTAGAATCCATTCTGTTCACTGTAGGAAGTGCAAATCACAGTCTCTCTGGTTCTTTGATCTCAAGTGGAACCCTCGTTCCAATTAGAAGAAATGAAATTTGTGAGTCTCCCTAGTATAGCGTAACTGTAGAAGACACCTCAACTATTTTAAAATTTAGGGTGTAAACTGTGTGTATGCTAAGGGTAAGAGCACTTCTAAATGAGTGAGAAAGCGGGTCTATATTTGAGGCATTTGCTTCAAGCAGTTAGAGGAGAGCTCTTTGTTCCCTGTCTGGGTTATAATGCTGCAGCTTGACAAAGCGAGCAGCTAATACTGTTTCCACTGGATACGTCATGCCAACCTGTAAGGTATTTAACAGCTTAAAGGCACCAAGCATCAGAGCAGAGTTTTGAATTTGGGTGTTTTGAGTGGGGAGGAAATCAGTACCTTGTGGAAAAGCTGTCAGTGCTCATAATTTGATTTTTCTACTGGTGATGTAGCAAAATCTTCTCTGAAAGATTGGATGACTAAATGCTACCATACAGTCTTTCAGAGCAATTTTAAGTGTTCCTAGTCTTTCTGGTTGGTGACCGTGTTTTCTTGGTGCAGGTGAGTGTCACTGTTCACTCTGTCATCACACCCTAGGCAAGTGCTCTTTGCTAGATCTTTGTCTGTTAAGGCTCCTTCACCCAATACCTGCACCCTTTTCGTGCACTGGTTGGTTTGGGTTTTTTTTGTCCAAGATTGTCATGACAAGGTGCAAATAGCTGTAGGTTAAGTACCTCTCAGTGTTCAGACTGTTGCGTGGTTACCTGCAGAAACCTTTCTGTTTCAGTTTCTTTTCTGAAGGTTAAAATTTTCAAAGGTTAGTATTTTAAAATATAGCTAGTAAACATGTGTGGAAAATCACGCACTGAAAAGCCAGTGTCCGTAAGAGACAGAGGAGTCCTGCAACTTTATTCAAATAAAGGGAGAGAGTGCACTGGGGCACACACCCGCGGGGTTTTCTCTCTCCAGGTCTCGGAGGGCGCAGCCTCCTTTTATCCTGCACTCCCGGCCGCAGGTTGCCCTCTTCCTTTCCCCGTTGGCTGAGGTACCAGGAAGGTGCAGCCTTCCCGAACCGCCCACCACAGTCCCCCTTGAAGCTGGCATTTTATCCCAAAGTTCAGAAGTTCAGGCCTGTGCAGACCCACTCGTCTGTTTCAGGAGCCGAGCTCCCTGGGCTCTGTAGTGTGAAAAACGAGGTTCACTCTTAGTAAAATTTTAAGGAAAGCTTAATAAAAGGGACAATTAGGAGACAACAGCAAAAAGAGTATTACGGCCGGGTGCTTTGGCAGAGATCCAAAGGCACACCTCTACATCCAAAAGATCGTCTTTAAAAAGTGCATCTCTTACTGCATATTCATCACCATCATGCATAATTCATTCATTCTTTGGAGTTGCTAAGTATCATCCCATCAGCCTTATCTTCCTCCTTGGCTCCATTCCGTCTGGTTTTGGGTTTTTCTTCTGATAAGATTCTCCAGGAGTGTGAAGATCCCCCCTCATCCTTCCGAAACTGACCACACAAACAACAGACATTCTACACCATTACATTACAGAACCTAGGCAAAGCCCCCCCAACAATAAGTAACGTGCAAAAACCAACATCACAATACATTCATAACAATTATGTAATATGCAAAAAGCCAATACCACAGTACATTCATAACAGTAACAAACCTGCTGCTTGAAGTCAGTAGAGACATTAAGACCCCCTTCAAAGATGTTAGCATCTGTGCCCTCACCCATCGAATTGTTTGTAAAGACATTATCACACATCTTTCCTGTCGAACATAATCACAGACTTTATCTCAGTTTTCTTTCATTTGAAATTGCAGTGTTACTAGAACTGTCCTAGAGAACTGTATTAACCAGACTTTCAGGAACACTGCAGCAAGTGGTTATCTTCATCTTGTTCTTAGAGAGCAGAAAATCTTACCCCAGTTAACCCAGTTCTGAAAGAAACTTAAAAACCACAAATGCTGTTGGGGATCATATGCAGAAATTAGTGGCTGTACAGAACAGCTGTTTCAGCATTCTTCTTGACTCCGTTCAGTTAAATGTACAGAATTGTACAGTACTCAGTATGGGCATTCTGGTAGATCTCCATAGTGTAACTGGCATGCGCTGGCAAGCACTCTTCAAATTATCCCAGTGTCTTACAGTAAAACCATCCCTTACCTTGAAATCTAGAGAAAGTTGATGCATCTTAACAGTGCTTGTACTGGTTTGCTGGAGTGGCAGTTTTCATGCAGTCTTCCCAGGGTCTGGGGAGACAGAGGAATTAAGACAGAAGAAAAGACACTGCATATTTCTTGTTTACTTGTTTGTACACAAAGAGGCAGATATTTTTGATACTACATTAATTTAGTGTGGCCATAGGTACAGCCCCTTGCAGAGCTGATGGTCATGTCCTCTTTGCTAGCCCACACCTGCCTCCCACAGCATGTGGCCATTCCAGCAAGACTGCTGGTTAAGAGGTTCTGGAACAGCTTTTTAACAAATCATGGCAGTTCTATGATGCCTGTGAATGTGCTGAGTGTCTGGACTGCGGACTTGCATTACTGTGCTCTGGAGTCCTTTATATATGACTTTTTGCATCTTAAAATGCATTTTCAACAATGAACACTAGAAGTGTACTCTTAGAGCTTTCTCTGAGTTACACTGACCTTTTCTGCTTTACCCAAATTCTCCCTTCCTGTCCCTGTTTCTGCTCACTAGTGTGAATAAGCAAAAACTGACAAATTTGTTGAAGTTTTGAAGTTCTTCTCTTAGCTTGGTGTAACAGCTGTGTGAGGAAATAGTGTTTGTATTTAGTTAATTACTGTGAGTTACACTTTTAAGAAGCGGTTGGTAGCCTTTATGAAGGTAATTTCCTTAACTAGAAATGTGTCATAATTGTAGGAGCCTCTATTTATGCATAATTGTAACTTTTCTCTAGCTGGATTTCTGAAAGCCGGGGGCAGAGGGAATAAGTGAAAAGTGGCTTCTGCTCTTAAATGGGAAAATTCTAGGTTGGATTTTGCTGTTACTAGTTTGTGGCTCGTCGGCATCTAAGTCCAAGGAACTGAATGGACATAAACTGAATCACCTTGGTGGTTTCTTACAGGATGAGATGGTCCTGCCTTTTGTTTCCATTGTGTGGGATACTTGTGTAAAGCACAAGTGGTGTTGTGTTGCTGTGAAGTACAGACTGAGTAGGCCGAGAAGAGATGCGTAAAATGGAGAGGCTGGACTGCTGTTCATTGTCACTAAATGTAATTTGCTGTTTTTCCAGTCTGTCAGGCTTGTTGTGCATATATTCCCCTGTTTTTTGTCTAGTCTATCCGGCTTCCTCCGAAGCAGCACTGCTAAGCAATTCTGGCTGCAGTGGTAACTTACATTATCTGTGGCTTCATAGAAAAGTGAAGCTTATGCTAATACAGTACATCTGTGTACCCCCACCCCCACGGAATCTACCCTGGCACCTATTTGTCCAAAGGTGCATAGCTTTAATCTCCCAAAACTCTTGGACTAGGAAGCATGGAAATAACTTGGAGCAGATTCTCTGTTCTGCTTTGCCCTTAGTAGGGTACAGAGTTGGTTTTGGATATTGATTCCTGTTGCCCACTAAACATGGTGATGGTACATTAGTTGTACTTGTCAGTTATGAAATTACAATGATATGATGATTTGAGGCTTGTGCTGTATAGGTTTGACTTTTTTTTTTTGTCTGTGTTACTTGAGCATTGAGAATGAAGCATATGTTAGTAACATCTTAAGGTTTTGACATTCAGGTGGAAATCACTTGTTTATTTTTGAGGATTTTTGCATACAGAGATCTGCAGTTCCACTCATGCAAATTTTTTTACCAAGTATTTTCTTTTTGCTTTCAGGATTTTTGATAAAAGCTGAAACAAATTGCTTGCATATGTGACAACACTTTATGTGCAAAATGGAATATTTTCTGAGTTCAGATGCTGGTTGCTGAAATACATGATATCATGGTTTTCCATTTTAGCCTCATCTTTTGGGAAACTAGTGTATGTTGGCAAGGGCAGTGACTAGTAAGACCACCTTCCGGTAGTACCATGGACTACTTGACTAATTATGTAGGAAGAGCCATGGGTCATCAAATGCAGTATTAACGTGGCTGGGCTGATAGGTGTGTGTGAAAACAGGCGGTTGCGTTCCAGAACTGTCAGTAGCTTCTTATTCCCAATGCTAAAGGTTTCAAAAGTACTCAACTAGGATGCTAGTGAGGTAGCTATACTTTTCTATGAACGTAAAGCAAAACAGAAAAGCCCTTAAAGGTAATTAAATAGGTAAAGTGCAGTGTAAGTGGGGTTTTATTAGCATTTAGTGGAGTACTGATAGTACAGTATTATCTGGGTTCTAAATGTATTGCAGTGCTAAATAGAAAGTTTTGCACTTTCTGGTATCCTTACACCCAAGGTATGCCTCAGATGTCAGTCCTGTGCAGACTTATGCAGTCCTTTTGTGTGTCTGCCTGCTCCCAGTGCCCAAGTGGGCCAAATCATGGTGGGGAAGGAGCTTTGGGGCTTCGGTGGACTCTGCCCATGAGCTGCCATTCCTCCATTTATCAGCCAAGCTCTGAAGTGAGACTGAGTGAAGGGGAGGTGTCTGTCTGCATGTCCTGGGACAGGAGTGGGATGAAAGGGTGGTGCTGGACTAGGTTGATGTCGGAGCTACCTGAAAGGATGGTGTAGCCAAGATGGGAGTCTGTCTATTCTTCCAGGTAACAAGTGATAGGACAAGAGGAAATGGTTGAACATTTAGATTGGATATTAGGAAAAGCATGTTCCACAAAAGGGTTGTGGAGCCCTGGAACAGGGTGCCCATGGCAGTGGTGGAGCCATCATCCCTGCAGGGATTTGTAAGATGTGTGGATGTTCTAGCATTAGGCATGGCAGTTCTGAGGGATCTCTTAGCATTGGCAATCTTAAAGGTCTTTGCTAGCCTAAGCAATTTGATGATTCTAAGATATTTTGTAATGAGATGAAGATGCTGATGCTGCCCTGATCGCCTTCTGTAGTGAAAGGATTCTGTCATGGGGTTATTTTTTGAAGGAGCAAGGGAGATTATATTAGTTGAGGAACTGGCAGAGCAGTAGGAGGAAAGAGCCATAGAAATTGTCAGAAAATATGTCAAACCTTTGTTCAAAGACTTTTTGAATATTTGTGATAGTTGGTAGCCTGTGATGCTTCCTTTTTTGTTCCTGATACTGTGGAAGATGTTAGGGGACTATCCATTGCTAATTCAAATAAAAATACTATTGTACTGGTTTATAGAGCATACTTTGAAAAACATTCCTCCAATGCTATCATTTTGTTGAAGGAACTAGCATCACTTAGAGTAATTAGGTAAGGTGCTTTGGAATGAACTCCCAAACAATGAGTATGTTTATGTTGAGCTTGAAACTTTATGATATTTTTAAAATCAAACCAGTTTTGAAAACTGTCATTTTCAAATTTTCAGTATATAGAAAATGTAACTGTAGTAATTGTTACACAGTCCCTAAAGATATTAGCGCTTGGGATATGAATTTTCAGGAATTCTGTTTGTAAATGAAATATTTTGAATTAATTGTATTTGATAGTATCTGTGAAACTCTGTATGCTTAGGTGTAAGTCACAGAAGATTATTGCATTGAGTGTGTATCATTGACAGTAAAGAAAAAAAATCTCCTAACTGATGCTTAAAACATTTGGATCAATCTGAAGAGACTGAAATGTTCAGTATGTGATCTTTGTTTGATCGGTGTAATCTGATTTCAGAGATCTGCAGATGGATCAAGTCCAGAAGATGGAGATGGTAAGAGATTTTATTGTAAAATTAAAAGCCACGAGCATGTGTCTTGCTGGGATGTTTTGCATTTTCCTAATAGTTTTTTTCCTACAGAATCTGATCGAGAGGATGGAAGCTACTGTCCACCTGTAAAACGTGAGAGAACTTCATCTTTAACTCAGTTCCCTCCTTCTCAGTCAGGTAAATGTTGCTACAGTATTATATATGAGGGATGGTTTTCCTTCCTGGGCGTTCTTTTTCCAGTCATGTAAGCAATCTTATTACAGTGTTTTGTGCTTTGGATTAAGACCACAGCAACCATGTACTCATGTTAACAAATTTGGTGAAGCCCAAAGGAGTTGGTAGATAGTTTTATAAAATGTTTTCTATCTGTAAGTTTATGTATATTTGTAGTTTCAGCTTTCACTGTTGTGCTGTTAAATTGCAGAATTAACCAGAAATCTTCTTGATTTGTTGTGATCAGGTTGCTTCTTTCCAATTTATATAAGTGCTACCTTTTTCTTAGTTACTCGGCTGCCAGGGAAAATTTTCAAGTCTCAGCTCATGTTTTAGTCCTTTTCTCTTCTGCCATTTCTTTTAAAATGGAGAGGATTCAGTGCATTCCTGAAACACTTGACAAATGCACACAGCCTCTGTGTGTGCACAGTCAGGGCAGTGAGATCACTAGGGTAAATTCATGCAGTTCACTTGCACAGGAACGGTCATGTTTAATATTTGTTCACCCACAGGAACAGTCTTGATTTGTGCCTTCTCTCCTCACAGATCATATGAAGGTTTTAGCTTCAGTCAATGGTTATTTTAGTTGAGATATGTCAGTGTTTGAGGCAGATTTGGAGACTGCTACTTTATTTCTACCATCTTAGTTGAAATAAAGGAGGTGAAAAACCTTGAAGGAGAGAACAGTAAAAAAAAAAAATTCCTCTCATATGCAGCACATTCTAGAGATGTGACTAAATGATGAAAGCCTGGTTATTTTGATTTTAAAGAAATAAGTGACTATGAAGTCCAAAATGTAGTTGCTGATACTTTATAGGCACAGTATTCTAAATTCATGCACCAGTGCTAGTCAGGGGAAGAAGCCCTTCTCTTTCAGATCCCAGTTTTCTGGTGTGCAGCTCAGTGGGTCTCCAGATGCCATCCTGTGAATTGAGTGACCAGCATTGCTGCTGTCTGCTTGCCAACCACTCTTAGTAAAGGAATGCACAAAAATAACCAATACAGGGTTTTGGTCTGTAGATTTTCTGTTAGAATAATAGCATGTGTATACCCAGGTTCCCTATAATTTTTAACACTTCCATTCTGCAATGTCTTTGTCTTAGAAGATTAGAATCTCTATGCTAACATCTGTTAAGAAGTGGAGGAAAACAATTTACTCAACTCTTTCATGGTTAAATACTGGATGTTCCAGGAGACCAGTATCTTTTCTCAAGCCTCTGCTTAGCTAATGTATTTTGACAGGATATGGTGACTTAGTCCCTGATGCCTTTGTTCTCTTCTGATGTGTGGTGTTGTCAAGCAGTGACAACTTTGATTTGAATTGCAACTTCCATGAGAGCCTCTTTGAATATTGTTGACATCATTCAATGGCTTTGGTTTCCAGAAAAATCTTTTACTTTTCCACCTTTTTTTTTTTTTTTTTTTTTTTTTTTTTTGGTGGGGTTACGTTTCTCTCAAGAATAGGGAAATTTTACTTATATGAAAACTGTGTCAAGTTTAAGCTTAAGGCAGACAATAATAAAAAGAGAGAAGGTGGAATTAAAGGGAATATGAAAAATTACTTAAGACAATTATAAAAGGCAAATGCTACATCTTTTAGTACAGTGGTGTTCAGAGATGAGCTTCATTTCTCTTTTCAACATACTTAAGCTTTTTCTACAGCCTTATAAAAGCTAAAAGAGCTAATAAATACTGTTATGCTTTTCCTTGTGCAAAATGATCTATTGGAGAAATCGGTCTCCTTCTCTGATTGTCCTATTTCATAAACTGGATTGTGATTTTTGTATAACACCAAAAGTACTAGAACTGCTGGACAGCACCTCAACCAAGCTCCCTATTGCTTGCTTCTTTAGGTCCCAGCAAAGGGTGGGAAAGAATCACTGTCCTTTGCCTGGTTTTTCAAACATATTTTCCCTTTTGTTGACTGTTATGCTGCTGAGGTGACATCTGACAGTACTCTGATGTGCTCTCCTCTGTTTCTATAGGAGTTTTGTCTTTGCAGGGCAGTTGAAACCTAAGTTGCCTCTTGGTGCAGACAGTGCTGTCCATCACAGCGCACTCCTACTCTTTAGCAGACATTACACACCTTTCTGCTCTCTCTCTGCAGAGGCCTTTTGAAATGGTATTATACATTTTGGAACGCTCTTATATAGTCTAACACCACTTCTAATTCCTAATTCAGATACAATTCATATTGGGAACCCTGTATTTATATATTCCCTTCAGAAAAAATGAAATTGTTCTTCTTTTTCAGGAGGCACTGAGGGGATTTTCTTTCTGTTTCAGGATGCACTGAGGGGATTTTATGGACAATGACTTGTTTGCTACTTTGGCTGTAATATTGTTTTAGTTTAGAAGAAATAAAACCAAAATAAAACTAATTACTAGAAAGTAATTTTCAGTTTGAAGTTTGGGAACAGGTTTATAATAAAGAAAAACGTACACAACTTCCCTTTTTAAAAATTTTTCCTTGACTGCAGTAACAAAGAACAATGTCTTTATGCCATCAAGCTTCTGTGAACCCTCTACAGGCAATTCTGACTCAGAACCAGGTGAGCTTCCTGATTTTTCTGCTTTTTTCTTGAACTGGTGTTAATTTGTCACGATCAAAAGTACCTGATACTTCAGAAGTAATACCCTATCTGTGAGAATGGAAGTGATGATGGTTCTGATCTTAGAACTGTTCTCTTGCTCACTTACTTCATTGTTTGACTTCACCTTGCTGGAGGTAATTAAAATACTACCAAAATTGTTAAATGTGTTGGGAGTAATGGTAGAATACTGCAGTATGACCCTTTCCTGCTAGCCCCACAATAAAACCTATGGGAAATTTTCATTTGTCTACTTTGGAAAACTGTTCTTCTGTACTGGAAAGCAAAACAACCATAATGTATGGTCATGATTGTGTTCAGCTATGACCTGTGAGCCTTGTATTGACAGAACTGCTCATTTTGTTAGTCCCCATAGTTCTGGTTCCGTTTGTATTGGTATCAGTGTAGTGCGCGTCAGTATCCTATGCTTATAACCAAGCACAGTGAGACTGTAAGATGCTGAGTTGTGTCATTCTGAATACAGATCTTAAGCCCCTAAAAGGAAAAAAGTATAATTATTCTTTGTAAGTTCTTAGGAACTCGATTTTTAATAGCTCTAGATTTATTTTTTTTTTTTTTTGAGATTTTGGTACTTTATTTAAAAGCCATAACTGTAGTGAATGCAAGCAAAGGAGTTTATTTTATCTTCATACTACAAAAGCATTAGTGAAAGCTAATGGTATTACAAGAAATTAACATTAGGCAATTAAGTTTAACTTAATTTATGATAATTAGCAGTTAGATAATCATGTCAGGGTTTGACACTGGCTAAAAGCTAGGCACCCATGAAAACTATTCACTCGTTTTCCTCTGCTATAGCTGAGCAGAGGAGGGGAAAACAAAATGAAGGCTTCATGAGTTGAGATAAGGATTAGGGGAAAAACACTCTAAGGCAAAACAGGTTTAAAACTTAAACAGTATAAAGAAAATTTGTTACCAACAGAATTAAAAGTAAAAAGGGTAATGAGAACGAAAATAAACCTTTGAACACCTTTTCTTCCCAATCCTTTTCTCTTTCCCACCGACAGCGTAGAGAGACAAAGCATGGGGTCTTTAGTCAGTTTGTCCCGTCTAAAAATCTTTCTTCAGTTCACTTAGGGAAAGGAGTTTTTTTTTTTTCTGCTGTGTCGTCGGGCCCTTCCTATGGGAAACAGTTCTCTGTGAACTTTTCCAGCCTGTTTTTAACTTTCATGAGTAGCAGTCCCACCTGACCTGCTGCAATGTGAGCCTCTCCCACAGGCAAACAGTCTTCCCACAACTGTTTTGTGTGGTTCATTAGTTCATGGGGTGTAGTTTTTTAAGGATGAGCTGTTTTAGTTTGGAGGCAAGGGTCCTCTTTCTCTATCTTCTTCTCTCTCTGTTCGAGTTCCTCACTGGATTACAGCTTTTCAGCATCTGTTCGCTCCAGCATGAGTACTTGTTCTCACGGGCTGCAGGTGGATCTCTGCATCCCCCCATGCACTTCATGAATTACAGGGAAACAGTTTGTTGTGTTATAGTCCTCACCACAGCTTTGTAGAAAAATCTCAGCTCTGATGCCCAGAGCACCTCCTCTCTCTCCCTCACACGGATCTTAGTGTTGCCATGTAGTTCTCCTCACATCTTCATCTTTTCCTTTTCTTTGACTCAGGAGAAAATTGTTGTCAGTGGGTTCATTTGTTCTTCAAGTTCTATCAATTGGAAGGTTCTTAAAGGGTTTTGCAGTGCTGAAGAGTAGTTTTCGTCTGGGCTCCATATTGGGGAATTGTTCGCCATGCCCTTTGCTGTCGGCCACATGGTCCGTGCTGGCACCGCGTGGGCAGTGCTGGCTGCCGCAGCGCCGGCTCTCTATTCAGCGCCTCTCTTCATGCGGGGTGCCAAAACCAGAGAAGCTGTTGCCATTGCTTCTGTCTTCCTGCTCACAACGCTGGCTAAAAGTGGTTAAACAAGCAAAGTTCATTGTGAGCCGTGCCTAGATAGCGGCCACCATGTGGCCACACCACAATCACCCCTGGCAGCTGCCTCACCACCCCTCAGGAGAAGAAAGAAAATGCCTGCGTTTTTTTCCCTTCTTAAATATGTCATCACAGAGGCATTACCAACTTCTCTAACTGGGCTGGTAACCTGCCTGTTGTCAGAGCCTTCAGCAATTGGCTCTGTGCCAGACATAGTAGATGCCTCGAGCAGCTTCTCCTGCCCACCAAAAAACTAGACTGTTTTTAAACTAACAGAACTTGTTAGCAGCTGTCATGTTCAGTCATACTTTTGATTGCTCTTTCTTCAGTTTGATTCTCACTTAAAACTTTATTATCTATATTAAGTCCTTCACAGAAGGAGCCCCGTTTCTCTGGTGAACAGTCTTTTTCCTGTTTCTCCTGATAAAAATTTTGAATTTTTTGCTTAGTGACGTGTGTTTATCTGTGATGTATATTTGCTGTGATGATCACTGGAAATTCAGGCTTCTTTCTTTCAGAAGAGAATTTGTTCTTTGGAAGTCTCTTAATAACTTTGCATATTTATAGAACTTGTGGGTTGTTACAGTGGGGAAAACATGAGGAATTGTATGACTGAATGAATATTAGAAATATGTTACAGCTTTGTCCTTGTGATTTTGTATTTCACTTCCAGAGGAAAAGAGCAGTGGATTCCGGCTGAAGCCACCAATACTTATCCATGGTCAGGCACCTAGTGCAGGTGAGTTCACTGTTTACTGCAACAGTACAAAGAAACCAGCTCAAGCATTTTATTTAGTTAGTAGTTTCATCAACCTGCTATTGTAAATAGATAGTGGCAATACCTATGTGTCTGCAGAAAAAAATCTTGGCTTCTCTAGGGTGGTTGTGCCCATATCCACTGTGTAACGTGTATGGATGCATCCATGTTTTGCTTGGATCACCTGTGCCTGTCTGAAGTGCATCTTCCAGTTGTCACTGCTTAGCAAACTTCTGTTTGTGCTTGGAGTAATCCTGCAGTCAGTGAACTCGATTCCTTTGGTAGCAAACTGGAAGAAAAAGGGTGTTCCAGGAGTGCCTTGAGCAAGTTCCAGCCATTACTGAAAGTTCAGTCTGGAACCAGGCCAGGGCAGTCGGAAGTGTCAGAGAGTGCCCACTTCTGCTCTCTCTGGCGTTTGGCAGCAGTGTGGGTGGCAGGTCCTTGATCATGCCTGTTCTGCACTACAGGTTTGCTATGACTGAGTTCCCTGTTCACTGATGTAGACCCAGCCACTATCAGAAAGACATTAGTATTACAGCTCCTTAGGAATTTGAGGGGGAAAAAAACAAACCCAAAACTATTTAGGTAATGAAAGCTATTGCTTCATAACTATATGGAAACTTCATTTCACTTGCAGAAAGAGTGGTAAATTTAAGAAAGGAACAAGCTTTTTTGAGCTTATGAACATTTGAACTTAAGATAGCTTTATATTCTGATGTCATGCCCTTTGAATATGGGTGGCCTGAAATAGAACTAATTGCTATGAGTGAGTTCTGTTGCAGTATTTTATTGGATCAAGAGTTCATCTTGACTTTTTTCAGTGAAGAAAACTGAACCTTCTGGGCTTGCCATAACCTTCTAGAGCTGATGTTACAATGTTTGGGGTTTTTTTAATTAGGTTGTTTAAGGTCAATTAGCTTTTTGAATCATAGCAGAATTAGAGTTATAGTGCTGTGCATCTTACTATAACAAACCAAAGAGGCCAGGTTAATTCAAAAAGCTAAAAGGTTGTTAAATGACACAACACAACTATTGCAGTACCAATATGTTTGATTGTATGAATAAAAAAAAAAAATCTTTTACCCATATCTGAAAATGACTTCATTGGAAGGAGAAAAGAAGACTTGAAAGTGTCTTTATTTGAATAAAATGTCAGTGTATAAATAGCTGTACTGTTCATTTCTCTTACATATTGGCTTTTATTTCTGGATCAGTAGTAAACTTTCGTTCTGTGGATTAGGTAGACAATATATTTTAAAATGTCTTTTAAGGCTAGGAAATAGTCGTCCCTATTTGGGACTAACTCTTTTGAGGCTGAGTGAAGGATGGAAAAGAAGGGAGTAGAAGCTTTTCTAGTGTCTGTTTTTTCATTGTGTGTTCTGTTGGAAGCAGTTAGAGATTAGATGAAGCTGAATTTTCCAACTTTAAAGCCTTATAGTTCTTGAAAAAACTTTGAACTTGCAGGTCTCCCTAGCCAGAAACCGAAGGAACAGCAGCGAAGTGTGCTCCGTCCAGCAGTATTACAGGCACCACAGCCGAAAGTTTTCTCACAGATGGGTAAATAATGCTTTTGCATTCTAAATACAGTGGAGAGAGAACAAAAGTATTGAATTTGTTTGGTGTAGTAGTTTGGTTTTACTCAACACCTACATTGGTTTTTCTAGTTTTCTCCTTTCAGAGGAGAAACATCTTAAATGGTAAGTGTATCTGTATTACGTGAGGGATAACATAGTGGAATCTTCAGGTCTTGTGTAGGATGACTGTGATGTTGCCAGACTTCTAACTTTGCTGTAGTCTAAGCTTGAGTTTTGGAATAAAAAGACTTCTAAGGATGTGATATAGCAATCTCAAATGACAGCATTGACCATGGTGTAATAAGCTGTTACTGGTAATTGATCAACAGTAAAGTACCTAAATCAATGAGAGGTGGCTCTGGGCTTGGGGACCATTTTGGAGTTGGGACTTTGACGTACAATTTTAATTCTGAATATAGAATTTTAGTTCTTAAATTTGGTCATTCATATAATGCTTGTTGTATTATGGAATTTGATATAGCTGATGGAAATAGGCATGATTAAAGTCTGGAAGTTAAAGGAAAAAAAACTGTTTAAAGTGTCCATGTCTCCTAAACCCCATGTTCCCCCAGCCTGATGCCATTTGTTATGTGGAAGTTCAGTTGAACAGAAACAGGAGTAACTTCAGTTAATACTGAATCTGGGATAGAACCAAACATTTCTAGGTTGATTTCTTGAAGTGCCTCCTGACACAGATTGGATTCTCCAGAGAACTTAGTATTGGGGTACACATTTTCAGTGGGAGTTCAGTATGTGAGCAGGTAGATCAGTCTGAAGACAAGCCCTGCTGGCTGTGAACTGTATTAGATTGGAGCAGGATGGTTGCTTGAAGTTGTATCTGTTGAAGTCCTTACAACATTTGTATAGATTAATTTGCTGACTTGGTTTTCTGCATTTGGAATTTTGATTCTGCTAAGAATTGCTGAGTTGTGGTCTTTATGTCTCTTGCAAAATACTATGGGAACTTTTAGTTTACGTAGCAATGTTTAATGGACTTAAACAGAAGACTGCATGTAATTTGTGTAAGAAAACTTTTAAAATGACAGTCTAAATATCTAGAGAGTTTATGTAATTTCTTTCTTTCCATGTTGCAGTTCTCAGCAGTGGCACCAATGGTGTAAATATCCCTCCAGATTCTGCAGCCACATCAGAATCACCAAGTGATGCAACGCTGAAAAGTTCAGACTCTGAAGACAAGGTGAGTTGGAGAAGGAGACTCAAGGTGCCACATAAATATTCTCTGAACAGAGTAAAAAGCCAGTGGCAGCACATGAATTCCCTACAGGAAGTGGACAGTGCCGGTAATGAGGGGCTGAAAAGCTTCACCTAGAGCAAAAGACATCTAAGTGCATTGGAAGTTGTTTATTGGCTGTCATGAAAGAAAGATAATGAAATATTCACTTCCAGTTCTGTGTAGTGTGTCCAGTCCTTTCCTTCCTTGCAGGTTTTGAGCTAACCATTAGCATTTGAAGGTCTTGATTGATAGCATGAGGAGGATGTTTGGGGATTTTGAGTATGGGTGGATTTTTTGGTAGCTTCATTAGGCAGTTGTTCGCTTTTTGTCCCCATATTGAGCATAGAAATAATGTTGCTAATACAAGAGTATGGAACGGTTTACTTGAAATTCAAGTGTTAATCCTGAGTATGCAAGCAGAAACACTTGCAGTGTGAATGGCTTTTAAAGGTTTAGTGATAGGCTACTGCCACAACTAAGTAGCAGTAAATAAATTGAATGCACCCAGGGTTCCAACATGTACCAGTATGAAAACTGTGGGACATGCTTGTAACCCAGCTGTGTATGTCATTAGGGACACCCTTTATCTGCTTTTAACATCCAAAAGTCCTCTTAAGTTTTTTAATCAACTGACCTTGGAGAAAGTTTTCTGGTAGAAGAAAGCTCTTAAATCTGGTTGCTATGTATAAATGGTATAAAGCTTCATAACTGAACATTTGCAATTTTACCAAGGATTGTGGTGAAATATTCTATTGTTTTGGGATTCGTAGTCAATTTCGTCTTCCTGAAGCTTTCTAGCAGAGCTAGAAGTCATTTGAGTTCATGGAGTAGTTGTGTTAAGTGCTGGAGTCTCTGCAGAATATTAGATGGCTTGATGAGAGTGAAAGGTTACTTCTGGAATTGTTTTATATTGGTAATTGTATATGCAAATCTGTGGCATAGATTTGGTGTACCACAGAGAGCGAGCTTCCTTGTGAGGGCAGGTTTGTTAGAGCAGATGTGAGTCATGGTCTTATTTTACTGGCAGAAAAGATTTTTCTTTGATGTCTCTGTCTTGTGCTTATACAAGGTAGCAGAGTGGGAATGTTCTTAGTCTGGTGGTTGTCATACCCTGAGCAGCTCTGTGGCAACTTCTACTTACCTGGTCTCTGACTCGAAAATCCCTAGGAGGCTATAGGAGGCCTAAGCAACATTGTCCTCAGATGGGTACAAGCTACAGCCTTTGAGCCAACGTTTCTTGACTGGTAGGAGAGTCTGGTAGCTGAAAGTTGTCAGATGTGCAAGGACACTTGATAGCCCTCAGCCTTTTTTGGTAGCAGGGAGATGCTGATCCTTGTCCAGAAGGAAGAGGACATGTTGAGGAAATCCTAGGCTAATGATTTTTCCTTGTGTTCAACAGAATGCTCCTTTATGCTGTGTATCATTCAGTGGTGAAGGACTACTCCCAGTGATCAACACTGGCCCATTTCTAATTGCAAGCAGAAAAAGGATGTATTTGAAATGCCAAAATTAGAATCTGAAGGCAAGTGATACAGCTAGGTTATGCAAAGGTTGTCCCTTAAACATGAAATGGGATTTGTGAAACTCTTGGACCTAATGTTTTGTTGTTTTCCTACTGCTTTTCTTGACCTATGTGATATGTGCAGGAGGCACCATAGCTGGCACGTGGAGGCAATAACACTCTACTTGAGAAACTAACAGGAGGAATCGGAGATCTGTGTTCAGTGATGGTTCTGTAACCTCACTGGGATCATGGATACAGGAGGTTCACTTGGACAACTGGAGTACTGCATTAGATACATAAGAGCTTTTTAGGAAATAAAGCAGGAAAGAGACCAGAATGGGTTCCAGTATGCTAAAAGAAGGTGTTTGAATGCAGAGGCTTTGTTTTGGGAAGGCACTGAATTGGTCAAGGCTTTATAGATTAAGATCAGAGGGGAAGCCAACAAGAGGGAGATTAAAGTGAATCTTCACCAGATTTGGACTGATCAAGTAGAGAAAGTAACTGAAGCCCTTGAAGAACTAGAAGCTTCACAATTACAGGTCTTGGTTCTAAAGGAGAACTTAAGTACTTGGACACCTGATAAAATGGCAACGTGTCCTGGTAGAAATACTCCAGAATACTCCTGGAGATTTTAGGAATAAGTTGATGAGAGTATTTGCATATGCTGGGTGAGTTGACATGGGAGGTATTTAGCTGTACCTTGGTATTCACAGCAAAGAACTGGCTAGAAATACGAAGGTTGAGAGTAGCTGTCATTGCGGCATCAATGAGATGGAGTTTGAGATCCTGGGGGATCTGGGGAAGATAAGTAGCAGAATAAAGATCCAGACTTCAGGAGAGAGGAGTTCAGCTTATTCATCAAGCTGGTTGGTAGGATTCTGAAGGACAGCAGGGCTCATGAGAGCTTGTTACCTCCATGGACAACCACCTTAGAGAATGAATAGTTTATCCCAAAGTGCATGAAATTGTGCAAGTTTGGCAGGAGGCCAGCATGTATGGGCTGGGAGCTCCTTAAACCCAGAAAGAGAATGTGCATATAACTCATGAAAGCAGTCAAGACACCTGAGAAGTATACAGAAGGATTGCCTGGGTGTGTGGGAGAGCTGGGAAAGTCTAAACTTAGCTGGAGTTGGAAATGACAGGGAATGAAAGGGCTGCAAGCAAGGCTTCTACTGGTGTTGGCAGCAAAGGTAAAATGAAGGAAAATTGTAGGCCTTCTGCAAAATGTTGAAGGGAATCTAGTGAGGAAGGACATGAAAAAAATCTCAGGTACTCAATGCCTTTGTCTTGTTTTCTACTGAAGAGATCTGCTGTCAGGTCTACCAAGTCCCTTTCTTTAGGTGAAGTTTGAGGGAGTGAATTCTTACAATAAATTTGCTTAAGGACTGTTTTAGTTTGACATATACAAGTCCATGGGACCAGATAGGATGTATCCATGGGTGTGGAGGGAGAGCCGTGATTTAACCCCAGCTGGCAGCTAAGTACCATGGAGCCACTTGCTCACTCCCTCCACTCAGGTGGGATGGGGAGAGGAATCAGGAAAAAAGTAAGGCTAGTGGATTGAGATAAGAACAGTTATTTAACTGTTGAAACAGAGTAAAGTATAATAACAATTGCAATGAAAAAGGGAGAGAGAGATAAATAATACACAAAGAAAACAAGTGATGACCAGTACAGGTGCTCAGCACCTTCTGATCTGTGCCCAGCCTGTCTCTCAGCAGCAGTCGGCCCCTCCCAGGCAGCTCCCCCAGCTTACACACCGGGCAGGATGTTCTGTGGCATGGAATATCCCTCTGGCCACTTTGGGTCAGCTGCCCTGGCTGTGCTCCCCCCGGGCTTCTTGTGCAGCTCCTCGCTGGCAGAGCATGAGACACTGAAAAGTCCTTGACTTGGGGTGAGCCCAGCTGAGCCACAACCAAAATATCTGTGTGTGATCAAGATTATTCTCATCCTGCATCCAAAATACAGTGTTGTACCAGTGTTGTACTGGGAAGAAAATGAGCTCAGGACAGGGAGCTGGGGGTTGCTAGTGTGAGACTCTAGAGAGTTGTGGTACTGTGGAGGGTCCCCGTTACTGGGGAAGAAGAGAACGTGGCACATGTTTCCAAGAACAGCAAGAAAGAAGTTCCAGGAAAGTAGAAATTGCTCGGCTCCTTCCTCTCCCTTTGTGGTGAAGGAGTCGTAGAATATGAGGCACCTTAAAGGGATTGAGAAGAACCAGCCTAGCTAAAACAGAGACCAACCTGACGGGTTTTTTACCCTTTGAGATTATTTGCTTTGCAGAGAGCCCTACTTGTTGATTTTGCCTTTAAACAAGATCTTTGTATGGTCTGAAGTATCATTGTCATAGCCAAAATGGAGAGAGGTGTACTGGTTGGGTGGAATTTAAAGTGGGTGAAAAACTGGCTAACGCAAAAAGGTGAGCTTTGAGGGTAGCAGCCAGTGGTTGGAAGTGTGACAAGTGTCAGTCCCTGAAGGCACTCTTTAAGAGTATTCTGTTCAACATTTGCACAAACAACCTGACAAGGTGGAATAAATCTTAAGTTTGTGGATACCAGTACACTGTGGGAAGGGGGAATGGCCAATATGTTGGAAGGTAGGGGCTGTTCAGCAGGATCTCAGCAGGTTAGAAAAACAAGCTGAGAAAAACTAGCTGATGGTCAGCAAATGCAAAATTCTGTACCGAGGGTGAGAGAACCCATGTGTCACAAGGACTGCAGAAGGACTGGCTAGAAAGCAGCTGTGCAGGCAAGTCTTGGGGATCCTGATACTGCATGGAAAGTGTTGAGACAAGTTCTCACATGCAGAATTTATTCGCAGATCTATAGCTGATAATATTGCTTCTAAGGGTGACAGTTATTTTTATGTTGGAGGAAGGGAAATCAAAAAGGGAAAGAAAAGGGAAAACTTCACATTGGCCAGCCATAAAGACTAGTAATGGGTTCCCTAGACAGGCATCTTCCCCCTGAGTGTCCTCTCCAGTGGAGCAGGTGGTACCCCCTGATGTTCTTCCCATAGTAACTATACAGTTTTCTTCAGAGTATGCTCAGACTTCCTGTGGTTTTGGGGTTCTTTTCTGCTTATGGTGCTGTTGATGCTGATGGGAGTGTGCTTTGCTGAGGGGCAACTTCTGTATATGGATCACTTGTGAGGCTTTGTGTGTGTGTAGTGTTGGGTCTTCCCATCAGTGTCAAAAGCTATGGGGTAGGAAGTTAGGACAGAAGCGGAAGGGAGTGATTCCCCTGCAGGTTGCAATTGCTTTCCAACACTACTTTAAGGGTTTGTAAGTGCAGGGCTCTGAGTACAGTGGAACAAGAACTACAGTGTGGGAATATTCAGGAAAAGTGCCACCACAGCAGGTGCAGGAAGAGGTCACAAAGCCACTTGTGGAAGGCAGGTGGCAGAGGTGCAGAATAGAAAGTCCATAGCAGAACAAAAGGTTTAGGAACCTTCAGATGCTGTGCAGCAGTGATGAACAATAGGTCTAACATGAATAAGTAGCATATCCTTTTATTGATTAAGGGAACTTATGGTCTGCTTTACTAAAACTGCAGCCATTAAGTTCAGGAAAGTGATCTTTCCCTTTTTGTGCCACTGGGGGATGGCATCAGGAATACCATATATAGTTTGGGGCTTGACAGTATATGAAAGACACTTAAAAATGACCGAGGGGACTAGAGGCTGGAGCTCAGGATGTGGGATGAAAGAATGAAAAAGCTGAGTATGTTCTTCTTGGACTAGGGCAGGGGAATTGGATTGTTTCCCTCAGCTCTCAAGTGGTAGGCGGCGGCAAGATAAGAATGAAATTAGGAAGTGTCTGTCAAACAGATGAGAAGCTGCAGGTGTGATGTGAAGGGGATTCCAGATGAGTTTTAGGACAAAGCTATCATACTTAGTGTAGTTGAACATTGAACCGGACTACCAAAATGTAAAACTGTCACATGTGGATTTTTTGAAACTTGATGTGAGATCTTGGGCAGTCGAATATATGTTTGAAGTTGATGCTGCTTTGAACACAGTTTGGACCAAATGGTTGTTAGAAATTCCCTTGAACCTTAACTATTCTGTGATTTGCTAAGAAAAACACTTAAACAACAACAGAGACATTATTTAAATGCAAAATGTGCCTTGTAGATCTGGAAGTGTTATTGGCTTGTCATTGTAAATTAGTGTGTGACTCACCTTGTTGTAAGGTGTTTTTATTTAGAGAAACTCAACTTCTTAGGCTACATTTTTTCCATTTCTTTAGGCAGCAGAATGTCAGAAAAAGGAGTCCAACAATACTTCAGATGATGACAGCTGTGAGAAGGCTGAACTAAATGCACAGCAAGCATTTGTGTTTGGGCAAAACTTAAGAGATAGAGTTAAGGTAAACACGTGTTTGTTCTCTTGACTAAGAGTTTATGAAGTACTGTGAAGCTACTATATGAAAAGGTTAAAACCTCCATGTATATATGTAAAATTAAAAGCTGTGAACACAGTAGAGTTGACTGTTCAATAAAATTAGTCTTCTGGACATTTAATAAATGAATTCTGTTAAGTAGCATAAGAAGCTTTTTCAAAAATAAATGCATCTACTGCAATCATAAGTAACAGCTAAAGCTCACTACAATGTAGTGTTTTCTCTTACCTTTTGGGTTAGAATTAAGTTGAAATGTTGTCCTAAGATGCTTCCATGCAACCAAGACTTCACAGAAAAGATGGAAAAATGGGGCAGCCTGGGCTCAAACTTGTGCACAGAATAACTGAGTTGGATTGTTAGTACTCCTATTGAAGACAGGTTTGCACAGGTTTCCTAGCATAATAAAAGAAAGTGTAACATTGGGACATAGACTTACCTTGTTTTATTGTAGAAGGTATTTGTGGATGGAACTTTGTCTTTGGAAAGAATGAGTTGAAAAGCTATTGATACATACTTGTTCTTTTTCTAGCTAGGAGATGAAAGTGATGAAACGGCTGACGTGCAGAATGCTGGCCTTCTGACATCAGATACACCTTCTGCAACAAACTATTTTCTACAGTACATCAGTTCCAGGTGAGACTACAGGGAAACCAATAGAACAGTTCTCCTTACTCTTTATTGAAAATTCTTTATGATTCTGCTCTTTATTGGATGCAGGGCTTAGACTGGGTCAGTGAGCACCCAGGCTTCTGAAGAATGAGATGGCAGTCTTCAGATCTTGGGGAATCCTCAATCATCTGGTCAAGGGAGATGCATTTGATACTATTTATTTGACCACATCCTCACCAAAACCTCTTCAGAGAACCAACAAGCATGAGATGAGAAGTCTTCTCATGAATGATTAGAAACAGTGATGGACTAAATTTGAGCTACCAGTAGAATCCTGTGGAGTTCTGCACTGTATTTGTGTTGTTCAGTATGTTTCATATATGATATGGATAAAAGGAAGAGTAGTTAAAATTTTTTCATGATAGTAAGCTTTTCAGAGTAATGTAGAGGGCCTGTATGAATAAGTAGGAGCCTAACTGTGGGAGTATTTTGAAAGAACTTCTGATGAGGCAATAACATCAGAAGAAATGTGATGTATAGGTAAAGAGAGGCAGCCAGGAGAAAACTGCTAATCCTGTCTTACGTAGTGATGAGCTCTGAGCTGACAGCCTTCACTTGAGGCTGAGGTAGTGATACAGCTCTGTGAAAATGCTAGCTTCGTAGTGGTCAAAAAAATGAAGTAGTGTACAGAATGAGTAGAAAACAGAAGATACAGAGCTGTGAATTCAGGTAATAACTGGAAAAGCGTGAGAGGAAATCCCACCAAGAGTGATGATGTAGAGCAACATCTCTGCTCCTGGAGTAAGCTGAAGTTCAGATTATTTGAGGCCATGAAATAGTTGTAGGAAAAGCACCAATACATTCTTGCTTTGTCCTTACATTTGGCATTTTTAAGATCCTGTTGTTCACCATGCAGTGGGCAGTTTTGCAGTCCGATGAACTTTTGATGCTGAACTTTTCAGATGATGCACTGGAGAGGTAGAGAACACCTTTGCCCTCTTGATGCCAGGTCAATGTCTTTACAAGAGAGAGTCAGATTTGTTCAATCAGATTTGGCAGACAATAACTACTAATATGTGACCTTCAAATACTGAAATACTTTTTTCGTATTTTCCAACTCACATGACATCTCCTGTAATTTCATTTGAGTGTTTACTTTGGGAGGATTTATTCATGGTGAGTCAATTTCCAGAAACCTAGTTTTGGACTTGTCTTAAAAAAAATAGTTTCTCTAAGGGGAGTCGGCTCTGATTTTCAGCTGAGATGGCAAAGCATTATGGTAATCAACTTGTAAAAGGAAACTCCTCCCTTCGTGTAACACTGTCAATTCTTTAAAAACTGTAAATGTGCTAGGTTGCATAGCAGATGCTGGTAGGCCACATTGGGTTCCCTGTCGGCATTTAGAGCTCAGAACTGTGGTATTTAATTCCCTTAGTAGGTAGAGCTGTCTTCCACTGAGGATCTCCTCTGTTCTAGGAATCCCCTTATTCAGAAGTAGCAACTCTACATGTACAGTTTAAAGGTTTGTTTGGTTTCACTTGAATCATGTTGATGTGAGTCCCCATTTTCCAAACTTGGTGAAATGCATGTAGGCTTGATTCAGAATGGTCTGCCTTTTGTATGTTCACTTCGTGAGCAAGCTGGTGTCTTAGAAAGGTGTGCCTGATGGAAAGGGACAGGAACAATAACTTGAGTCTGTAAAAGAATAAAACTGTTGTCCTTCCTAAATAGGATTTAAAATCTGTTAATAAAAATACTTAATGGGAGGAGGACGCTTATTCTATAAGGAAGAAGTAAAGGCTGATATTTGATTGTGAAACTTCGTGGAGAAGCTGTGGTATTGCAGCTAGTCTGATAAAAGGCATTACTTATCCCTGCTACCTTTGCTTCAGTTACGATATTGGAAGTGCTTTTGTTTCAGTTCTTTCCCTTTTTGAGAGAATTGACCTAAAAATATGTAGTAGTTCAAGTTCTGTGCATGTAGAGTACTGTTTTAAAAAAAGCATGTTATATGATTAGACAATCAGCCCTCACTTAGCACTCAGCATTGCTTTGTATGTTATTAGTTATCTGAAGGGGAAGATTTTTACAGAGACAAAAGCATTTGTTGTCATTCTGAGAGAATTCTCATTCTGTAGAACTAGAATGTGCTCTCGTGTTAAGTTGAATTAATTTTTACCTATGTTTGTGTCAATCAGTGCTTACTTCTTTAAAGCCAGTGACAATCACTCACTTTCTGAGGAATTTTATTAGTAGAAAATAAAAGAGGTATTATTTTCGGTCTTGTAAACCTGGTTTATTTCTTGGGTTTTTTTCAGTGTAGAGAACTCTACAAACAATGCAGATGCATCTAGCAACAAGTTTGTTTTTGGACAGAACATGAGTGAGCGAGTCCTAGTGAGTATCCACTATGTATATGTTGTAATTCTGCGAGCAGTTTGTTATGGATTCTCGCTCAGGAATTTTGAGAGCCTTTAATTATACTTGTCACTTGAGTATGGGGGTTTTTTTCAGTGGTTCCCCTTGAAGGTAACTTACTTTGAGTGCAGCACAGGTAGTTCATTATGAGCTATTGTCTGCCCAGCAATACTCTCCAGGTTTTCTCTGCCAAACTCTGTCAATGTAAGGATATTCAGTGCCCTCTCTGTAGCACATGTGGTTCTTGTTCCCAAGCATTTTATGGCACAGCTTGTTGCTTTAAATGGCTATTGGAGTATAAATATTAGAGGGTATTTTATGCTTGTCCTCAAAGTTGAGAGCAGTTCAGTTATGTGACTTCCCCCCCCCGGATGGAATTTCAAGCCCAGCAGTAAAGCAGCTGCCTTAGGACTGAGGTATGATTCCAGAAATGCTGTTTATGATGTACCAACCTAAGGAATAACTTCTAGTACCTCACTGTTTCCTGCTGTTTTTATTCCTGTGCTGGAACAAAATGGAAACATTCAATGCTGAGTGTTCAGACCTGTCTAACTACCAAGCAGGAGTTCAGTCAAACTGAACTCAGTTCAGTCAAAGTGAACAAAGCAAGTCAAAAAGCTTCAAAATAAGGATTGAAATTTGGTATGAGTTCAAGGGAAAATTATTTGAACTGGTTTTCAGGTCGCACTCCAATCAGTTCCTTGGCTGGCTAGTAGGATAGCTTTAACTGTGAAAGCATGTTGTCTGTGAGATTCTTTTTTTGCCATATGGTTTATAAATACTGGAGCTGCCCTCAGTACTTGGTCACTAGTCCTGTTCAGCAGAATTAGTGTTTGTTTTCTCTCTTCTGTTTACCTGCTCTTATTTCTGTGATAGAGTCCACCAAAATCAAGTGAAGGTAGTACAGAGAGTAATAAGGAGAATGCTGCTACAGAGTCTGGGTCTGAATCGTCTTCTCAGGAGGCCACGCCAGAGAAAGGTGAAAAACAAACTATTGTATTAGGAATGGTAGTTAATCCTTTTTTAAATTATTGTATTTTTCAATATCCTGTTACTTTTCAAAAACATAAGATTTTTATGTTACCTTTACTGTCTCCTGTGACCAAAGATACAGGCTGGATGTGGAAGTTGCCGGATGCTGTAGATCCTCTAATATTGAACATGTACAGGCTGCACTGTCTTTTTCATTGTCATTCTGTGGTACTGGGAGTATCTTCAACAGAATAAAAGTAGAGGGAATTAACAGAACTGGTAGTAGGAGAAATGTGGCAAACTTTTTTTTTAACAATTCTATTTCAAGTGACTGAATTTCTGAGTCAAATGTGTATTGCATTGCCTGGGAGCAGCACATGTTGCTTGAACTCAGAACTGTTTGCTGGATTCTATGTCTTCAAATTGTCAAGATATTATGGAAATTCTGAGAAGTATGGGTTTCCTTCAGTAAACTGCTTGCAAGCCCAAATGAAAGTGGAAAATTAATTGTACTGTCCATGTGTAGGCACAGCTGTATGGCTGGCAGGAGTATCAGTACTGCTGGAGCATCTACACATAAGCAGGTGTCCCTGCAAAGGTTGTGAACTATTGTGTGTAGGGACAAAACTTACCTTTTTTGTCTCTTGGGCTTGTAAAACAAGTATTAAAAGACAAGCTTTAACTTCTGCTTAAAATTTCAGTCATTTTTTTACATGTTCTATTAAAGTCTGTCTTCTATACTTTTCAAAAAATCTCAAAATTCTGGTGTACTTGTGTGAGACCTTTGTACATCTTATAAAATTATATGCTAATCATTCTCAGACTCTCAAAATGTTGTTCAGCTAATAATATTTCAGAATCACTGGCAGAGTCTGCAGCAGCCTATACTAAAGCAACAGCAAGGAAGTGTTTATTAGCGAAGGTAGAAGTGATTACTGGGGAGGAAGCTGAAAGTAACGTGTTACAGGTAAGAAATGGATAGAGTAGAGGAGCTTTGAGTTTGTGGGGATTCATATGGATGTCCAGTGGATGCACACCATCTGATTCCCTACAACTCAGCCTTCCTCTATATCTGTAATGTATTTTCTTGTGTTAAAATGCAAACTTTAGCTATTTATATCAGATCCTTATTTATTAACTTGTTATCCATTGTTTTTTAATTTCATCTCTCTGGAAAAGTTTTAGTGTATAAGCCATCCAGGTGTATCTTAAGCATACTTTTCTGAATCCACCACATAGAAGCTTCTGTTTTTTATGAGACAATTATTTGAAGAAAATTTAAATGAACTTAATATTTTTAAGTTCTTTAATTGCTGTACTACTGAAGATTTTCTAAAACTTGGAGTGGACTATTTATGCCAGCAGTCTGGTTTCTTGCAAAGCAGAAACCATATCACAAGCACTCAGGAATTTGGCTTGAGATACTTAAGTGAGTTAGTGATGTTGTAGAAGGGTATTTGGTCATGACTTAGACTCCTGATCTTAATAATGGTATATTTAACATTGTAGTTATTCATTTACTTAAATATACTTACTCCAGTATATCCTTAAGAAAAATGTGCAGGGTTTTCATATAAAATGAAGTGGTATATATATTTTTTTCTTGTCTTTCTTTATCCTCCAGTTATAGTTTGTTTTTTTCCTTGAGATATTTTGTTTCTCAGTATTTGAACTGTGTTCTTTTCAAGGATACCTTTTTTATTCTTATAGACATGATGCTCTATTCTGACACCAAACAGTTGCACTGTCAGTGTCTAATGCCTATGAGTTACACTTGTATTACCTTACAAAATGATACTCTATAATGTTTATCTTCTTGGACTTCTTTTTACCAGACATAAATGGTCTTTAAATGGTTCTTCTGGTACTTCTCTGTTTCTATGTAATTCAGAAATGTCTGGATGCTTCACGTAATTGAACAAGACGCTGAAGAGATAAAAATCCTGTTTCGCTTAGGAAAACCACAGCTTTTGGCAGTTCTATACTTAATAGAGGACTGACTTGCATGAATATGTTGTAACTTAACAGACCTCTTGCCTAACATTTATTCTTTTTTTCCTGTGAAATGTAGTGCATTAGAATTCCAAATGGGAGTTGTACAGACAGAACTATGTTAATGTTACAGAAACAGAGTATACAGAGCTAGATGTTTTGGGGTGAAGAAAATGAGAAATGGAGGGAAGGAAAATGGAAGTATTTTTTCCACCTAGTGCATGCTCATCTGTGGGGAACTTGAGGGTGATGGTTTGAGGTAACAGTAACAGTGAAGTTGGATTAGAGAGAGGGATGTAGAGTAGAGATGTTTGGCATAGAAGAAAAAGGGAGCTTTTATGTCAAGAAGGGTCATTCCTACTGTTGGAAAAAATACATACACCTTTTGAATTTTATAACTAATGAACCCTGCAGGGAGGCAGTGAAAATACTTCACTTACTAATGACTCTGTGTAGTTCAGACTTTATTAATTGATAATGAACCAGCATGTTTGTTCATCCTTTGGTTCCTTAATACAGGAAGAATTTTGCTTTGCTTTCATTTTATTTGCTGGGTCTTCCCAGCAACAAATACCATCTTCAGTGGTGCAGTGTGTACCTAGGGCTTCTAAAAGAATTGGCTGATATAAGGCAGTCTCTTTTGACATTGTTTCCTCTGTGAGAGCTTATATCTTACCTGAAAATTGCTTGTTGTTTTGATCTTGAACCCTTTTATTCTTTAAGAATATATAGCTTCTGTTAATAAAACCTTATGAAAACAGACAGTGTATTTTGAGAAATTTATTGCAAAAGAGAGGATGACTGTTTTTGCTTCCACAGCTATAAACAATTAAAAATTCCAGTATGAAATCTGAATATTTTCTTAACCAGCAGTAGATGACTAAGAAATATATGATTACATCAATCAACCGCTATGCCATAGAGATATTTTCTGTTACAGATTCAGTGCAAGCTGTTTGTATTTGATAAAAGCTCTCAGTCTTGGGTAGAAAGAGGTCGAGGGCTCCTGAGACTCAATGATATGGCCTCAACAGATGATGGAACATTACAGTCTCGACTGGGTAAGAGGAACCAGGGGAAATGAGATACTGCATGACAGTAGGCTGTTTTTGTAGGGTTCTTCCTTGACACACAGCAACTTTCACTTCAGTTTGTCATAGCTACAGCAACTCAGAAGCAGTTTGGACCTTTTCTTTTGCTTCAGTTAGTGAACATTTGCCCCCTTCTAGTGTGGCAAATGTTCCAGTTACTTTTTCCCCCCATAAAAGCAAGCCATGTTTAGTAACTAGAATATTTGACTAGAAATTTATGGTAACATCATTCAGATCTGGCTGTTTTGGATGGGTTGCTTGTGGTGGGGAAGTCTGTTTGAATAGTGCACGATTGTTCAGGCTGGCAGGAATGTGCATTAGCCTGAGATTATCAGCACAGACGCAGCCATGAACTTTGATGTATTAACATATAAGGCTTCAGACTAAGTACCTTTAAATATGACTCATAGTCTTTAATAGCCTTGTTGTAGTTTAAGCCCAGCCAGGAGCCAAGACCCTTGCAGCCGCTTGCTCACTCCCCTTCCAGAGGATCGGGGAAAAAATTGGAAGTGTATAAAAGTTAGAAAACTCATGGCTCAAGATAAAGACAGTTCAATAAAGAAAGCAAAAGTGGTGCATACAAACACATGCAAACAAGAAATTAATTCACTGCTTCCCATGGGCAAGCAGGTGCTCATCCAGCTCCAGGACAGCAGGGCCCCATCACATGGAATGGTGACTTGGGAGGACAAACACCATCACTCCAAACATCCTCCCTTCCTCTTCTTCCCCCTGCTTTATATCTGGAGCATGGTTTTATATGGTCTGGAATGTCCCTTTGGTCAGTTTGGGTCACCTGTCCTGGCTGTGTCTCCTCCCAACCTCCCACTTCACTCCCGGCCTCCTCACCAGTGTAGTGGTACGAAAAGCAGAAAAGGCCTTGGCTCTGTCCAAGCACTGCTCAGCAATAACAAAAACGTCTCCATATTATCAACTGTCTGTTCAGCACAAATCCAGAACACAGCCCCATACCAGTGACTGGGAAGAAAGTTAACTCTACCCTAGCCAAAACCAGCACAAGCCTCCATTCTTCTCACTTACAGTTGTGACAAAAGCCCAAAAGAGCTTACTTGTAAAAAGACTGAAACATTTTTACAGTAAAAAGTGTCTTGACTGTTTTGAGCTTCCTGATGTGTCTTTTTCCACCTAACTGATCTTGTAACTTGGCTTTAGTGATGAGGACTCAGGGGAGTCTCAGGTTAATCTTAAATACCAAGCTCTGGGCTCAGATGCAGATCGATAAAGCCAGTGAGAAGAGTATCCGGATCACCGCCATGGATACAGAGGACCAGGGAGTTAAAGTTTTTCTTATATCAGTGAGTACTGGTTTTTGTTTATGTCTTAACCTTCCTACTAAAGTTGGTGCTTGCTTAAACTGCAGTTGAGGTAGCATTCCCATTTTTCTTTGCACCCTACACTGTCTTAACATCACCCCTGCCCCAAGGACAGAGCACTTGGCAGATTTGCTTGTCTAAAAAGTCTTGCTAGTTGTGAGCAAATGCCACATCAAAGGCTGTCCTAGGAAGCCAGGTTGTCCAAAGCATTGCCTGTGGAGTTATGTGTTCCACACATACTGAGACTCTATAGTGTTTAATGCAGAGTGTTTTCTGATGTTAAGAAAAGTAGGCATTATTTCAGAGATTTTATGCAATAGTTTAACCAAAATTAGATCTACAAGAAATTTCAGCACAGGAAAGCTATTGCTGTCTACAGTGCGGAAGGATGGATAGGTGCCCACTGAAAGGGAAACACTAAAACTCTGTCAAGAGCATTATATTAGTACTTAAAGGTTACACATTTTAACTTCAATTTTCTTTTGATACAGAGTATTCGAAGCAGTAACAGCATAGTGAAAGTGATTTCTGTGCTTGCTAAATGGGGAATGGCAATCCCAATCAGAATTACTAAAACACTTGGCATCTCATCACACAGTCAGCAAGGAAGAAAAGTCATTCCCTAATGTCTGCTAAAGCACTGACAGATTTGGAGAGGTCGGAACACATTCTTATGATTTACACTGATTCTACACAAGATGTTGCAAAAGAATTAGTGTTCCTAGGGATCAGAAACTGAGAGCATCAGCAAATGGTCAGCTTTCCCTGTGACGTTAGGTTTGTAGGGCTGGGATCTGGAGTCCCAGAACGGAACTTAAATACCAATACCAAATACACATTGACGAAGAAAAAGAAGTTAAATTAATGGATAAGTTTTTCTCAGTATTTTTCTAGATTTGAAAGTTTTAGTTAGTCTGCCATCAGGTTATTCGCTCTTGATTTTTGTATTGATAAAAAGTATCTTGTTTGGAATTATTTTTTCATTTCAGCTCATTGCAGGGGAATTTTGCAGATACAGAGGTGACAGATTCAAGTGTCAGATGGGGCTGATGGAAACTATTTTTTTATGAAAGAATCTGAGAAGTGGGATTGCTACCTTACAGTTATCGTGGAATAAGGATAATAGTTGCTATGAGGACTTAATTGACATAGTGAAAACAGAGTTTTGTAGTATTTGAAGGGAGTTTCCTTTTAAATAATGTCCATTAAATATTTAGTTTGATAGGCCTAATAATTGGTTGGTTTGAAGGCATTAAGTGCCCATTAACCTTTGAGAGTTAAAAATATATATTCTTCAACAGGTTATCAGAAATGCTTCCCTCTGAAACAGTCTGTTCAAAAAAAATTGGAATAATTGCCTGCCTGGCTGTCCATTCAGTTTTCTCATTATATCTCATATTGAAATTTTACGCCAATGCCTCATAAAACAATTGGCTTGATTATGATTAACTAATGTGTGAAGTTGAATGATTGACAGGCCAGCAAAAATCTGCAAGATTTTAATTGAAGGTCTTTTTAATATGAGCTTTTGGAAGGTGTCAGGAAAGCTCTGTGATTTCTGTGTGAAGAAGGCTATATGAAATCAGCTAGTACTGGCTATATTAGCCAGAGAAAGTTGGAGCTAAGCAGAGGAACACACTCTCACCACCAGAGTTCAGTGTATCTAGTGTCCTGCTGTGTGTACCACAGCCCGTTCTGACTGGTTTGAAAAATACTTAAAGAGAAAACTGAAAAGTATATTGTGAAATGTGGCATGACTGGTGTGTATTATGTCAGCAGTGTTTTATTGTGTTATAATTCTGTGCACCTTTTTCTTATTTCTGAATATTAAAAAATGCAGGCAAGCTCTAAAGACACAGGGCAGTTGTACGCTGCATTGCACCATCGGATCTTGGCCTTGCGGAGTAGAGTGGAACAAGAGCAAGAAGTCAAGAATGTAGCACCTGAGCCAGAGGTAACGCAGTCAAATGAGGAAGACAGCGATGATGATGTCATTGCACCTTCAGGATCAGTTGGAAGTGGTAAGTAAGAAAGACAGTGGTGTTCCCTGTTTTCCATATGTTTTTCTGTGTCATTTCTTAAGGCAGACTGTGCTCTTTGTATGTCAGTGGAGTAGGACTATTGCATGGATTGCCTTTTTAAATGCAACTACTTCCTGCTTCTTCTCCAAACTTGTAGAAGGCCCTTGTGCTGCCTCTTAGTTACATGCCACAGTTTAGCAGAGGTTTTCTGTGCTTTTTATAATTTACAGGATTTCTAAGGTTGGTTCTGAGTTTCATTTTTGCCTTCATCATGGCCAAGAGTTACACATAAAACCTGAGATGACTCAGTGTCCCAGTTTGAGATCAGGAGACAGCATCCAGACTGGTCTTTCAGTAGAGAGCTGTTTGGAAAGCAGATGGTTTACAAAGGGGCATGGAAGGAGTGTAATATTTTTTATTGCATGTGAGGCGACCATAATTTAAGAAAAATACTAGTCTTCAGTTTGAGGAAGGCTTCCTTTTGTGTTTTCAACTTGGAAGTCATTGTGCTTTGCTTTCTTGTGGCTGAAAACATCCAGCCTTTGACAGTCCTCCATCCAGATTGACAGAAGGGGAGGAAAAAAACCAGGAATGAATATGAACAAAAGCAGTGGGAAGATTGAAGAGGTTGGAAACTGAGCTTGTAGGCTTTGGGATGCTGCTGGGATCCCTGAATCAGATTAGTCAAGAACATAAAATTCTACAGTAGACAGAGCTTAGTCTGGAGAAGGAATATGTGAGGCAGGAGAGGAGGAATTCAACAGTTCTCATCTCTCATTAACACCTGAATCTGAGACTTCTGTAGGCTGCTTGGGATGGGTCTCTTACTGCAAGGCAAGAAACAAAAGATACTTCTTATGACCAAGAACTACTTTTATTGTTTCAGGTCCTAATGATGAAGGTGATGGGCAGAACGTTGGCAGCACATAGCAGATGTGAGCCGATCTGCTTGCAAGGCTGCTATGAACACCATCTTGCAGGCATCTCTGGATACCCCAGGCCAGCGATTATTTCAGGCGGTGTTGAAAGCTCCAGGACTTAAGAACTGTGCATCTCTGTTCTGTTTGTTTGGTTTTTTTGGTCTGGATCAGTAGATTCCACACAAAAAAAAAGCAGACTTGGAAACTACCTGAATGTGGTTTGGGACGTTGAAAGCTCATCATATTGATGAGCAAAAAAAAAAAAAAATCCAACCCCAAAACAAACAACAACAACAAAAACACAAAACGCAACTACCCCCAACCATTTCCCCTCTTCCTTGTAATTAAAATGGCACATTACAGCTTGTCACAGCTTTTCATTGGGACCTTTTGGCTGTTTCTTCAGTAGTTCATGTCTTGCAGGTCTCCGAGGTAGAACTTTCAACGCAGTTCCAACTTGAATTCTGCTTTTGTAACCCCTACTCCCCTTTATGCAGGGAAACCCTGTCCTCACCAGTTCCTATGCTCACTGGCTGCTCTTTTGGGTTCCTTTTTTTTTGGACTGCAGATGGGGCAGGTCATGTTTTTACCTTTTAATCCCAACATAGGTTGTGGATGTGGACACCATTGTTTGCTGTCTAGTGGGTTTGTAAACAAAGAAACAAAACATTGTGGTTCACCAGAAAAGCTTCTCTAATGCAGTAATAAGAGACTTTAAAGTCTGCAGGATGTTTTGCTAACTCCTTTTTTTTTCTTCCCATTTCATTATTATTTTTTGGGGATTTATATTGTGGTGAGACTTTTTTATTTTAGTTTTTCAATAAGATGCTCTTGTGTGTTGAAAAAGTGAAACTATTGTTTTGTACTGTTCTTTTCTGTTACTATTTAAGGGAGAGCTAAGCCACTATATATAATAGATGTTGCATACAATTTTTCTTAGAAAATGTTATGTTTCTGTGGCTACAGTAGAGTGTAGGAGGCATACAGGTTACATCTTCAGAAAAGTTAATAACAAAACAGCTGTTAGCCCTTGGAAGAATAAAATAGGCTCATGTAATGAGCTCTGCCAGCCATTAAACTAAATCTGTATAATAAAGCAGCTCACATTTAATGGCTTGATTCAACAAGCCATTTTAAGCACTTGCCTGACTTAACTATATGTGAATAATCTTACTGAAGTCAATGCAACTCTTCATGCTTAAAGTTGAGGACATTTTTAAATATGTTGCTGAATTAATGGCCTTAAATAGAAAATTTAAATTCTAACCCTTCCTGTCCCCATTCCGTTTCCTGAAGTCTTGCAGCATGAAGAAAAAGGTAACACTGCCAGACTTGAGTAGTTTGGGCTGAAGGTTATTGTATTCTGTTCCACCACAAATAAAAGCAAGAATATGTTTTTCTGTGTGTAATTCTGAAGTACTCCTACTGTAACTATAACTCACCTTTTTTTGCTTTGGGTGTTTTTTAATCATTTGAGCCTTTTGTGTGAAAGTTGAGTTTTATTTTCTTATTGAAACATATGGTATGTTCTTGTCCGGCAGAGTTGGAATTTGGTAGTCACCAGGTCACTTTCACTATAAATTCCCCAAATTGTTCTATTTCCTTTATAAATAGTTTACTTATAGATAATTTCTGACTTGCATGCTTGCTCTTCTATAGGTTAAGGATCTAAAATGCATCACCTGAAAAAATGAAAGGGGAAGAAGTATTTGGTGTAGCATGAATTGAAAACAGAAACCCAGGTTATAGTACAAAATCAACTTTGAAATTGAGTATTCAAATAGTGAAACAGTCCTTATTGCCTCTATTTTCATGAAACACACTTTTCACTGGCAGTCAAGAACAAGTCTTCCCCTGTTTCCTGTTGTTAACCATCACTGAAGACTGATGCTGTTGGGGTAGGGGTGCTTTTACTTTTCCTGGTAGCCAGTTGAAGGAATATCTGTTATTACTTTTCTGGGAATTGAATAGGGCTAATGATAAGCTGTGCCACTGCATCTTGATCTCTCTGGATTGTCTGCTCATGCCTTCTTGCATTTTGGTTTTCTTTTTTCCTCCCTAGAGTAGGGAGGTTTTACCAATGAACAGACCTGTTGCTGTACCCCTCTACTCATGCCATGCTTCAGCAGGAACATGGCAGGTTCTTTAGTACCCACCACACAATTTGTTTCTGCATTACAAGGTCTGGGGACTTTGAAGTAAGTGATCTGCATTTTGGATCTGGGATCTTTTTACATTGTTGAGATACTCAGATTTAAACTACTCTCTTCAAACACCCTTGCACCGTAAAGGTGTTTCTTGTCAGCAGCTTGTTCATAAGGAAAATTAATGAGGTGTCTTGGCCAGCACAGCCTACTTCTGGGAAAACAGGCATTATTTCCTGGTCCCAGACTCTATGGGGTCTATGCTGAGTCTCACTTTGAAGTGTTTTACCTAAAATGCAGTTGATGGTGCATGAAAATTCAGAAAAATGGAATAAGCATGCTTGCTTTGGGGTTTGGTGGTACACAATCACCTACAGCTTTCTAAAAATTTCAGCAACTGTTTACTGATGCAGATTTTATTTTTAGCTAGAAGCTTTGTATAAATGTTTATAGTGAAGGCAGAAATGCTGCTGTGCATCCTGACAGAATTGTGTTGCTGTGCATCCCAACAGAATTGGCAGTGGGTTGAGTTCAGGCCCTGCCCAGCAAGATATAGTTAGGCCAAAGCAAAACCCTGACTTAGCTCTGCTTTAAGCCTTAGTAAACCAGTGACAGGCAAAACCAGATAATGCCCATGTGTCTCAAAAGATCTGTGTAAGACTGTCATATCATAATGTACATGGGAATTACATTAAAACCTGTGTCAGCAAGCAAACAAACGAAACACCCTGAGCCCTGCGTTGTGTTTCCTGTACCGGGCAGCGGCTGTTCGAGGGGAGGGTGATGGTGACCAGCTCTGCTGCCTTATAGCAGTCTTCCCCTTGATTGTGCTCCTGTTCCATCTTTCCCCTTAGGCCTTTTGTTAACTTGTATGGTGTTGACAATTCCTGTATAGCCTGTGTGGCTGCTGACCCACGCAGGCACAGCCTTTCAGGTTTTCCAGTGGAAAAACAATACTGAAGAGTGTAGTAAATTTGAGCATGCTCGATGATGACAACAGTGTACTCTGGCAACCAGGAGGGCCAGCTGTGTCCTGGGGGACATCAGGCACAACCAGGCGAGGGAGGGGATTGTGTCTCTCTGCTCTGCACTGGGGCAGCCTCACCCTGAGTTCTGGGGGCAGTTTTGAGCACCACAGTATAATCAAAGACATTAAGCTTCTAGAGAGTGTCCAAAGAAGGGCCAGAAGGAATGGGAAGGGTCTAGAGGGGAAGCCGTATGAGGAGCTGCTGAGGGCACTTGGTTTGTTCTGCCTGGAGAAGGGGAGACTGAGGGGACACCTCAATGTGATCTTCAACCTCTTCATGAGGGGGGAAAAAAAGCTGAGGGGCAGGTACCAAACTCTACACTCTCATGACCAGTGACAGAGCTTGAGGAAACAGCATGAAGCTGAGTCAGGGGAGGTTTAGGTTGGATATCAGGAAGTTTTTCACCCAGAGGGTGATTTTAGAACTGGAACAGGCTTCTCAGGGCAGTGGTCACAGCACCAAGCCTGAGCTTAAGAAGCATTTGGACAGTGCTCTCAGCCACAGGGTGGGATTGTTGGGGTGCCCTGTGCAGGGCCAGGAGCTGGACTTGATGATCCTGATGGGTCCCTTGCAACTCAGCGTGCTCTATGATTCTGTGAAAGTGTTGCTAGAATGGTGATGCTACTGAAACCAGAAGTAAGCCTCTTATCCATAAAATGAAAAGAAAAAGATTACACCTACAGGGAATACAAACATTAAGGTAAGAGAATGCTGTAATACAACATCCTTCTGTAGTCCAGTTCCCAGTGCATGATGCACGGTTTTAGAGAAGATAGGGCAGGAAATGATCGAAATAAATGAGTCCTCAGCCATCCTGCACTAGAACTAGGGTGGGAGGTGACCAGATTGTTAGAAGCCTGCAGGGATAAAAAAACCCCCTCCAACTTTGTAATGGCTCCTCTCTGTTCCCTGAAGCATCAATTGATGCCATTGCTTGGGTATTGCTGCCATTAAATGACTGTTCCTAACATGTCCCATTCTGCAGTTCAAGTGATCTCTTGTTCTCCCAGTGAGTGTAGGAAATGGTTTCTTTCCTTTCTAGAAACATGTTACATATTTGAAAATTTACCATGTTTCCCATAATCTCCTCTAGTTTTAGGATTTCCAGATATGATAATTGCCATAATTTGTCATACAAGATTTCATTAAACTGACTTTTCACTGTGTGCTTTTTCTCCCGGTGTTACTTGGTCTTTCTGTGCACTGGCTTGCTTAAATTGAACTCTAGTTCATTGTGTGGGTAGCAGATTTTCAGACAGGATATTATAAAGATGTTTTAATTTTTTTTTAAGTGTTTCTTTTTTTCCCTCCTGTGAAATCAGCACAGAGCAACACAGGTGCAAGAGAAAATTGCTAAATTAGACAAAGTCAGTCTTTATTCTTTTCTGCTAGTGAAAGTACAGGTGTCTCATTAAGAAATGCTTACAGATAATTTCTGTAAATAAAAGTCTCATTTGAAGATAGTATTTAGAGCTCCCTTTTAGCTACCTCCTTTCAAGGACCCCTTTCCAGAACTTTTCCTTTTGTAAAGATACAAAAGCTGAATTTGTCACTGAGAACACTGGTAATTCTGTTGCAGGGGTGGACAGTGAATGCTTTTTCCAAGGTTATCTGTGAATTTAATGTGCAGTTATTTTGTATTAACTACTCCTGATCGAATTCCTGTAGCTTACCTTCAGCTTGTAATGAAACTGGAAGAGGCAAGTGGTGATATTATGTTTGATGTCCTCCTCCTGTTCCAGAGATCAGGAGGTGTCACTGAGCCCCTGCTGCAGGATGTGTGCTGCTGGTAACATGTACCTGAGCATCCGTGTGCTGACTGTACACTGTCCTCTGAAAAGCAGCTTGCTGTCTGTACTCCATTTAGCAGACAAATTCCTGTTCTCTGGAGAATTCAGAGCACAACTGCTTCTGCAGACAGGAGATGTATTGGACAAGGCCCTACAAGAAGCTCCCGAGAGGGAAGGATGGGGAAATGTTTTGAATGCAATTTGCTGATGGATGGTTCTGCCATTTCTGAAAATAGAAGGAACCCCAGTTATTTGCAGCTTTGTAGTACGATGGCAAGCCCCTCCCCCTATTTAAGGGAGCTAATATTCTGCATCAGCAAGTTTGTTTATCAACAGTAAAAATATTTGGAACCAAGTTAATGTTCTAAGAGTAATGTTACATTAGTTATGTGTTGCTTTCCCTGGAACTTGCCTGTTTATAGTAAGGTAACTGTTCCCTCCTACTGTAACTGATGCCTTTTCTTGGTCTTAAAATCAAGAGTCATACACGGTTAGAAGGGGAAAAGGGATTTTACCTTGGTATTTATTTTAAAGATTCTTAGGTGCACACATCCAGGTCATGTGCATCAAAATGCACTCCGCCAAATTCCCCCCCCCCCCCCCCCCCCCCCCCAAAGATTGGGTATAACATTATAGGTTTTACTAATTAGCAGATCTATCAAAGATTCCCCAATGAGAGGCTCAAGTGAGCCCCCCTTCCCAAGGAGCCTTCTCCTGGATGGTTCTATCTTAGTTTGCAGAATGTGTTCTGGAGAGGACCTTGGGGTCTGGGGAACACTGATCCCCAGCTACGAAGCTTCTAAAATGTTCAGTCTCTTAGCTGAACAAATGGGTCCAAGAATGTAGGCAAAAAGCACTAAGAATACAGAAGTTGTAAAAAAGGTATAACGGGTATAAAAGAAAAGGCCAAAAATCTTCATGGCATCGTAACAGCTCTCTGAAGTTGGCTGGGGAGGGTCTGCAGCCCAAGGATGGGTATCTGCAGAATAACCCCTACCAGCAGTGTGGCAAGGTTAGCTGCAGTCTATTCACGAGGTAAAGTAAAAAGCTGTACACACCAGCGTGCTGAGTCCTGCAGCTACAGGCATTGTACCTGCTGCAACGGAAAAGAGATGTGAATTCTCTGTCCCACCTCCCTTGTTGGTGGAAGAAGCAGTATGAATCTACCGCATGGGGTACAGCCTCAGAAGAGCTTTTAACAGCTGCTTGGAGCGCAGAAAGGGATTTGTTATTTAATGGTGTCGAGTCTTGCCCTGTGCAAGATTCAGTGGCTTCTGTATGTTTATATGGGGGAAGAGAGCATTTGCAACGTGTGCCGCCCTGCAGGCGAGTGTTTTCTCCATTCTGCTGTCCAGAAGGGTCACACAGCCCTTCGTCCGATGTGCTTAGAAAGAGCTTTGGAAAAGGGGCAAAGCTGCTCTAAAAAATGCCTCCTTTATTAAAGCACTGGTGAGTGCCTGATGGTGGCATTGGTTCTGCGTGTAAGAACAGCAACCTCTCTGGCACGCAGAGGAAGCAGTGTTCAAGCCGAGGGACCGTGGAAGACCCTCTGCTGTGAATGCACTCCACACCAGTTCCTTCTGGCGCTGAGACAACTCTGGAACAGAGGTGATTTGCCTGCCGTGTTGAGCACACTCCAGCACATCTCCGGTGTCCCACAGCCCGGTGCAGCTGCCGAACCCTGGCCGTGCTTCTTCTCCTGTCCCGGCAGCCGGGGCTCATGAAGCTCCGACTTCACTGCCGGCCGGATACAGTGCTTCAAACAGTTCCTTTGGATAATGGAACAGTAGCATCCAACTCCAGCTGTTTTGAGCTCCTATCGCAGAGAAGAGATGCTGTGGGGGACCCAGCATACTGGAAAATGCAGAAATCAAGTATTGAATATGCTTTTCACATACAGGGAAAAGAGAGGTAGAAAGGTGAGAAAGCTTGAGCTAAGAACGATAGTTGTAGATTTCTTCACTCAGATCTTGGAGCTATTTCAAGAGTCGGGAAAACAGCTGAAAGAGCTTTGCTTGAAGGGATGTCACTGATAGGGAAGATGTGTGATAATGTCTTTACAAACAATTCGATGGGTGAGGGCACGGGTGCTAACGTCTTTGAAGGGGGTCTTAATGTCTCTACTGACTTCAAGCAGCAGGTTTGTTACAGAGCCCGGGGAGCTCGGCTCCTGAAACAGACGAGTGGGTCTGCACAGGCCTGAACTTCTGAACTTTGGGATAAAATGCCAGCTTCAAGGGGGACTGTGGTGGGCGGTTCGGGAAGGCTGCACCTTCCTGGTACCTCAGCCAACGGGGAAAGGAAGAGGGCAACCTGCGGCCGGGAGTGCAGGATAAAAGGAGGCTGCGCCCTCCGAGACCTGGAGAGAGAAAACCCTGCGGGCGTGTGCCCCAGTGCACTCTCTCCCTTTATTCGAATAAAGTTGCAGGACTCCTCTGTCTCTTTTATGGACACTGGCTTTTCAGTGCGTGATTATCTGTACATCACCGAGAAGGCACAGTAGAGAGCTGTGCTTTTTTTAGCATACTATGAAGAGCTGGAAAAATAAATGTATACAACGTCCCTATAGCCTATGTCAAAGCATGTGTATTATTTCAGAGGGAAACAGGGCCATACAGCAGTATAGATACAGACAGAGAATTAAAACAGAATCCTTGAAAATTCATTAAAAATACTTAAAGCGCTTTTAAGTAAGAGTTGTAGACTCTACCAAAAAAACCCCGCCAAATCAATAAAAAACTCCGCCCCCACAAAAATGCAAAACACCCACAACGAAGCAAAGCCACACCAACCTCCCCGTCCCGCAAGCAGCCAGCAAAGACAAACGGCAGCGTCAGAGTCCGGGGTGCAGGCTAAGAGCCTGAGAGCTGCGGCTGGGGCAGCTGGGAACAGGAGGTGGGAGTCCTTCAGGAAAGCGATTGCACGGGTGCGCTCGGGCGGGGCCGGCCGCGGCTCGCGGCCCGTGAGGGCTCCCGGCCCGGGAGGGCTTCCTGCGGGGGGGGGCGGGGCCTCCGCGCTCGCCACGCGCGTGCCCGCGGGACGATCCCCGGCCTGGCCCCCTCACGGGGCGGGGCCGCGCAGCCTCTCGCGACAGCTCGGCCGTGCCCTTGTCGCCATGGCGGGGTACTGGGAGGGCCCCGAGGGCGAGCAGTGCCCGCAGCGCACCTGGCTCGCCACGCGCGTGGGCGCGGCCGCGGGTGGGCATCGGGGAGAACGGGGCACACGGGGGGGCGGCCGAGCGGGGCCCGGGCGCGGGCAATGACGCGCGGTGCTGTGTTGCAGGCCTGGTCGGGGCGGCGTATCGCATCATCCTGCTGCGGCCCGGCTCGGCTCTGGCCGCGTTGCAGACGGCGGCGGCGGACAGTGTCACGATGGGTAAGGGCCGGCACTCTGGCGGTGTAACTGTAGGGTGGGACTCCCGCGCACCGCAGGGGCGCCGGCCTCGCCTCTGCCCGGTCTGGCTGCGCCCTCGCACCTGCCCTTGCCTCTGCCCCTGCACGGTTTCGGCGTCTCTGTCCTCCATCGGCCCTGGGTCGTTGTTTGGCCAACAGCCAGAACACTGACTACTGACATGGAAAGACATGTTCTTGATTTGCAGGTCATTTTTTTTTTTGCAATCTAGAGTAAAGGTACTTTTTTATTTATTTTTTTTTTAAATCTCCAGACTACCCAGTTTGTGGGCAACAACATAGTGCAAGCAAATTATTTTTTTTTGCTTAATGTATTTAGGCATTGTATTTAATAAACTGCATCTGCTGAAGAACAATGCAATGGTTTTGGTGGCAAAAGGAAAATAAACGTGGGGGTTTTCCCATTACGTGTTATAGACAAACAGAAACCATGCAGTTGTCTTGAATTGTCTTAGGAAGAGAAAGTGAATGCTGAAGAGAGGAGCAGGGAGCTGAGGGGGCTGCGTGGTTGAAGCTCCCTCAGCCCCTTGTCAAGTGCAGTTTTCCTCTTAGCAGACTCTTGCTTTTCAGTCTAATTCAATGCCTTGTGTCACCTCTGCCGCTCCCCAAGTGCTGGTGCTCTGAGTTGGGGCACAGTCAGTCCAGGTCTGTGTTTTTGAGTAGTTTGACTCTAAACCAGGGTCTGGCATCTCCTTGAATGAGCTGAGGTCGTTATGAAAGGACTGAATCATGTAATCAGCTATGATTTCAATAAATCCCTTAATCCTAAACAGGCATATTGGGCCCTCTTACCAGTTTCACACCTGAGGAAGGGTTTATCCTGTCTTCTGTTCTGGGATCACACCTCATGGCCTCAAGCTGTGTGTTTTGCCTACAGATGCCTTTGTCCAAAGCAGGGAGAGCAGGAAAGCTGAAATGCAGCTCTAGGTCTGGGGGTTTTGTTTCTGCAGTGCTCTTCTCAGCTGATTTTGGGATCAGCGTAATTCATTTTCTGCTGAAATCTGCCCAGGTTTGTAACAGGAGCTGCTGGTTTTATATAGGGATTGAAAATTTTTGTCCTGGACATTTTTATTGGTCCCAAGAAAGATGAATTGAAACCTGCAGATGGTGCCTGGTAGACAGCTTCACATTTCATGATCAAGAGTCTGTATTAGATGAGGTGTGTAACTCAGTGGACAGGATGCTTCTACTTTGCAGTTTCTTAGTTCAATTCAAAATTCTTAATTCAATTTCAAAGTCAGTTTACAACAAGAATAATTTACAAACCCAGTTAATTTTTCTACTATCCAGAAACCATTGTGAGCCTGAGGCAGGCAGAGGAGGAAAGTGTCAGGACTAGCAGTCTGCAGGGAGAGCAGAGCCCTTGGGGTTGCTCTGCCCAGTGCTGTGAGGTGGGCTCACAGGGACTTGATGGCTGAATTACAGTGCAGAGTCCAGGCAAAGCTGGGGAGGTGGCTGCACAGACAGCACTGCTCCCCTGCAGTACCCCCGGCTGTCAGGGGCTATCCCATCACCTTGTTGGGAAGGGTGTAAGGCCTGCGCCGATACCCCGGCAGGATGCGGTGCTGTTTGGCGGCAGTGGGTGTGGGGCGCTCTGAGGGTGCAGCTCACAGCTGAGCGGGATCCATGTGGTGCAGGGGGAGAAACCCAGGGAAGCTGGGTGGGACTGGGTGATGCTGACCCTCACTGTAGCAGCTGGGATAGGATGTCCCTGGTTTTCCATTGTAGCCACTGTGAATATCGAAATCATGCTCGGTGTGAATTCTCTGGTCCTTGAGGATTTTGGTTTTGTTTTTTTACTTCTTGTTTACAGCTACACTAGGAGCTGTGTTTGGCTTAAGTACCTGCCTCAGTGCCCAAGTCCGGGAAGAACCAGAGGATCCTTTGAACTATTTCATAGGCGGTTGCACAGCAGGAGCTGTCTTGGGAACAAGAGGTAACTGTGAACACTGAAATGTGCCTGCATTGAAATGTGCTGGTTTTAGAAACTTTTCTGTTGGGGAAAAATGTTAAAGAATGTTGATGCCGGGCTTCTTTGGTAAAGATTCATCTCAGCCTGTATTCATGCCAATTTCATTGGCATTGTATGGACCTGCTAAAATAAATATGGCTACAGGAGGGGAGGGCACCAAAGGGAGCATGAAGTGATACACAGAATGAAAGGAGAGGTGACTCAGTGCTGCCAGTAAGAGCTACCAGTTATACCTTAAAATTGCAGGATAGGAAAAATATAGTTGTGGAAATCCATGTTTTCTTGGCAAGAAGTGTGTTTTATTTTAGACAGGAAGTACAATCTAATATCTGCCGTGTGAATTCTTTATATAGTCTGAGGGACAAGCTGTGTCCTGCTGCTGTTGCTCCTATAGCCCCTTGTAAGGCTTAAGCAGCTCCTGCAGATACTGACACAGCTCTGTTTTCTGTAGACATTCATCCTTGAACCTAAAGAAGTGAGGGATTTATTTAAGTTGTAATTGTGGTGAAATAGAATTAATCTTTATTTGTCCTAGTTGCTGAGCTGATGAGAGTTCAAAGCAGTGATTGTTTTTTTGGTCACAATATTTGTTATATTTTGTCACTTAAATGAGCCATTTAAGATTGCTGACTTAAGGGGATGGGGCAGTGGATTATTGAAATTGATATTTCAAATTGCAAGCTAAAAGCATGAGAACTCAATTTTATAAAAAGGCCACTTTTCCAATTCCTCTGGCCAGACAATGTTGCTGATGGTCAAGGGACTTACGAAAAACGGCAGTCTATCGAGATCTGCTGCACAGGACTTAATGTGCCTTAATGGGTGTTTTCTGCTTTGATGTGTTTTCTTCAGCTCACAGTTACCTCACTGGCACCACGGCATGTCTGGGGTTTGGAATCACTGCGGCTCTCATGAAGATTGGTAACCAGGAGGGCTGGAGGCTGACAGGACCTCCCAAGCTGTAAACGTCACCTTTCACCCCTGTGAGCTGGCTTCCAAATGCTGTATGTACTTAGGACATCGTGTAATAAAGATTCGGTCCAGTCAGCAGTTGTCACAACATTGTGGTGTCATGTGGCTGTTTCCCGGCGTTTGGGCTGAGGTGCAGAAAGCTGGAGCTGCTGAAGGGGAAGCGGCATCTTCTGGTCTGGCTGCGATTTCTGTGTTCACTTTGCTTTGCCTCCATGTCTCAGCATTGTGTGCGCAAGTGTGAGCACTACGCTGTAGCTTCAGTGAGGTCCTTGCAGTTGAGTAGGCCCTGTGGGGCTTCTTGACAAGGATTGGGATTACGCTGCACTGAGCCCATCAGTGAGGGTCTGGAGCCAAAGCTTCTGAAGGAGTGCTTGGCTCTGCGCTGAAGATGGGGAAGGTGGGGTAGGGAAGAAGTTGTGGGTTGCCCACGAGAAGGTGTTTGGGAGCCTGAAGTCTTTCTCCAAAAAGCATTTCAGGAAGTCTAGAGCTAAATGCTTCATGGTTGAAATTGAGGAATATCTGGGGCTGGAAGGGACCGCTGAATGCCAGCTGAGAGCTGGAGCAGGTTGCTTATAGCTGTGTCTGGTTGAATTTTCTATGAACAAACTGAAGTGTGTCCTGCGAACCCACTAAGGTGGAGAGCATGGAGCCACAAGATGCACAAAGAGAGGCAAGAACTGGATCATTTTGCCTGGAGAAAATGTCAAGATTTGATCTAATAGCACTTTTTCACAACTTAGTGGCTACAGAAAATGCAGGCTCAGGTGTGCAGTGAAGGGTGGGAAATAACAAGATAGGGAAATTCTAACTAGATAGAAAAACATAATCTCACAAGCAGGTTAAGTGCTGAAAAATAGACTTGTAGAGGATGTGAAAAGATCTTTGGGAACACAGAATTAACTGGACATGTGGGAACACTGTGGGACAGAGATGGGACATTAGGGGATGGGTGCATGTGTTACAGGACAAGGAATGTGGGTATGGGGGATGCAGGTGCATGGGAGAGGGGAACATGGGGTGTGAGGGGAGGGGACAAGGCAAGGAGATTGGAGCACCAGAGGACAGCAGAGGGAGGGACAGTGATACAAGGACACAGTCAGCTGTGGCAGGTTGTGTTGCTCTGGTTTGTGCTCTGTGGGCCAATGGGGTCCTGGGTGTGTGTGGGGTGGTCCTGGGGGCACTTGAGGCTGGGTTGAGGAGCTGGTGTCCCCGTGTGCTCCTGGGGCTGAGACCCCCAGCTCTTTGGGCTGGGCTGCAGCTCAGAAGCACAGCAGGTGATGGTAGACCTTTGTAGTGGTTTGGTTCAAGATACCCATTACTTACTTTCCTTCTGTGAGATAAGAATTAGGAGAAAGCAAAGCAGGCACAAAACTTAAAAGAATAAAAGAAGTTTATTAACAGACCTAAAAGAAAGAAAAGAAAGTCAGACTAAACCTTCAGAACACTTCTCTTCCCCTCACCTTTCTCCCTTCTCCCACTGACAACATAAAAAGACAACCCTTTAGATTTTCAATCAGTTTACCACCTCTATAATAATCTTTTTCAGTTCACTTAGGGTGAGGAGTCTCTCTTGCTCATGCTATGGAGACATCTCCACAAGAAACAGTTCTCTCGTGGCTCCAATGTCACAGCAAGACAGCCGCCCGGGTTGGTTCTCTACTCGCATGTGAGAGTCCCTTCCCCTGACTTACACCTTTCCCCACAACTGCTTTCGAGGGTCCAGTCCTGAGCTACTGGGGTACCATTTTAAGGATGAGCTGTTCAGAAACAAAGGTTCTCTTCACCTATCTCTGCGAGCATCTTCATCTCTAGGAACAGAGGTCTTCTCCTTCCCTGGGAGCAAGGGTCTTCATCACTTTCATCTCTGTTCAAGCTTCTCATCAAATTACAGCTACTTCAACATTTGCTCTTTTCAGCACAAGTACTTCTGCTCACAATTGCAATTTGAACACTCTACCCCCCCTAAGCTTCATGAAATTACAGCGGGTACTCTGATGCATCATAGTCCATCACCATAGCTTTACAACAGAATTTCAGCTTCTAGGTTTGAAGCATCTCCTCTTTCTCCTCCCTCAGGGTTTCAGCTCTTCCTTCTTCACTGACTTTGGTGTCTTTATGGTGTTTTCTTCTCATGCCTTCACCTTCTTTCTCTGACTCGGGAGAGGATTGATGTCTGCAGGTTTCATCTGTATTGGAGGAAACTTACAGCACTAAAAGGGTTAATCTCACCCGGGCCTCGCAGCTGGAATTTGCTTATCGGTGTTGGTCCCATGATCTTTGCCGGGCAGCGGCCTCAGATGAATTTCGGCCACACTGGCTGAGGGCCGGCCTGGCCGAGCCGCGCCGCGGAGCCGCCCGCAGGAGCAGGGCTGCGGGGCTCCGGGGTGGCTGTGTCCCGGCCGGCCCGGCCCACACTGAGGGGCTGCGCCGGGTGTCCAGCGAGCAGAAGCGACTGAGATCTCAGCCAAGATGTGCCGAGCAGGGCCTGGCCCGGCCCTGCTGGGCCGTGCTGCGGGCCCCCAGTTACCTACCCAAAAGCTGGAAGCAAGAGAAGCTTTCCCGGGCTTTGTTCGTTCTTAAATGTGGATTACAGAGGTGTGTCAAGCTTCTTAAGTGGCTTAAGAAAGTTGCCAATATTCAAACTAGCCAGTTGATTGGTTCTATTGGGTCTGGAGGAAGCTGTAAGCGCCTCTTTGCAAAGAATTACTTCCGTGACCGATGGAGCCCTCTTTAACTAAGAACCCAAACTATGCTAAACCATGATATTCTGTCACCCCCTCATGGGGGTGGGGGGACAGGGGATTTTCTCCTACCTGAGGACTTGGGAGGGGGCTCTGCTTCACCCTGGGATCTGGAGAAGAGCAGTGTTTAGAGAGGGGCCCAAGGGGCCAGGGATCCCCAGCAGAACCTGCCCATGGTAGCACAGTGTTTACAGAAGCTGCTGTCAGCTTCAGCTGGCCCTGCTGCCTGTCCTCAGAGAATTCAGTGACCCCACCGCCCCAGCCTTGGGACTCTGGGGCCTTGGACCTCCCTCTGCCTGAGCCTCTCCCAGCTCCTGGCTGGGGCCACGTGTCCTGTCTGGTCTATAATTACCCGGGCACATTCCTAGAGGGTCACAGGAGTTCTGTGGAGCAGCAGCAGGCGGTAAGGGGGACAAGCGCATGGCACAGCATAACAAACCATGCAGTAATGCAGGACACGGCATACAGCAAGCTCTTCACTGGGCTGCAAAGCGCATGGCCTTTGGTGAGCGAGGACACGCGACACAGCACAAACAGCGAGCAACACGGTGGGGGCAAGGGGTGGCAACAATGTCATGAGGGTCAGCACATCTCGACAGTCTGTGGTGCAGGGGAGCATGACATGCAACATTGCAGACAACTAGGGGGATAATGCATCACAATGTGTGACAGGCAGCATGACACACAACAGGCAGTGCACAGCAGGCACTGCCATGCACCGAGCAGGTGTGACGGGCGCTTTGCTGGGGGCCAGTGTCTTGGTTGCTGTTGGACCATCAGTAGTTTCAGCTAATGGGGCAATGGCTGAGGAAGGGCTTGGTTGTGCGTGCTATAGGACTGAAGGTGGTGACAGTGGCCTGAGCTACGGGGTTGTGGGGCAGCAGTGTTGGCTCTGGGTCAGTAGCTTCATGCTAAGGCTTCAGAGATGAGGCAGGTGAGGGGATCAGGCTCAGTGGGGCAGTGAAATGGGCTGTTGTTCTCACCTATGGAGCTGCGGTTTTGCCAAGAGGCATCAAATTTAGTAATGGAGCAGTAGCAGAGCCTGGTGTCGCTGGTTGTGGGGTAAAGGCTTTGGTGGTGGATCCAGTGCTATGTGGCAGTGCCAGCAGCAAGATCCCATGTCCCCAGCCAGTACTCCAGCCATGGGCCAGAAGCTCCAGCTGTGGAGACAGCACCCTGACACCCTGCTCCATGTGTTCCCACAGGCAAGATGTGGGTTGCAGAGGGGCCAGCCCCAGACCAGTGGAGCCTGCAGGATCGGGCTCACGCTGGACACTTCCTGGCCATGGCTGACCACCTCCGCACCACAAGACAGCTGGTGGATGTGGCTGTGGGCCCAGAGAGTGACATGGCCCATGCTGTGGTCCTGGCCTCCATCAGCTCCTTCTTCCACCGCTTCCTGGAGAGCAGGACCAGACAACTCCGCCAAGATCCCCCACCCCATGTCCCCTTGCCACCTGGGGCCACACTGTGGGGCTGGCGGGCTGTGCTCACCTTTGCCTATGGGGGAATTGTGCCCCATGGCCGGGCAAAAGAGGTGGAGGAGGCTGCCCGGGCCCTGGGTGCCCCCCGGCTGGTGGCCGCCTGTGCCCTGCGTCTGGAGATTGACCACCAGGAAGAAGGTCCTGAGCCCCTGGAGGAGCAGTGGGAGACGCTAAGAGCCATGGAGCAGCTCCATGCCAATGGTGTGGGCTGTGACCTCCAGCTCCAGGCAGGGAACGAGGTCATCCCAGGTGAGCAGGGGGTGGGGGTCCTCCATGAGGGGCTGAGGAATGGGACAGAGCGCTCTGGGACAGCCAAGTCCTCTGGTGGGGATGATAAGGCTGCAGCTCCAGGTGCGTGTCACGCTCTAGAGGTGCCCTCAGGGCTGCTCCCCTTGGCAGAGCTGGGGCTTTGATGGGCATGGGGCCAGGACACGTGAGTTCTGGGGGCTGCAGAGTGCAAAGGGTTCCCTGCTGCCTCCCACCATTATTCCTCCTTCCTCCTAGTTCAGCGACTGGCCCTGAGCTGCTCCTGTGACTTCTTCCGGGCCCTTTTCACCTGCCCCATGCGGGAGGCCACCCACAACCCTGCCGACCCGCTGGTCACGGGGCTGTCCCCAGCCGAGCTGCGTCTCCTCCTCTCCTTTGCCTACACAGGAGCTGTAGCAGGGCCATGGCCCATGGTCTTGGAGGCAGCTGAGACCTCCCTGCGCTACCAGGCCTGGGGGCTCCTCACTCTCTGCCTGGACGTTTTCACCCATGGCCTGACCCCAGAAACTGGCCCTGATGTGCTGGCCTTTGCTGTGGCCTATGGGCTGGATGAGGTGGTCCATGTAGCAGAGAACTACATCTTGGCCACCTTCCCCTGTGTGGTGATTACACCGGCCTTTTTGGATCTTCCTGCACACCTTCTCATCCGCCTCCTCCGCTCTGATGGTCTCAATGTCCTCCATGAACTGGAAGCCTTGGAAGCAGCATCTCGGTGGCTTATGGCCAATGGAGATGGCCAGGAGGATCTAGCCAAAGAGATCCTGTCATCTGTTCGCTTTGCCCTCATGTCCAGCCTGGAGCTGAAGAAGGTCCCATCTGTGACTGCAGGGGTAGCTGACCCAAAGGTCCTCCGTGAGCTCATGGTAGAAAGTTTCGCCCCCATGGCCCAGCTGCCATGCCGGGTACGTTCCTTGCAAGAGGTGTTGGTGGTTTGTGGTGGAGACAAAGTAAAGGGCAACCTGACTGCCCGGAAGCCCAGCAGACACCTCTGGTTTGCAGACCGCTACCTCAGTGCTGTGGGGCTGGTGAAGCAGGTTGAGTGGAGGGAACTGGGACACTTTCCTGATGGCCCACGCTTCCGTCATGCTGTAACTGTGGTGGGCAACAACCTCTACGTCCTGGGTGGAAAGCACTACTACGGGGTCCATGACACCCTAGCCAGTGTCTACAGGTGAGAGCTACAGAGGACTTAGAGTTCCCATGTGGCACCAGGACATTGTGGGATCAGAGGAGGTGTTGGTAGAGCTAGAGCTGCCCCATGGATCCAAGACATTGTGGCATTGAAGCTGGTCAAGTGGCCCTAAGACATTTTGGGATGGGTTAGGTGTAGGACTCAGAGGTGCCCTCTTACTCTGGGGTGTTACAGGCTTTTTGGGAGTAGGAGCGGGAGGCTTCTATCTGGAGATGCCGCAGGTCATTATGGGTTTGGTATTGTCCAGAAGGAGAGGATATTCCCATGCAAGGTGACCATGTGACCCTAAGGCATTCTGGGACTGGCAGGTTGTAGGTGGGTTGTTGCCCTCAGCAGTGCCAACATCAGCTCATGGTGTTGTAGGTAACAGGTAGTCTCTTGCCCCTTTGCCTCTCAAACCCAGGTACCAGCCTATGGATGATTCCTGGGAGCGTCTGGCCAGTATGACGTGTGGACGGAGCTACTTTGCTGCTGTGGCACTTGGGAATTTCATCTATGCCCTGGGGGGCACCTCAGGGGAGCTCTACTGCACAGATACTGTGGAGTGCTACGACCTGGCCAATGACACCTGGAGGTGAGGCTGCTCCAGCAGATGCCTAGTTTCCCTTTTCTCTAAGAGCCCCTTGCCTTGACCAAGGTGCCCACTGAGTGCTTTGGGTCACTAAGCCTCCAGTGGAGGATGGACTTGCAGTGGTATTTGGGAGAGGTCTACTGGTTGTTGAACAACCATGTCCCTTGTGGACTGCGTGATGGCCAGTGTTTCCTAGCGGGTGGCAAGTGAGTTTTTGGCCAGTAGTGTGTTCATTGCAAGTCTTGTTGGCCATCTGCCAATGAGACAAATAGTTTGATTCCTCTCATTGGCAGAATGTTCATAGGGTGATGGCCAATGTTGTCCATTGAGGGAGCCCACTGTGGTTGACCAATGGTGCGGCGACTACAAAGTGTTGAACAGTGATGCCCCTGGGGTATCCATTCTGTGTCAGGTGATGTTGTCCACTGGGGCTCGTTGGGTGTTGGCAAGTGTTGCCTGCTGAGTGGTTAATGAAGCGGCCAATGGCACCCCAGGGAACCCCTGGGTAGTCAGTCACTGCAGGATAGCCCTGGTTAACCTGTCCTTCACCCCTCCCTCTCTCCTTGCCTAGGAGGTGCCAGCCCCTGCCAATGGCTCTGTGTGGGCACGCGGCATGTGCCCTGGATGGTGAGCTCTACGTGTCGGGTGGGTGTGATGAAGCATACCAGTGTCAGGCATCCTTGCTCCGCTATGTCCCAGGTGCACCTGTCACACTCCTGGCACCCATGAACGGCCAGCGAGCTGGCCACGTCATGGAGGAGGCGGGTGGGCAGCTCTACGTGGCCGGGGGCCTGTGTCAGCGGGCTGGGCAGACTGGCTACAGGGACCAGCTGACTTTTGAGGTCTACAGCCCCAAGCAGAACATCTGGGTCCTCCTCAGCCCCCTGCCCCGTGCACATGTAGTTGGGGGTGCAGCTGTACTGGGAGGGGAACTGCTTGTACTGGGAGGGTACAGTCATGAGACCTACCAGGACACGCACTTGATCCATGCCTACCAGCCGGGTACCCGGCGCTGGATCACCCGGGGCACCTTGCCCCATGCCTATACTGACCTACAAGCCTGTGTTCTCACTTTACCCCCTGCCTTGCGTGGCCCCAGCTGCCTTAAGGACCCCTTGAGATCAACTGAAACTCCCAATAATACCTAGGGTATACTTAGCTTAAAAACTCTGCACCCCATACTGGGATACCCAGGTAGCATCCATGGGTACCTCTATGGGACAAAAGTGTCCAGACCCCTCTCCCAGAGTGGGTTCCTCCTGTGGTTTCCAGCAACCCTTCACCCTTAAGGTACATGACCTAGACTGTAGTGAACCTGTGGAACATAGAGATTTCCCACACTGTAGCACTGTGCCTCCAGGAATACTCAGTCTTCTTTGTCTGAGCCCTTCACTGGGAGCTGGGAATCCCCCAATTTCCCCCCCACCTGGTTTGAATAAAAATGCTTCCTGAATTGTCTGTCTGGGTCTTGTTGTTTCTGGTGGGAAACCCAGACATCCAGGTGCTTCTCACAAGGAACAGGAGGAGAGCAGGAGGGCAGTGATCTGGGTGTCCTGGGTGGGTGGTGCTGGACACTGGGGCTCTGTGTGCCTGTGTTCACTGGGCATGACGGTGTATGTGTTTGTCTCAGGACTGAGAGGGATCTTGGGGTGCATAGGAGATCCTGAGGGAATAGAGTCCTGCGAGTGCCAGGATTTGGGCGGGTTGATGGTGGGGTTGATAGAGTACAATAGGGGGTCCTGGGGGTGTACTAGTTTGAAAACAAACCAGTGGGAGGCATCAAGTCAGAATAACAATTTAATGGAAATTAAAGAAAAGGGGAAAAAAAGGTAAAAGAAAACACTGTCAAACTGACAGAGTCAAGGTACAACCTGACACCCTGTTAGGCAGGGTGGTGGTAGCAGTCTGGTAGAATGGTGGCTGCAGTCCTCTGAAGCAGTGATCCTGTAGTAAAACAGTCTGCTCTTCCTCAGGAAGTCCAGTGGTGGCTGTGTAGCTCCTGTCCTCTGGAAATCCAGTGGGAAGCCAGTGTCTCTGGTGTTCAGCCTCAGATTATATCCACGATGGGATGCTTGGTTCCTCCCTCTGGCTGGAGCATCTCACAATGGGGTAATGAGTCATGAGGCCAAGTGTTGATTAGACTCGTTAACAGAAGATAGTCCGGAGAGAGTTATCTCTGAGTCAGGCGGCAGGACAATGATGGGCAATTAACAGAAAGATAGTCTGGGGGGAGGAGGCAAGGAAACACTGCCCCACCTGATTTCAACAGCTGATGGGAATGGTAATAGAATACACTGCAACCCAGGACAGGGGGCTTTGGTGTTCCTAGGTGGTTTTGAGAGGTCTTGGATTCCTGGAGTGACCTGGAGAGCTTGTTCTGTGGAGAGATGGGAGAATTCCAGGGAGGAGTTGAAAGGAGAGGCAAGGGTAACGGGATTCTGAGAAATACTGGGGTACCAGTAGTGCCTGTAGGGAGGGAACTGGGTGGCTTCAGATGTGTAGAGGAAGGTGAAAAACTGTAGTCTAATGAGTTCTGAAGAGAAGGGGATAATCACTTCCCTTGGCCTGCTGGCCCTGTCTCTGTTAACCCAGTCCAGGTTTTGTTGCCCTCCCTTTGCTGCCAGGTGCACTGCTGGACCTTGTTCACCTTTTGGTCCATCAAGATACACAGATCTTCTTCCACAGCTCTGCTCCCCAGATGTCTGCCCCCCACTGTTGGGGCCTTCAGACTGTGCCAGCACTGGAGCTGCTTGCCTCATCGTTGTCCCAGGAAACAGGGATAGAAAGGATGGTGTGGTAAGAGGACAGCACCAACAGATGGACAAGTGCTCACTTACAAAAGCAGTATGTCCATGTCCATGGACACACTTGCACACCAGACCTTCACCAGCAGACACACTCATGCTGGCCAAGCACAGGCATACGTTCCCACCTGTGAACCCAGTAGTTAACCTGGCAGAAGGCCATGCTGACTCAGCAGTTTGACAATACATTTGGGGCAATTAGAACTGGAACTGCGTTTCAGGCTGGAAAAGTGATTTATAGGATCCTTGAATGGTGCATTTGTGCACCATTGCTGGGGCGAGCCATTCAACCCCCCACCAATGGTGACTGTTGTCTGCTTCTTACACCTCCCAAAATGTTTGAGTGACATCTAGACAAGTAGTCGCAAAGTTTGGCCATCTCCTGAGTGCTTTGTCCCAGTGTAATCCCTTACAAGTCACATCCGTTGCCCTTCAAAGCCTCCCACCCTACTCCCCAGTACCCAGCCATCCCATAATTGGTCATGCAGAGGCATCAACACTTGCACTTTCCTTATTACCTGCCAGTGGGATGCTTTTCCCATGTGATTCCATACCACAGGGAAGAAGCGCACATTTGGGGCAAAAGTCAGGAATAGAAGTGTGCAGTTTTGGATGCCAAAATACAAGAAGGACCCAAAGCTATTAAAGAGTAACGCAGTTCTGTGGTCGCTGCACGAGCTCTGGCGTGCCCTCGGTCAGAGAGAGTCCAGCTGCGTTACTTCTGTGCCTCGCAGAAGCGACTTTGGCATCAGGAAAAGTGCTGCTGGCTGAGCTCGCTGGCTTCTTTGCAGAGGAGACACGGCAGGAGCTGATGATATCGGCTCATGTTAGTTCGGAGACAAAGGAAGAGAGAGGCTGTTCGGGTCTGGCTTCTAACAGGTTTATTGTTAGAAGTTTCACAACCCGAACAAGCTCGGAAGGGATGGAATACGATGAGATTCCCCTCCTCCCTCCCCGAGGCTTGTCCTCAGTTTTATAGGGAGTTTGAAAACCGCGGGGAAAGGGGAAAACAACCAATGAGTTACAAGCCAGGGGGAGGATGCAATTGAACAAGAACCACTGTGGTAAACCGAGAGGCGAGAGTTATAACAGAACCAATGATCGACCGAGTAACCGAGAATTTTCCCGAACCGGGGGAGGCGGCTTGGACCCGGGCACCGCCCAGGGGGTGCAGCTTAGGCTTCTGAGCCGCCCCTCGACCCCTCTGAGTCTGCCTCTTGGGGAAACTCGATCCAGGGGAGGGGCTGGGATTGATTGGCATTACACAGCCCCAGCCCCGCAGTGGGCTGGGTCGTAGCAACAAAGGAGTATCCAAAAGAGGCTGCAGAGATGGGGAAGGGTCTAAAGCGGAAGGGTTTGAGTAGCAGTTGACGGCACTTGACTTATTTAGCCTAGAGTACATTGAGGGAGACAATTCAGCCTAGAGTACTCATCAGGGAGACCTCCCCTGAAGGGAGGCAGAGGGGCAGCTCTGATCTCTGCTCTCTGGGACCAGAGACAGGACCCCAGGGACGGCTGGAGCTGTGTTATGGGGGCATCCCAACGGATGAATATTAGGAAAAAGTTCTTCCCCCAGAGGGTGGTCAGGAAATGAACAGTCTCCTCAGGGAATGGCACAGCTCCAAGGCTGCCAGAGCTCCATGAGCATTTAGACAATGCTCTCAGGCACAGAGTGGGATTGCTGGGGTGTCTGTGCAGGGCCAGGAGTTGGACTTGATCCTCAAGGGTCCCTGCCAACTCAGGATATTCTAGGATTCTGGGATTCCATGGACTTTTCTCCTCTGTCTTCACTACTCCATATACTGAAGACAAATTTCTCATTCACTGTGCCCTGCCAGGACTGTGGCAGGTCCAATGAAATTAAACCATCACTCCTTTGAAATTCAGGCATAGAATATTTATTATGTGATTAAGAACCTGGCACTGAGTGGAAAGTGTATTGCATCTTTGTGTGCATCATTTGAACAGAAGCAGTTGCGACAGAGCACAACGTAAGTTCCGCTTGCCCTCACTCACTCCAAAACCAGGCAGTGGCAGCCCCAGACTATCACTGACCAGTTTAGGACATTATCTTCCTCTGCCAAATACCCAAGTAATTATTTTAGCTCTGGAAACCTCAGGAGGTTGGAGAATACTAGAGCAAGGAGCTGGATGGCTTCCCCTAGGCAAGTAGATCTTTCCCTTGTAAAATAAGGCATGTGAAGCAGAGCCATGACTCTCGATCTCTTTCTCTGAGTGTACAGAAACATTTACATGGTGTTACCCGCATATTTCACTCTGACATCACCGATGGCTTCAACACCCCTGTCCAGGCTGTAAGCAGATGGGGTCCTCCGGAATCCAAGGTCTGTGACCATCAGCTTCCTGGAGGAAGGCTTGACTGATGTGTGCAGAGGACTGTGGTGAACCCACAACTCCTTTGTGGTGCAAAAGGAGTAACTTGCAGGAGGACTGTGTTGTATCCCCAGATCTTTAACTGTGCAGTAGGTAACCTCAGGACACAATTCCACTTCCTTGATTGTACAGAATGTGGGGCGCTGGAGGGGGATTTTGAAGCTGCTGAGATGGATCATAGGGCTTCCTGTTGACTCCCTCCATTCCAGCAGTGGATACTGCACCTCTTGGGTCTGCAGGGACTGGTGCCAAGAGGGTTGTCCCAGCAGACACATCCATGCCAGCCAACCTGCTAGAGCCAGCATGGTCAGGACCAGCAGAGCCAAGGAAGCCAGGTAGAGCACCCAGTGCAACAGGCAGCAGTGCCTCAGCACCCACTGCCCCCACTGTGGACCCTCCCCACCTGCCTGCAAACGCAGCACGGGTACAGCCCGTCCTGGGATGGAGCATGGGCAGAAAGGAGGAGGAGAAGATAGGGGGGAACATGCAGGATGGGTGAAGGGTGTGGTGTCCAGGGGAGGTGGTAGTGCTGGGACATGAGTGGAAAGCATGGTGTTGGCCGACATCAGAGGAGGAGATGGAGGTCTGGCAATGGAAGAGGCCTCTAGCATGGCAGTAGAAGGCACTGCTGTGGAAGTGGTGGGAAATGTGCCGGTGGACCCCATGAGACTGGCATAGGTTGTGCTGGTAGCAAGGGTGGTTTGGGGATGGCCACTGGTGCTAGCACGGCTGCTGCTCGCAGTGGTTGGCAGTGAGGTGGCAGAGTCAAGGGTGGCAGATCTCTGCAGGGTGATGGTGGTAGTATCAGAGAAAATGGTGGCAGTGCTGGGGGTCTGTGTGGGTGTCATGGTGGGACTGGCTGGTACAGGAGTGGTGATGCTGGGAGCTCTGATGCTTGTCAGCACCGCAAGCAAAGTGCTTGGGCAAAGGGTGGAGGTACAAGGGGTGCTGAAGGAAGGTCTGGTGAGGGGAGGTGTTTTGGTAGTGAGGGTAGGGAGGTAAGGTGAGGTAACAGCATAGGGCATGGTAGTGTGCTCTTTGGAGATGAATGGATGTGGGGGGAAGGTGGTCATGGTAGCTTTCTCTGGTGTTTCTTCCCCATAATTATATTCATCCCCTCCTTCCTCATCCACATCCCCCACAATGCTGCAGTTGAGCTTGAAGTGAATGATTGGCTTCTGCCTATGCTCAGCAGGGCTGTGGCACAGTACCTTCTCGGGTGCGACCTCCACCTTTGTTTCCTCCAGGCCCCGCTCTGGCTGATAAACAACGTCAGCATTCTGCCGGATCCAGGTCTGGAGGTAGTGCAGGTCACAGTCACAATGCCAGGGGTTCTCAGTGAGGAAAACATACATGAAGAGGCGCCCCTTTGGGAAGAAGTCAGTGGGCAGGGTCTGCAGCTGGTTGCCCGAGAGCCAGAGGGTCTCCAACATCTGCAGGTCCTGCAGCAATTCCTCGGGTAGCTCCTTCAGGAGGTTGTCTGAGAGGTCCAACTCCTTGAGTGCCCTCAGCCCTGCAAAGGCCTCCTGGGGAAGCTGCTGCATCTTGTTCCCTCGCAAGTCCAGGTCCTGCAGCTGTGGCACTGTGTGGAAAGCCCTCGGGGCCAGCGTCTCCAGGCAGTTGTGGGCCACAGCCAGGTGGGTAAGCGCAGGCAGGCCCTCCAGGACAGGAAGGACCCCCAGTGCGTTGTGGGAGAGGATCAGCTCCTTCAGGGATGGCAGCAGGGCCCCAGTGTGCAGAGCCACCAGCCCATTTTTCGCCAGGTCGACGTCCTGAAGCCGGGTGAGGGGCAGGAAGGCGGCGGTGGAGAGGGACTCCAGGCAATTGTCGCTGAGCAGCAGGATGCCTGTGTCCGCAGGCAGGTCTGGGGGCACTGCGCGGAGAGCGTGCCCTGTGCAGTTCACCTCCAGGAGGTCCTTGACCTTGTTCATCTCTGAGCGGCAGGGCTGGGCTGGGGGCAGCAGGGCCAGGAGAGTGACCAGGGTCAGGGCAGGAACCTGCATGGCCTGGAGGGGCGAGAACCGAGGGGTGTGGGTGCAAGCAGGCATGCACCTACACATTGCCTTTTTCCTGCGCAAGCACCATTTGCAGCAGAACTGGCATCCCCTGCCAGACCCTCTGGCACCCTCTGAGCTCTGCAGCTCCTCCCTGGGATGGGGGAAGAGAGGGATGAATCCCACACCTACTGCAATCTTGGCCCTTTTTCTCACCTTGTTCTCTTCCATAGTGGGGAGAACCTGACTCATGGGCCCCTTCACAGCAACGCCTTCTCCCCTGGAGCAGCATTGCTGCCCTTGCCACTGTAAAAGCCATCCCTCTGCAGTGTTTGTGTCCCAGTGTACCCACACCCAGCTCAACCCAGACAAATTGTGTGCTGGAAGAATCTCCCTGAATATGCTCTTACCCAGCACCAGCCGAGCCCTCTGCTAGATTTGGAGGGCAGGAGCATGAATCATGTGAAAGAAACTTCCCGTGCACAGATGTGACTTCCATGAACATCCAGGCCCCTGTGAACACTGTGACTCACCTGTGAAACTTCCAGCGTTTGCTCTCCTGCTGCTCTGCCTCCTCCTGCTCACGGCCCAGGCAGTGCTTTGGGACAATGCTAGCGGGGAGCTGCTCAGCCCTCTATCAGCACCCGCAGCTGTGGGAAGGGAGCTGTGGTTTCCTGAGCAGCCAAGCCTATCTCCTGTCCTTTCGCACAGCCCTCGCTTTGGCTGCACTGTCACATCACTATCTCTCTTTGCAAAATGTCAACAAGGATCAGCAAGCATTGCCCCAGAAGCAAATGGTTGAGGCCCACTGCAGCCTGCACTGGATCCTGCTTGTTCTGCTGCTCAAGCCAGTTTTCCCCTTAGGATTTGCAGGAGCGCTTGCAGAAAATAATTCCTTTGGCTTCTGGAGAGGAAATGGGCAGGAACATTGGCCACAGCTTCTGAGAAGGGGCTGAGGTGGTAGTAAAATGACTCTATGCCCATGATGCTGGCGAAGCCCTTGCATCTGGATGCAGTCCCATCTGGACCAGGATGCCTTGAGGCTCATGACATCTCTTGCTGTCTGTGATAGGAGTGGGATGGACTGAGGCTCTCCTCCCCCAGCAACTGTAGTTTAAGGCCCTCTTTTCCAGCTTGACAAGCCTGTGAGTGAAGATGCTTGTTGACTTTTCTGACAGATGGACTCCATCTGCCCCCAATAGACCAGGTTGTTCAAAGCAAGTCCATGGGTCTAAGTAGCCAAACCCCTGGCTGTGGCACCAGTCCTGTAACCATTTGTTGAGTCCCCTGATTCTACTGGCTCTTTCAAACCCCTTCCCTTTTACCAGGAAGACTGATGAAAAAACTACCGGTGCTCCAAAGTCAGCAGCTACTGCTGCTCCCAGGGCTCTGTAATCCTTCCTGATGCTGCTCAGACTGCTCTTGACTCTGCCACTGGCACCCACATGAAACAATAGCAGCAGGTAATGGTGGACGGACAAGGCATGGTAGTCTCTTAGTGACATCTCTGATACGAGTCCATGGTAAGCAGCATAATCCACAGAATGCAACAGGCCAGTAAATAGCGCCTCCATACCTCTCTGAAGAGTTTCCTCCTACTATTACCCTCTTCTTAGTTGTGCAGATTGTTATATGGGGAGCAGTTTATGCTGCCTTACTGGTTGTTATATGGAGAGTAGATGGGGCTGCCTTACTCACCTCCAGTGCCTCTTCTGCTGGGTCTTTCCTGCAGACCACTGAAAGGTTCTGCAAGGGCACCTCTGTCTTCTGGAAAGGTTCTACAAGACCACCTCTGGCTTTGGGGGAAGTCCTTGCTGTTCCAAGTCTCCATTCTTCCACATTGGCCCTCCTCCCTTCTGTGTGTGTTCTCTTGGTCCTCTTCCCTTCTATGTGTGTCACTGGGGGAGTCTCTTGCTGTTTGGCTTTGGGCTGTGGGTCTACTGCAAACTGTGCTTGGAACAAGCAGACTTTCTCCTTCCTGGGAAAGAACTCCTTCTCAGACTCCCTGAAACTATACAGCCGTCTCACTGCCTCTTGCCTTTCTCAGCTGCTTGTCACAGGTGGTCCTCCACCTGGGCACACCTTTTGCAGGTAGGTCTGCTGCCTGTCCCTGCCCTAGAGAAAGATTCAGTCACTTCCTGCAGTGAGAGATCTGCACTGCAGCCTCTCGATTTGGCAGCTCTATCTGGATGGAGGCATTGGCAGTAGCCAGGGCAGATGGCGCAGACGTCCACGTTGGAGTTGCAGGCTTTGCTCTCAAAGTAGTGCCCACCATTCTGCCTTGGGAGTCAGGTAGGAGGAATGTCTTCAACCTGTGCGGATGGTCACACAACATGCCTGGTTGCTGGAAGACAGAGCTTTGATGCAAGTTATGAATGGTATGTGCAATGATAACTGCATTGGGGTACTCATCTGCAGAGGCATTTCCCTCTGCCATGGAATCTTAATCTATAATGGTACCTGCAGAAGAAATGGAGTCTGAAATGATACCTACATTTACAACAGTAATTGCAGTGGCATCTGTGTTTGCCTACAAGACATGAGTTACTTAATCTTGGAATATAAATGGTTCTTAATAATATTCTTGCCCTCTTTTAATTTTATTTTTCTTTTTTTCATTCTCCCTTGTCCAAACAAAGAAAACATGGACAGGGTCTTCGTGGATTGAGACAGGAGGTGTCATTTTAACTTGAACTGCTGATTCCCCAGGCTTTTTTGCTTCTTTTTACTTTTAATTTCTACAGTCAGATACACCTGTGTGCTCTGGCTGCTCCCTTTCCTAGACCCAATTGCTGGAAATTATGTAACTTTTCTAATTTTAATGGTTTTAATTAACTTCTAATTATTAAAAAAATTAATCATAACCAGTATGTAATTTATAAGTAGTGTGTTAGTCTTAAATCACTTTTAGCCAGCGCTCAGCAAAGTTGTCACATGCTCCTTTTATGGGAACACAGCTTGGGAAAATAACTGAAATTTTACGTTTTGCTAAACTAACTCTGATACGCTTCAATGAAAAAAGCCTGGGAGAGAGAGATGTATTGTTGAAGCTGGACATCTAGAAAGCTGTCTTGGGGTGACAAAAAAATCCACAACAAATGCAGAATGTACGGGCGACAAGGACCTTTTGCAGAAACCAGAAGATAAAGAGGAGACTAACAAAGACTCATATGTGTTGGAAAGTCCCTACTGGAGGAAAAAGATACTAAAAAGACTAAAAATATGGACTAATTAGCATAAGAAGCAAGAAATCAACAGCCAATAGAAGATAGAATACTAATTAATGAGTTATGTAATTTAGAACCAATGAACATTAATTTCTTTGTTTGCTAACAAGGTATAAATAAGTGAAAAAGTTTTGTATCTATGTCTGTATGAAGGCTGGAATTTTGTTGGCCATACACACATCTCCAGACCAAGGATAAAGCAATGCCTTACTTGTTAACACTGAAAAGACTAAACACTAAAAAAACGTGTTAGAGGGGTTTATTTATCTTGACCATGCTGGGGGATTTAGTAACACAAGGACAGCAGAGCGTGCTGACAAGTCACATTGGCTTGCCCCTGTTTTTTCTATTGCCTGGCTCACATGTGTTTGCCCACTGCTGTAGCAGTGGTGTCACTGCCAAAAGCAAGTGCAGAGTGTGTTCTCCGATGGGGTCTAGAGATACAAACGCTGGCTCCACTGCAGTTTGTTGGTGGCTCCTTATCCTCTTTTGCAAGAGAGTAGAGGAAGGCTGTAGCCAGGTCCATGTTGAAGCTGCTTGAGTGTCAGAGGCAATGAATGGATTTCTTTTGGGCCTGTTCAACAAATGCAGTATGCGCTGTGTATTCTAGTGATCATTTCAGCTGCAGCTGCTGCTAGGCCAGCCGCAGGCTGGAAGGGCATTGCTGGGTCTCTCCTCTCCACTGTGGTCTATGGTGTCTCCTCCTGCCATCTACCAGGAAAAAGAGCCTGTCTGAAGTCCCACACAGTCCTGGTGGGCTGTGTCAAGCCCTGGAGCCTTCTGCCCAGGCTGAGCTGCTGAGATGCCCTTAGCATCTCCCTGGGCAGTGAATGCTTGTGCACCCTTCCCCTGCAGCAGCGTCCCTCCTGGTTGATGTCTCTCCTGTACTACAGAGGAGGGGAATGTGGGTATGGAGGGAGGCAAACACCATCCATACATGGTGTGGTATTGTGTATATTTGGCCTGAGCAGTGCTGAGTCCTGGTGTGCTGTATGTGTACATCTGTAAAAATGTTGCTGGCTCCACAGAATTGTGCAATGCTATCGACACATGCGACAGGATCTGCAATGCTGTCTGCATATGGAATGCTATACGTAGCATTTCTTGTGTCCAACGCTCCAGTGCAGATAACATTGCAGATGTAGGTAGTATTGAAGGTTAAGTTATCATAGCAGACTATTGCAGAGGAGGATACCCACTGCAGAGGTATCATTGCAGATAAAGATACCATTACAGACCCCACTGAAAATGCAGATGCTATGTCAGATGCCATGTCAGATGCCAGTGTAGATGCAGAGCTGGCAGGGAAGACACCGGCCTGACTGAATAGAGAAATTTGGCTGGAACTCAGGGAGAAAAAGAGAGTTTATCACCTCTGAAAGAAAGGGCAGAGAACTCAGTAGGGCTACGAGGATGTTGTGAAGTTATGCAAAAAAGAAAGTTAGAAAGGTGAAAGCCCAGCTAGAAATTAATCTGGCCACTGCTGTAAGAGATAACAAAAAGTGTCTACAGATACATCCCCCTAATTAGTTGAGGCCCTTCAAGTGATCTTTCAAATGATCCTGACCTTCAAATGTCAGCAATCTGGGCACACAGATGGGTCAGCACATTTGTTTTAGCACTCTTGTAAAGCCCTTGGCATATTTTATCCCTAAATGATTTTTCTCTTTCCTTCACATTCCTTCCCTAAAAGAGGAAAATAAACCCAATGAGTAAAATCAGGGCATCTTGAGGTAGAGGGATTGTCCAGAAAAGGCATTTGCCTCCAGCAGCATGCAGGGAAACAGGAACCCCAACAGAGTGATAACCAGTCCCCATGGTAACCTCTTGCTCCTTTTATCCTGCCAGATGACACTGGCCAAGCCCCAGGCACCGGCAGGTATTTGCTGTGCACAGCTCCTCCAATGCTGAAACATGTTTAAAAAAACAATATACCCCCAGAGATTTTGTCTGCTCACCTTGAGCTGCGGGTAAGGATGATCTGATTTCCCCATTTCATTTCTATGTCTCAACAAAAAATGTTGCAAGATTCAGACTAGGGGAGAGCCCTGAAATCAAAGGGAGTTTTCAACTGCACATTTTTGCACAATTGCCTTAAACAAAACAGAGTTTGAATCTTGTTATTCCTTTCTGCCTGGAATAGTCCCATTCCTCGTCTGAAAGATACTGTAAGTCTGGCTGAGGACAGCCCAATTTTGAGCTTTCCTTGGAACAGTACCCCAAAAACTCACCAGCCCAGTATCAGATGTGTACTGAGGGAGCACAAAAGAAGGATGAGAGTGCACCCACATGCAGAAAGGATAATGCATACTTGTCCAGCACCTTCATGGAGACCACTGCCATGGCCTCCACAGAAGGGCACTGTCAATTCCAGTTTCCACCCACCACTGAGCTCTCTTGTGTTTGCACTATACTTTTAAAAGACATTTTAAGTTTTGTGTCTAATGGGAACCCCCTGGATAATTCTGGGTGCTGTCAGGAAACACCCCAGAACTTATTCCAGGTTGTCAGCACATCTGCAGTCAAGAGATGGAGCACCAGCCAGATCCACTGCCTCTGGGAATTCACAAAGTTGGTGTTCTACTGGTTTTGCAGCCTAATAGAATCAAAAGCAACTTAAGCCTGTCAGGAAAATTAATCCACAAATACCAGAGCTTTATGTCCAAAAAGGAGGCAGAGGGGTCCTGTAACTTTATTCGAATAAAGGGAGAGCCCATGGGCATTTCTCATGGGGTCTCTCAAATTGTTAGAGGATGCAGCCTCCTTTTTATCCTAATTTCTCAACCGCGTTTCCCCCTCTCTTTCCCCATTGGCTGAGGTACTTGAGAGGTACAGACTCCCCAAATCGCCTAATACAGACCCTCTTCTGATGTATACTCCTCCCCCCCCCCCCCCCCCCCTTATTTTCCTTGTGTCTCTGTTCTTTTTCTCTAAATCCAGGGATTTAGCATGGTCTTGAGTGAGTAACAGTCTGTGTCAATTAATGGAATTCCTATGGAATTTATGGTTTCTCCCATTGCTTCTTTCACCTATCAATATCTGGCTTTATCTACCATCAGGCCCACAGTTTGTAAAGACACCTCCATCTCATTCCTTTCAAGCCAAGGTGGTGACTCTCCTTTACTGACTTTTGAGAAAAAAGCTCATGTCTTCACAAACAATTTGGTGCTAACGTCTTTGAAGGGGGTCTTAATGTCTCTACTGACTTCAAGCAGCAGGTTTGTTACAGAGCCCGGGGAGCTCGGCTCCTGAAACAGACGAGTGGGTCTGCACAGGCCTGAACTTCTGAACTTCGGGATAAAATGCCAGCTTCAAGGGGGACTGTGGTGGGCGGTTCGGGAAGGCTGCACCTTCCTGGTACCTCAGCCAACGGGGAAAGGAAGAGGGCAACCTGCGGCCGGGAGTGCAGGATAAAAGGAGGCTGCGCCCTCCGAGACCTGGAGAGAGAAAACCCCGCGGGCGTGTGCCCCAGTGCACTCTCTCCCTTTATTCGAATAAAGTTGCAGGACTCCTGTCTCCTTTTTGGACATAAACCTCTGGCGTTTGTGGATTTTCCTGACACTTTTGACAGCATTTTCCTCTTGGCATTCAAACCATTTTTAAAGAAAGATGTGAGAAGTACATTTTATAATGTTGGCTTTTGCAGATGTGTTGTGCATTGTAATGTTGGGTCTGTGAGAGTGGTTTTGTTGTTATGTGCATTTTATTGTTGGTTCTATGGGAGTGGTTTTGTTGTTATGAGGGAAGGGGACCGAGTGTTGACTTTCACTGGGGCTTAGATCTATTTTTAACACAAACTTTGTATTGAGATAGGGGGGATTACTGTAATTGGATAACCTAACCAGTGAGGGAATCGAAACCTATTGAATGTATCGAAATGTAACAACTGCCCTCAACGAAGACAACTGCACATGCTCTAAAAAGGCGGGACAGGGGAGGACTTATGTTAACCAGTTCAAAAAGGATTTTAATATGAAAAATGGTTTATAAATATGTAATTAGCTGATGCAATACCCAGGGATATATAAGGGGGGTTTGCCACTGTGAATCAGGGGGATGGGAAGCAGGAGAATTAGTTTGTTAGGAACAATGCATCCAGCTTGGTCAGCATACCAGGGCAGGAAGAAAAGATAAGAGACCACTGATAAGGGCAGAGGGAGTCTCAGACAGACATCCTGCCTCATCCCAAAACTAGCTCAAACCAGTCTCGAAGCTTAAACCCAGGCCAGGGGTACAAAAGAGCATGCGTAGGGAAGAAAGGTGAAAAGTTCAGGATGATGAAGATTCCTGACTTCATCAAAAAGACCCTCGGAAGACCCCTACCAAAGCCACCAAACCACACTACGCAAGCGCAACGCGGATGTAAATGACTTTTGGGTTCATTATAATACGAAGCGAGGCTGGGCGGGGCTAGGTAATGAATATGTATAGGCGTGTTGCGAAACTTAACGAATATGGAACTTGTAACCCGATAAATACCGAGCTGAATGCAGCTATCGACACGCATGGCTTTGAAGGAGCGATCCCCCCGTGCGTCCCAGCTGGAAATAAACATACCTACTTTACTACTTATTTAGTAGTGGAGTTCTGTCCGCTCTTCAACTGTTGACTGTGTGCCTCTGGCTGTAGCTATGCACCCAGCGCTGTTACCTTTGGCCTTGTTGACTTTGTCCCTTATTAAATCTTTCAAATTTTGATAAAGAGTGAGTTCTATTTCTCATGAAGATAAATATTTTGCTGCTTGTATTTGTTTATCAAACCTGAAGATTTATTGAAAAGTGGTGCTGAATCGCCCCAAAGCAGGCCAGGAGACACTTCAGAGACAGTCAGAGAAGCGGGTATTTGCTTTATTCGGCGTGGGGGATCACTCCTCCTAACGCACACACACGGCACTTCCTACAACACAATATTATGTGTAAAATTCATGAATAGTCATCACATTCCTTGGGATAGGAGTGGTTATACAAATGACTTCTCGAAAGTCATTAATATCATTAGCAGACGTGCCACGCATGCGCTGTGTACCCAGGTGGTCGCACTGAGGAAGGCTCCTCTTCTTCCTCAGGGGTCTTTCTGATGAAGATCAGTAGTCTCCGTCACAATGCACTTTTTACCTTTCTTTCTGGCGCATGCGCAGTTCTTCGCTGGATGATTCAGCGATCTCTGTGCTGGTTTTCAAAAGATCCTGTTCCTCTTATCTTGACAAGATTAAGGTGAATCCTGCTGCTTAGGTTTTGTGATTAACATTTGCTGTCTCTTAATAGTTTATTCGTGCTTACATGAGTTAACTATGGATCATCCCTCTTCTCCATCCCCTCTTTTCCTTGATCATTTGTAATTCTTTACAAACCTTTCATGTCTTGAAAGTAAGTACCCTTCTCTATCTTGTTTCTAAGTTTGTGCTTTTGCCATTGAGCATAAGCATTGCGATTCCAAGTACATAAAATCGTACAACAATAACTACTAATGCAAACAGTAAATAACAATGCAATTATACAAATAACTATTATGAACAATTGTTTAAGCCAGGATAAGTTGGGCAACCATGCTGTAAGTTTGTCCTATACCTCTTTAAACCCCCATGAAGTGTCGTCTAAGGTGATCTGATGCAATGTTTGTGTTTTGTCCAGAATTGTCTGCAAATCTGTTCCTATGCGTTTATTTAAATCAACATAACTGCAACAGCTTATATTTATAACTGTACATACTCCTCTCTCTTTGGCATACAGCAAATCTAATGCAAGTCTATTCTATACAGCCAATTGTGAGATGCTCTTAATCTCAATTTGCTGTGCTCTTATGGCATCTGCACTGGCATTCATTATGGTTTCTACGGTAGTGGGAAGATTCACTATTGATTTCTCTAGCTCACTTGCTCCAAGGCTGGGTACAAACCATCTGGCAAAGCTCTGAAATCTAGTGGGCCTATCTTTCAAGTGTGGGAGACAGAGGAGTAGAAACTCCTGCAATTAAAGGAGGCTTTGATTTACAACTCTGGAAGAGACTAGGTCTGGCTTAATTGACAGAGATTTGTGGACTTTAAGCAAAAGGATTACAAACTTGTGTTCCTATCATTATAAGTAAAATTGTACACTGGGTGTTTTGGTGAAGGGTTTTAAAATATAATAGTGTGGTTTTATATAGTTTAAGTTAAGAATGTAGATGGCATAAGAGAGACATCTGTGTGTACGTGACATGAGAAGTTATTGGTCAAGACATAGCTGCATTGCAGTGAGAAGTGCCACAGGTGATAGGTCATTAATCTAAAACAAAGTGTCATTTTAACTATCTATTGGATTAGAAAATTATAAATTACAATGTAACCCTAGATCTTGTGACTAGTCGCCATTACTCGGAGGTGTTGTAAAATCTCACGCCTCGACTGATGCGTTTGTTATTTAAAACAATAAATTTGTGTTGTTGCATAGTCCCATCCCTTAAAGTTATTTTCCTCCGGCACGTGAAAGCACGAGAAATGGACAATCAAGGGGTTCAATGTCCTCTTGGTCCTGCATACAAAAGTCTGGAGCAAGCCTTGTAGTTGAGAGACAACTTTAATGTGGGGAAATACTGGTCCTATGGCACAGCAGCCTTGCCACCCCAAGGGTAAAACTTTATAGGCGCTGCGTCCACATATCCAGTACCAACCCTGCGGTGTGGGCACTGGCCAACCCTTGGGCTTTGGTCCTTGTCTTGTTTGATTCTTATTCTACATGTTAGTCCCCCCATAGGTCTAAAAATCTGAGCAGTTGGGGTAGCTGCCTATAAATGTTAAGTTCCCGCATTTGGAGTCTGTCTTATTTCCTCCGGAGTTTTTGGTTATAGATTCCTCCCAGCACTGCAGCACGCAGGGTACCAGTGAGGAGTCATTTATTGGCTCCTCAAGCTCTAATTTCCACTGAAGTTGATCTAGGGATATGTTGACATAATGTGAAAGCCTGTTAGTACTAAGTGCAGCATAGATTTCTGTTGTATTAGGGAATGCTGCCCCAACCAGAGGAAAGCCTCTAGCAGAATTTTCAGGCAGCTGGGAACATATCCAGCAATCAGATTAAAGTTCTCAACAACACCTTTGAGCAATTGAAGGTATGTATTCTGGTCCCATGCACCTGCCCCAGTTACCAACATTACCAGTATGGTCCAAATCATGTTGTGTTAATTTTTCGTAGTTGAAGGCGCAGAGGTCCTGTTCTTCGTGCTTCCCACTCTGGTTTTGGTGCAGGTTTGGTCCTGATATAAAGGATCCAGGTCGGTTTTCCTTGTACTTTAATTGCTGTATGAGTGGTCAGCAGTGTCTGATAAGGTCCATCCCATTTTTCCTGAAGTGGATCCCCTGAGACTTAACAGAAACCCAATCCCCTGGTTTCACATTATGAAAGGCTTTATCAGGTGGTGGCGGTTGACAATTAACAACTGTAGTCCGTATTGATTGTAATTTTTGACCTAAATGCTTTACATAATCTATTAGGTAGCTTTGCCCTACCAGAGCCACACTGTCATTGTGAATCACGTTTGTTCCATAGGGCCTTCCATACAGAATTTCAAAGGGACTTAGTTTTTCCTTAAGCTGTGGTTTTAGCCTAATTCTTAGCAAAGCCATGGGCAGAGCCTGATACCAATAGAAATTAGTTTCCTGGCAAATTTTGGCTAATTGTTGTTTTATTAAGTGATTCATCTTTTCTACTTGTCCACTTGCCTGAAGCCTGTATACTGTATGTAACTGCCAATGTATACCCAGTAGATGACTCACTCATTGCACTACCTGGGCTACAAAGTGTGATCTCCTATCAGAATTTATTTCTCTGGGTACCCCAAATCGTGGAATAATTTCTTGTACTAAAGCTTTAACAATTTCTCTAGCCTTGTTTTTTCTACAAGGGAAAGCTTCTGGCCAACCTGAAAAAGTATTTGTGACAACTAAAAGATACCTGTATCCCCGTTTTCTAGGTAATTCAGAAAAGTCAATTTGCCACACATCCCCTGGTAAGGCTTTTTTAGGGATAGTCCCTGTGTTTAACCTAACAGTGGTATTAGGGTTGTTTTTAAGACAGATTTCACAAGTGGAAGTTATGTCCTCAATTGTCTCTTTCAATTTTGGTGCTATCACTTTGTCCTTTAAGCGGTTATGCAGAGCATCAACTCCCCGGTGTGTCTTAGAATGTTCGCTCTGGATAAATAATTTTAACAGTTTTCTGGGTATGACTATGAGACCCTTTATTCTAGCCCACCCATCTGTTCTTACTTGTCCCTTTTCTTCTTGTATCCAATTTAAATCATCAGTGTTGTATGGTGGGGGTTTTTCACCCATAAGGATGCTAGAAGGGATTAGAGCTAGGGGTTGGAGCTGAACCCCACTGGCCACTGCCTTTGCTGTTTTGTCTGCCATAGCATTTCCCAGTTCAGGGATGGTGTTACCTTGTGAGTGTCTTTTACAATGCATTATAGCCACTTTTGAAGGTTTTGACACTGCTTCCAGCAAGTGTAAAATTTCAGTAGCATGCTTGATTTCTTTCTTCTGTGAGGTCAATAAACTTCTTTCTTTCCAAATAGCCCTGGGATTGTGTACCACCCCAAAAGCATACCTTGAATCAGTCCAAATGTTGATAAGTTTTCCTTCAGCTAATACCAAGGCTCGAGTCAGAGCTATTACCTCAGCTTTTTGAGCTGATGTCCCCACAGGTGACAGATTTGCTTCAAGGACAGCGTCTGTGCTTGTAATTGCATAGCCAGCAAACTGCTTACCATTCTTGACATAGATGCTTTCATCAGTGAACCAGTTGTCTGCATTTTCTAGTGGAGAGTCCTTTAGGTCCGGGTGGCTAGAGTAAACCACCTCCATGGTTTCAATGCAGTCATGCTGTACAGGCTCCTCAGCAGCCTTGCTCTGGAGGTAAGCTGCTGGATTGAAGATGTTAGTTACTTGGATAGTCACGTCCTCCGATTCTGTTAGGACAGCTTGGTGGTTGAGAAAGCGAGATGGGGTTAACCAGTGATTTCCTTTCTGTGTGAGCCCTGCTGACACTGTATGTGAGACAAAAATGGTTATCTGCTGGCCCAGTGTGAACTTGAGGGCTTCCTCTATGTTCAGGGTCCCAGCTGCCACTGCACAGGCAGGCGGGCTATCTTTGGCTGACCACGTCCAGCTGCTTGGAGAAATAAGCCACTGGCCTTTTGTACAGTCCTAGCTTCTGTGCCAAAAGTTCCAGCACCAGTCCTTGCCTTTCATGTGAAAACAACAGAAAAGGTTTAGTGACAGCTGGTATGCCCAATGCCAGAGCTTGCATTAACTCATTTTTCAGAGTTATCAATGCATTATTAGTCTCTGGTGTCCAGCATAGGTGAGTTTCCCCAGTCTCTTTTAGGAGTTGGTATAAGAGTTTCACAATTAGTCCATAGCTGTAGATCCACAACCTACACCATCCTGTCATTCCCAGAAAAGTTCTCAGTTCTTTGATTGTAGTTGGCTGGAGCATTTGACAAATTGTCTCTTTCTTGTTATTTTCCAAGGCTCTCTCTCCTTCTGCCAGTTCATATTTCACTTTTTGGAGGACTAGCTGAGCCTTTTCAGGGGAGAGCCTATATCCGCTTAGTCTCAGAACATTTAAAAGACTTACAGCCCATTCCTTGCAATTTTCACGGGTTCTTGTTATTAGTAGGTCATCAATGTACTGCAGAAGTGTACCTTCCCAGAGTGGCGGTGTCCAGGCTTCCAGTTCTTTAGCTAATTGATCTCCAATTCTTGTGGGGCTATTTTTGGAATCCTTGTGGCAATAGGGTCCATGTAAGTTGGCTTTTTCTCCCTGTTCTGGGGTTTTCTCATTCAAATGCAAAAATTTCCTGACTGCTTTCGGCTAATGGCAGACAAAAGAAGGCATCCTTTAAATCTAGAACTGAAAACTACACCCAGTCACTTTGTAATTTTGTAAGTAAAGTGTAAGGATTGGCCACTATGGGATGCAATGTTTTTGTTATTGCATTTATTGCCCTCAGGTCCTGAACCAATCTATAACTTCCATTTGGCTTTTGTACAGGTAGAATTGGGGTACTCCCTATTGGGGTAGGGAGACTTACACTCTCTTAACAACTCTCGATCAATAGATTTAGCAATTATTGGTTCTATTCTCACTCATGATTCTTGTCTTAGTGGATATTGTTTAACTGACACTGGTCGTGTGCCTTCTAGTAGTTCAATATTCACCAGGGAAGCCCATTTTGATCTCCCTGGAATTTCAACATCCCGTACTAGTGGGATCACTTGATCTGTTATTTCACTATCCATGGGTATTTCTCCTCTTTTAGGCAAATTTGCTAAACTTAAGGCCATAATTAATTTTTCCTCGGGAACCTGTAGTCTCATTCCTTGTTCTGTAAATTCTATTTTTGCTTCTAACCAAGTTAAGAGATCCCTGCCTAGCAGTGGCTTTGGTGAATTTGGAAGATATAAAAATTGATGCATTCTCATCGTTTTACTTAGTGTAAATTTTAAGGGTCTTAAAAAGTAGGGTTTTTCTGTTTTCCCCATGGCCCCAATAACTTGGACATAATCATTGCTTACAGGACTCAAAGTCTGATTCCGGACTGAGAATGTGGCTCCAGTATCTACCAAAAATTCCACCTCCCGTTCCCCTAGCCTAACTTTAACCAGTGGGTCTGCTAGGGAGGGACCTGCTGGTCCCCATCACTCATGGTACAGCTGTGCTACAGTCACTGGTCCCGGCGGCACTGATGATTCTGATGTCGTCGGAATCGCGGCACGATTCATAGGACAATTCTGCTTCCAGTGCCCGAGCTGGCCACACAGTAAACATTGGTTAGGGGCTGGGCATTGCTGTCTTTGCCCCCTAGGTGGAGGCCTCCTCCCCCCCGGAGAATCTCGGTCCCCTAACCTGGGTGACCACGATCGTAAGGGGCTGTGCTCTGTTGTTATAAACTTTCCATGCCGCTTCTAAAAGGTTCTCTACGTTCCGGTTATCTGGTTCCCTGATCATTTGCAATTTTCTGCGTATATTTGGCTCTGACTGACCCATCAATAAGGATATTAACTGTTGCTGCCTGATTTCAGAAGCTGGATCCAGTGTAGCGTGCCTGCTATCTCTTAGCCTTTCCACAAATGAGCCTGGGGACTCAGTAGTTTCCTGGTGAATAGTGAACAACAATGACCAATTAACCGTTTTAGGTATAGTGTTTAGCAGTCCCCAGTGTATTAATTTCCTGTATCCAACCAAAACCGGGTGTGTTTGTGGATCATTTGGGTCCCAATGTGGATCTGCTGTGGGGAAAATATTATCTACATTACCGTGTAATACCCCAGTAGCTATTTGTCCCTGCACATGTGTTCTTGCTGTGGATATTACAGCTGCTTTTTCTGTTTCAGTTAATTCTGATAGCATTAAGTCTATAACCTCCCAATCAACATCCTGATTTCTAACAACTAATTCAAACCTCTTTGCTACCTTTTCAGAGTCTTCTCTATACATTCTGGCTGCCTCCCTCCGGGTATCTAAATCCAGAGCTGTAAATGGTGCTTTAACTTTTGTTATTCCCCCGTCTGGCCCTACCACTTATCTGAGCAGTGCTATGAGCTTCTTCTCTACAGGGGTCTTGCTCCTAGTTCTGGATGATATTCCTGAGCTAGCCTCACTTGTCCGTCCCTTTGTCTCCACTACCCTCCAGGGATGTTAGGGATGCTGGGGACGTTGTCCCTGATGTTAGGGTGTCACCACTGTATTTCATTAACTCCTGAGTTTCTAAGGGATCCTGGTTTCCCTCAGTTTCGAGCTTTAAACATCTCTGCCCTATACTGCATGATGAGCAACACCTCTTCATGCGGCTTTTCCCTTTTGCCTCCTTTTCTAAAAGCAGGACCATTGAATCCTGGGGTGCCAAATTGATACCACACAATTTCTGCCACTCCGGTTTATGTCTTAAAGTAAAAAAACAATCCGTGTAGGAAATTTCATCCCATCTATTCTCCCTCCTTGAAACTAACATTAATTGTAGTAAGATGTTGTAGTTTAAAGTCCCATTTTCTGGCCACTTTTCACCATCATTTAATTTGTATAGTGGCCACCATTTGTTACAGTATTTGATTAAGGGGCTCTTTTCATAGTCCCTCTGGGGATTCCTCCTAGCTCTTTCTAGTGTGCCAATACACATCCCAGCGGACTCTTCTGGGTTATTTCCTTGCTTTCTGATGATCCCATTGCCTCCTTTGTCTGTTCCTCTCTTTTCTCTCCCTCTCTTCTCTCTTCCACGCAAGCCTTCCTGCATGTCTTCTCCCACTTTTCTTTCCAAGCCTTCTAAGTCTACACACTAAAGCCACAATAAATCTCTCACTATTCTCTGTCATTCTCCCCTTACTTTAACGTTACTTACACCCTCATTTTGGACATCACCCACTTCTAGTACGATACCACTTTCTCTCACAATTAATACATGTACACAAAGTCCAAGCTTCACCACTGTTTCCACAGAATTTCAGAAGGGAAGTTATTAGAAAAGGGGTTGGGTGTCTGGGTGTTCTCAATTTAATGTCTAAAATCTCTCCTCTCCCGTGATACAATCCGCCTCCCTCCGGATAACAAGGTTGAACTCCAAACCAATAGTTTATATGATTTATACTCATTCACTCGCTGCCAATCACTTCACTTTTCACTGGCTGCTCCCGTCGCCGGGTTAGAAGATCAGTAGTTACTGAAGATCAGCAGTCTTCATCACAATGCACTTTTCATCTTTCTTTCTGGAGCATGTGCAGTCCTTTATAGAATGATTCAGCGGTTTCTGTGTTGGTCTCAAGTAAATTCTTGCTCCTCTTATCTTGACAAGATTAAGGCAAATCCTGCTTCTTAGGTTTTGTGATCAACATTTGCTGTCTACCAATAGTTAACTGTGCTTATATGAGTTAACTATTGATCAGTCTTATCAGTGTGTTGAGATGATAAAAGCTCGAAGTTACATATAAAATTTGGCTTTAGATTTGTAAAGTGATTCTTTGAAGTGCCATGTAATTACATATTAATATCCATTTTTATGAACTAATGTTTTTTTCTGAATTTGTGTTGTTTTCAGAATACTCCAATGCTAATGCCCGGATCCTGAAGAATTCCGCAATGATCCTGAGGAGCGTCCTGGCTGGTGCAGAGCAGAAGCTACATGAGTATCCATGAAGCACTGGATTGCTTTTGAGAGTTTTCAGTGTGTGAACTTTTTGCATGGATATTAGTTTAAACAGGCATTCAGACTCCATCTTGTTAATTTTTGTTGTCGTGGGGTAGATTTTACTGTATCTGTCCCAAAGTAAACTTACATTTTTAGGCGGTTCAAACTTCAAAAATGGTGACTTTTAAGATGATTCTGAAAGAAGTAAGATGAGTGTGTCTTTACTAAGAGTCTGTGTAAACCTGCTTGCAGGTAAAACCAGAGACTGATAGATAAGAAAGGAATGTTGCCAACTGACAAAGAATTGTTGCTCAACTAAGGCCGTGTTAAGTTCCTGAATTTAAAGAAGAAGAACAAAAGAAAGGGAGGCGGGGATGAGCTGGGGTGTGTGTTTTGTCACATGTTAAGGGGTTGCGTAGTAAGCAATTCAAGATGTCCATGCCTCTCAAGTACCTCAGCCAATGGGGAGAGAGAGATGGTGATGCAGCCGGGAAAATAGGATTAAAAGGAGGCTGCGTCCTCCAGTAATTTGAGACACCTCAGGGGAATACCCCATGGTCTCTCCCTTTATTCAAATAAAGTTACAGGACTTCTCTGTCTCCTTTTTGGAGATAAACCTCTGGTGCTGTGATTTTTTCCACAGAATTCTGTTGGGTTTGGTCTTGAGGTTGATTTTGCTGAGAGCCAAGTTGGAGATCCTGTTTCCTCCATGTCTTGGTTTAAGACAATTTAAGAGGTGGATGCTCTCAAATTGCTTCCTCCCCTTACAGCTTGAATCAATCCCTTTCCACCAATAAGGAGAAATGAATACGAGCAGATACGTGTGAAAAAATAATAGTCTACTACCAAGCGAAACAGCAATGTGTAAAAATGAACAGTAATAGTCAATAGTTACAAAGTTGCTGAAATTTCAGGCACAAAGAGAAACTCAAAATGGCAGAGTGATCCCTTCCCCCAGATGGTGCCCCCACAGCCTACTGCATGTGGGGAGACAAAGGGAGAAAGGCGGCAGCCATCCCTCTTATCGCTCCAGCAGTGGCCCCCTCTGGCGGCTGGTACTCGGTCAAGGGCTAGAACTCGCGGGGGGATTTCCTCCTCTCCACAGAAGACAGCAAGTCAAGGCAAGGCAGCTGGGCTGGGGCAGGTCTGTGCCTGCTCCACTCCTCTCAGTGCGACGCTGCAGCTACAGACAGGTGTTGCAAAATTTAATCTGAAACAGTTTTTGATTGGGAAACGCAGCTTCTCGAGTTGCTACTTTTGCGAGTAGTGCCAACCAGCAAGAAACAAGAGGCAAACCGCGTGGCCAGTGAATCAGGGGGGATGGGGAAGCAGAGGTTAAATGATTTGCTAAGAAGTTGTTTGTTAAAAGCAATGCATACAGCTTGCTCAACACTTACTGTGCCTACCAAAGCAGGATGAGAAGACAGAAGGCTATTGATAAAGGGAAAGAATCTTGACCAAAGATCCTGTTTTGGACTTGGGCCAGGGACATAAAGAGCATGCACAGGGAAGAAAGGTGAAAAGTTCAGGATGAGGAAGACCCTTTACTTCATCTGAGGAAGACCCTTACTTCATCCCAGAGCTCCCTGCCCATGACCACCAGACAACACCGTGCAAGCGCAATGCGGATGTAAATGACTTTTGGGCTCACGAAGGGAGGCTAGGCGGGGCCAGGTAATGAATATGTATAGGTGTATTGGGAAACTCAATGAATATGGAACTTGTAACCCGATAAATACCAAGCTGAATGCAGCTGTCGGCACGCATGACTTTGGAGGAACTATCCCCCGTGAGTCCCAGTGCTGGAATAAACATACCTACTTTACTCCTTATTCCAGTAGTGGAGTTTTTCCGCGTATCACCAGAGAGAGAGAGACAGAACTCTCCCTGAGTGCTCCGACTTTAAAAAGCCCGGGCGCTGCCCAGCCCCAGCCCCTGTTCTGCTTTCTGGCCACAGCGTCTTACAGAGACAGTAACAATTTTTTTGGCACAGACAAGAATAACCTTTTGGGTTACCCAGGACACTCTACATGAAGACATTCCTTGTTGTTTGTGTTTGCTTTCACTGTGTTTATAGTAATTACAGGTACACAGTGTAGTAAGTATTTATTATTATAAATAATATATATATTTTTGTTCCCATCTCAGAAGAGTCTGATTGTCAGTGTTCTACCATTTCTTGCATTTTGGGGAGGCAGGGGGATGGGGTATATGGCATGTATTCTTTAACCCCATACCTTGGGCTTTTGCATACTAGCTACAGAGGAAAGAACAAGGATTGCCAGCTGGTGACCTATGCAAACAAGATTCATCCCTAAGTGAGTCCTGTTAGTTTCCTAAAGGGGCCCAAGGGATTATGGGGAGCACTAGTACTAGTTTGGCCTGTAATTAAGTTAAATTTCTTCATAATGCCTTTTATGGGGCCTGTGTTTTGAATTTTTGCTGAGAACAGGGTTTATAGCACAGGGATATTTTAGTTAAAGTCCCCTCATTATTAGGGTCAGAATCTGAATCTGAATCCCAATGACAAAAAACCAAAAAACATTTTTTAAAAAGGTTTTAAAAATTAGAATCCAAACCACATTTTCAGTGTCCAAAGCGTTATTTTTCAGATTTAACCCTGAGATTTTCAGGCACAAACACTATTTATATGATGCAATCCTCAAAAAGAGGGAGAACCACATACATTTTAAATCACCAGAACATGTGTTTGGGAGAACAAATAGTCAATTTAAAGTCTAAATCCACATCTTTAGACTACAAAATTACTAAAATTAGTAAATTGCTGAAAAGCAATTTATAATTGCCAAGGTTTATGCTTTTAGAGTTCAAAGACACATTTGACACATTTAGACACATTTATAGGGTCCAAAACATTATTTTTAAGGCCCAAGGTCCAAAGCCTCATTTGTGAGTCCAAAGGCTCATTTTTGGCCCCAAACCTTCCTTTTTAGTTTTTCAAAGCCTCAATATCAGGGACCAAAGCCCCTCTTTAGAATTCATTCTGCAATTTGGCCATCTCAAATCTTTCTTTTAAGACTCCAAAGACCCATTTCCTTATGCACTTATGAGTAAAGTAGGTCCTGAGAGACTATGGGGGGTAAGAGTGCTCATCCTTCCCTCTCTGTGATGGTGTGGGTGTTCCCTGTGTCACACTGGGAAGCATGTCAGCTCCAACAGTCTATCTGCAGGTGGCTCAGCTTCAATAACTTTTTGGGCAAGCTGAAAAATTTCTATGTACCAGCTGTGACACTTGAGACAGGGAGCTGCAGATTTTAGAGGCTGCAGAACATCTGTCAGAGCTTTCGCCACTGAGGATCAACCCACCAGCATGAGGTAGACCAAGATGGGCTTCTGGAAGAGGGTGGTGCCCACCTTCATGATGCCCAGTATCACCCCTAGAGGTACAGACATCTACAGACACCACAGGACTGTCGCCAGGACCCACCATGCAGCATTATGGGACACAACAGCTGTCCTGAGGGTGTCTCCATCCAGGGCTACAGACAGCAGTGACACACACGCCTGCCAATGCCCCACAGCCCAGGGTTGCTGGGAGAGTTGAGAGCTGGAAGGTGCAGAGCACAGCCTGGTTTTCCTCTGCTTTCCAGAGCAAATGGCTGCCTGGGACACAGTGGCTGGCTACATCCAACAACAGCTCTTGCTGTACAAGGTAGGACAACACTCATATCCTCCTCATCTGCACAGAGAAGTGGGGAGTCCCATAGCCCAGAAGCATAGCCTGCGGTTCCTCTTGCTCTCCTCAGAGAGCAAGAAACCCACCTCAAAAGGTCCCACTCCACTTTCAGGAGACCACCTCCAAAACTGAACATATTCAGGGATTGCTTCCACACAAAAGGCAACAGGATGGAAAGCTGTTGCTAGTACTTAGCTCCCCATGGTAACCTAAAGCTTCACTTCTTGGCAGTGAAGAATCACTAGGTTCTAAAGGGTCATTTGTACTATCTCACCTATTAACTTTTTTCATGCCTAAAGCCTTCATTTTAGGGCCACAACCCTCATTTCTGAGCTTCCCACCTGCTTTATATTACCTTTTATTGGCTGTAGGACCTGATTTGGAAGGTCCAAAGTTTCATTTGTAGGGTAAAGGCTCATCTGTAGAGTCCAAAGCCTTCTTTAGAAAGTCCAAAGGATCTTTCTGGGTTCCAAACCCTCTTTTTAGTTTCCATAGATCTCCTCTCTGGGACCAAAACAAATGAGGCCCTGGACCCTGCAGAGGTAGCTTTGGACCTTCCGAATAGAACCTGGAGCCTTCAAAGTGATGATCTGAGTCCTTCAGATGAGTATTGGGGTTTGTGCCTAAACAAGGTCGGGTTGGACTTAAACCAGGATGTTTTGGACCCTAAAAATGAAATTGTAGTTCCTAAAAACAAGACTAAAATACATGGATACTTAAGGAATGGCCTTAAAAATAGGGTTTCACACCCTAGAAATAATTTTCTTAGCTTCCAAATGAGGCTTTGTGCATGAAGAACATAAGGCTTTGAGCCCTCAGTGAGGAGTTTGCACCCTAAAATGAGGCTTTGGATTCTAATGTGCTCTCCTGAGAGGTGGATTCCAAAGAATCCTGGTGCTAAAAAGCCAGCAAGGATGAGAGAGCCACGGTGAGAGAGAAGCTGGGTGGGGGCTTAGCAGCCAGCCAAGGTTCACCCAGCACAGTTTCTGAAGGTGTTCCTTTGGTACTGCTAGTTCAGGGTCAGCCTGAAGCTGACCTTAAGGGCAGAGAAAATTCATTGGAAATGAACCCTAAGAGCCCAGGTGATTTGCTACATAAGTCTCACGGACACATTCCAGTACCTGGGAAGAATGGAACAGAAACTCCCAGAACTGCCAGTGTGCCAGCCAAACCAGTGACCAGACTCATAGCCCTCAGCAGCCTTGAATTCCTCTGGCTGCTGCAGCTCCAGGAAGAGACAGGAGCCTGGCTGGTGGGTGAACCCTTTGCCAGGGGAGGTCCAATAACTTCTAGTTGTGAGAGGTACCCAGGTTGTGGTAGCCACAGGGTTCCCTGGACACAACAGGACATGCTCCCATGCAGCCTCGTGTCACAAAGGGGCAGAGATGTGGCACCTGTTCAGCCATTGTGACCTCACCTGCCCAGTGCTTGGTATCCTGAGGAGCAGACCAGCAAAGATTGAGCTGGTCTTCGGGATAACTCAGCTACTTTCTTTGCTACTTGCATGTCTGCATTTTTACAAGCATTCTTTGTCCTTGGCAGCGACTAAAAGCACCAACAAAATGATTCTGAGAGTTAAAGCTGTTCTGTGGGTGGCATTTCGATTTTTTTAATTTTCGAGCTACATTTATTTTCTTTCTCACCAGGAGATGGGATTAGTTCTGATCTGATCTTTCTGGAGGAGGATCTGTATCCTTTGTCATCCAGAACTTTTCCATCTGTTCCTGAGACAAGCAACGGCTGCAACGGGAAATAATTTCTGTAACAGCTTTGCCAGCAGCCTTGAACTTTGTGAATGCCCACAGACAACATGGCTGGTGCTTCATCCCTGAGTGTCAGTGTGCTAACAAACTAGAGTGAAATCTGGGGCGTTTCCTGAGAGCAGCCAGACTGACCCAGGTGATCTTGGTTAGACACATGAAAATGCATTTGGTCACTCTGTCACTAGTGCAGAAGACTTTGAAAGAGGACGTTGCTCATAGAAAGACTTGACACACGTATGTACTTGCTTGTTCTTTTCACATTACAATCAGGAAAAAGGAAGACTTGAACTGATAATCCAAGGCTCTAGAGGGAAAGGAATGTAGCCTGAGGGCCAGAAATCAGAGTGGGAATTTGTTGGACTTTTGGCAGACTAAGCAGGGGAACAAACTATTTCCAAAATTTTTCCATACCAGTAGATGTAAATGGGCTGCTGGGCTTTCCCCAGTGTTTCTGGGATGGTAGTTAGAGCTGTTGCCCTCAGTGCTCCTGTAGAGAACTCAACATTTGAATGTGCTTTCAAGCAACAGTATTGTCACATCTCGTCAAATATAATTTCTCTGCAGTCATTGCTGAGGGAATGGCTCTGCCACAAAGGATCCTTTTCCCCCCAGAGGAGATTTGCATGGACTGGCAGCAAAGACAGAGACCTGGAGCAGGACTCTGCAACCTGGGCAGTACTTGCTATATCAACGTCATCCTACAGTGCCTGACATACACACCCCCTTTGGCCAACTACTTGCTCTCTCGTGACCATAGCCAGTTGTGTGAGTACTTCCAGGAATATCTCCTCGTAAATCTCTTGAGCACACTAAGGATTACAGAACTTGGAACTGTATTTAGGAGGACAGTAGCCCTTCTTTGTCAGTCCCATGAGCTTGTGTTCAAAGAAGAAGAAGAAAAAGCCACTTTTTCCATTGTGTGTGTCTACAGATGACACAAAATGTGTGTCCATCTTCAGGAAGGCACCTCTTTCTAGCCTGGTGCCTCTGTGCCTGCAAGTTAAACCCTTATCTGACCAAAAACTTGAGACAATTTCTGAAGAACATTTTCCCTGCACTAAAATGTCCTGGGCTTGTTAGGACATTGTCATCTTGGGAGAAGAGGAGTGAAGACTATTCTTAAAGCTTCAAGATTACCACTAGGTTTCCTGGTGCTAGGGATGATGTGTTAACCTGAGGAGCTTTCCTCCCTCCCTCTTCAGGTCATCGGCAAGGCTTCTGCATGATGTGCGTCATGGAAGGGCACGTTAGGAAGGTCCTGCGTTCCTCGGCCAGTGTCATCTGGCCTAGGGCTGTTGTCAGGGACCTCAAATGTAAGTAATTTCAGATGCTTTGACAGGTTCTCTCCCCTTCTTGTAGGTGAGAACTACTAACTTCTTTCTTAGTCATAGGAGAAGAATTTGAGCCTGACATGGCCGGAGATGCCTATGAGTTCTTACGCTGTGCTCTTGAGGCCATGCAGAGAGCTTGTCTGAGTGGAAGCAGCGAGTAAGCATAAGTACCTTTTCCATGCTCCTGAGCCCACTGGACTCCTTGATGCGCTCCCATCAAGGAAAACCTATGCCCATGGCTTTCTAAGCTAAACTCTTGGAGGAGGGGATAACTCTGCCTTGCCATTTATTTCCAGTATAGACATCTCTTCTCAAACAACTACCATCATCCATCAAATATTTGGTGGCTTTCTGAAATCCAGAGGTATGTTTCCACGTCTATTGCTCTCCTTGGCATTGTTTCCACCCTTCTGTCTGTGATAAATGGCTGGTCCTATAACTGGCATAGTAGGTACGATGAGCATAAACTGTCACCATCAATTAACTTTCTCCTTCACTCAGCATTTTGATTTTCCTTCCAGTCACATGCTTGAGGTGCCAAGCAGTTTCTGTTTCCTACAAGGCCTTCCTGCATGTCCTTTTGGATATCAAAGTAAGAGGGCTTGCAATTGTGCTTCAAGACATCCCAAGGCTCCTGTAGCTTTCCAGAACCAAAGCATTTGTCTTAAAAATGGATCCTGTGAGCACAAGGGAGCTTGGTAGTGGGTGGGAAGGGGAATGTACCTCCTTCTGCAGAGACCATGGCACCCCATTCTACAGAGGAAGCTCTTGATGGCCCCAGGAACCCCCGGGACAAAAAGAAAATGTTCAGCCAACCAACCTTCCTTCCTTCCTTCCTTCCTTCCTTCCTTCCTTCCTTCCTTCCTTCCTTCCTTCCTTCCTTCCTTCCGAATTCCTTCCTTCCTTCCTTCCTTCCGAATTCCTTCCTTCCTTCCTTCCTTCCTTCCTTCCTTCCTTCCTTCCTTCCTTCCTTCCTTCCTTCCTTCCTTCCTTCCGAATTCCTTCCTTCCTTCCTTCCTTCCTTCCGAATTCCTTCCTTCCTTCCTTCCTTCCTTCCTTCCTTCCTTCCTTCCTTCCTTCCTTCCTTCCTTCCTTCCTTCCGAATTCCTTCCTTCCTTCCTTCCTTCCTTCCTTCCTTCCTTCCTTCCTTCCTTCCTTCCTTCCTTCCTTCCTTCCTTCCTTCCGAATTCCTTCCTTCCTTCCTTCCTTCCTTCCTTCCTTCCTTCCTTCCTTCCTTCCTTCCTTCCTTCCTTCCTTCCTTCCTTCCTTCCTTCCTTCCTTCCTTCCTTCCTTCCTTCCTTCCGAATTCCTTCCTTCCTTCCTTCCTTCCTTCCTTCCTTCCGAATTCCTTCCTTCCGAATTCCTTCCTTCCGAATTCCTTCCTTCCTTCCGAATTCCTTCCTTCCGAATTCCTTCCTTCCTTCCTTCCGAATTCCTTCCAAATTCCTTCCTTCCGAATTCCTTCCTTCCGAATTCCTTCCTTCCTTCCGAATTCCTTCCGAATTCCTTCCTTCCTTCCTTCCGAATTCCTTCCTTCTGAATTCCTTCCTTCCTTCCGAATTCCTTCCTTCCTTCCGAATTCCTTCCAAATTCCTTCCTTCCGAATTCCTTCCGAATTCCTTCCTTCCTTCCTTCCAAATTCCTTCCCTCCGAATTCCTTCCTTCCGAATTCCTTCCGAATTCCTTCCGAATTCCTTCCGAATTCCTTCCTTCCAAATTCCTTCCTTCCGAATTCCTTCCTTCCTTCCTTCCTTCCTTCCTTCCTTCCTTCCTTCCTTCCTTCCTTCCTTCCGAATTCCTTCCTTCCTTCCGAATTCCTTCCTGCCTTCCTGCCTTCCTTCCTTTCTGCCTTCCTTCCTTCCTTCCTGCCTTCCTCCCTTCCTCCCTTCCTTCCTCCCTTCCTCCCTTCCTTCCTTCCTCCCTTCCTCCCTTCCTCCCTTCCTCCCTCCCTCCCTCCCTCCCTCCCTCTACTGCCTGTGGGATCGTGTTGGGTCTCCTCAGCATCCGCTGCCTGGATCTTTTTGTTGACTCCTTGGAAGTGTTCAGGCATGGGCATTTCTCACAGCTCAGCGGCTCCTTTCTCACTCCTCCAGGCACCCTCATCCCTCATCACAGCTCTGGAGGACTTTGTGACATCCAAGAAGCTGGATGGAAAATACTGCCTCAAATGTAGCAAGTAAAATGATTTCTATCAACTTATTAACACTTGATTCTATGTAAAGGAGCTGCATGTCATTGAGCAGAATCATCATGGAGGTTTAAAGCACAATTATGAGATGCAGCTTTTTTTAATGGGACCTTATGGCATGGAATAGCCTTAAAATACTGTAAGAGTATGTGAGACACAAAAGCTTGTCTGGTCTTGTTGGGAGAAGATAAGGTGCATTTCAACACTTTGCTCCACTGTATTTCAAGGTGTGAGAAGAAGGTTACTGTCTCTAAGAGGGTTACAGTCCATCATGTGCCCAAGGTCTTCACGGTGTGCTTGGAAAGGGCTGCTGATCACACAGGCAAGAAGATCAGCAAGGTGTGTATGCAACTGCAGTGTAACTTTCCCTTCGAAGCAGAAGACTCTCCAAAGCAGTACATTCTTTCAGAACCTGCTCATGTTGGGGTTTTTCTGTTCTGTTATGGGGAGAGGAGAGTTCCTATGGGAAGACCATCCTGGACTCTGCTCTAACAGAGCTGCTTTGGCTGAGAACAGTTTCCTGCTGCCCAAACCATTATGTGCTGAAGAGCTATTTCGTGTGGTAGTTTGAAGCAGCTGGGATGGGGTCTGTGGCTCAGACCCAGGAAGCCATGACAGCTCCAGAGAGTGTCCCACAAGGAACAGTCCCTCGGCCGCCGGGGTGCCTTCGCAGGGGGTGCCTGTCTCAGCAGGCTGTCAGCTCTTTAGTGATTCAGTGGGAGTGATTTCAGCTCTTGTCCTGCGAGGCAAACCCCAGGCCGGACCAGGAAGCTCGGAGAGCAGTTCCGCATGAGGCAGCTTTATTTGTCCACACCCCGCGAAGGGAGGCTAGGGACGAGCTCTCTGATCCCACAGAGGCAGAGGGCTAGATCTTATAGGGATACAGGGGTGGATGTGAGAGGGTAAAAGCCAATGTGTTACAAAAGATCTGCATAGGTTCTCCAAGAGGATCATGGGTCTGTGTCCTCTGCCTTTTCCAGGGGGATTCTGCTGGGAGCAATCTCCCTATTTCAGCAGGCCTCCCTCTGGGGCAGAGGCTGGGCATACCCTACAATAGTTCAGGATAATTTGAGCCCACTTGGTCTTTCTGTAGATTGTGGAGTATCCTGAGTACTTGGATCTTCGGCCATACATGTCTGACACAGCTGGAGAACCCCTCCTCTACTCCTTATATGCTCTCGTGGTGCACAGCGGTGACACCTGTCTTGATGGACACTTCTTCTGCTACACAAAGGTAAAGAGCAACTTCTCTCTTGATAGAGTAAAATGCATGCCGGGAAGACAAACTTCCTTGTCAGTGTTCCAGGTAGCCAAGGCTTTCGGGAGAGAAGGTCTCCTTCAGGGCTGATTGGGATTTGTTTTGGTGTACTCTTTGCTCAGCTGTTCTCTCTCTTTGGTATTGTAAAGAAAACCTGCAGTTCCTTTCCAGAGATGGATGACTTTCTTTGCAGGCCAGCAATGGACTATGGTACAAGATGGATGATGAGTCTGTGGATAATTGTGGCATCCACACGGTTCTCAGGCAGCAAGCCTATTTGCTGTTCTATGCCAGGTAATAACCAGGGTCACGTGTTCAGAATAAGTTTCCTTTTCCTGGCTTTGCTGTTTGTCTTCTCATCCTCCTGGGTGTTTCTGTCATAGGAGACAATTTTTCTCTGTTTACTTCAGTGCTGTCAATTCTGAGCTATGCCATACCAGTCCTTGTCTTGCTGGGCTTTAGGGTTCTGGCCTATGTAAGCTGACCATTGTGTGCTCTCTGAAACTAGGTCATGTTGACTAGGTCATAGGACTTAAAGGGGCCTCCAGGAAAGATGGAGAGGGATTCTTTATCAGGGAATGCAGTGATAGGACAAGAGGGAAAAATTTCAAAGTGAAAGAGAGATTCAGATTGGTTATTAGAAAGAAACTATTCCATGTGAGGAGGGTGAGGCACTGGCAGATGTTGTCTACACGCTTCCCTAAGCTGTGGCTGCCCCATTCCTGGAAGTGTTCAAGGTCAGTCTGATTGGAGGCTGGAGCAACTTGTAGATGTCCCTGCTCATGGTAGAGGGGGTAGAACTAGATGGTGTGTATGGAACCCTCCAAACCAAACCTTTCTAGGATTCTGTGAAATGGAGGCTGTAGGGAAAATAGAGATGAGGACTTGCTCTGACAGGGGCAGACCTTGTGGGAAGACCCCCATCAGATTTTGCATTGGTGACCATGGTGAAATCTTCTCTCTGTTGTAGAAACCACTCCAAGAAAATGACCGAATCTCAGAGGAGCCTGCAAGGAATGCCCTAAACAGAGATCACTTTTTTTTTCTCCAGGTGCTCTGATTTGAGAATGGGAGGAATGGTGGCTTCCTCTCTGACACCATCCTATGCCCATTCCTTCTTCAGTCAGTGGGGGACCAGCAGTGAGCAGGCGGGTTCTACAGCAACACACAGTCAATCTGGTAGTACTGTGTCAATGCAGAGGACAAGTGCCAGGGAGAAGAGCCAGACTAGATCCCTGCAGTGGGGCAACGATCACTGCAGCTGGTTCATGAACAGCACTGACTCCAACAACTCAATAGGAAGGAAGAGAAAGAGAACTAGTCCTCCGGGTTGTGACCATGCTTTCAAGGATGGCACAACTTCAGGGCCCTTCAACAGAAGCTGTCAGTGGGCTCCTGCACCTAGTGCTGCTTCGGTGCAACACCTGGACCTGCTAGCACCGAATGCTAGCTCCAAGAGGGCTACTGCTCGGGAGCAGCCCCTGCTAAGGCAGAGAGAGCAGGGCAGATCACCACAGCAGGGCTATGATCTCCGCAGACGGTTTGTGGAGATCACAGACTACCACCAGTCAGCAAAGAGGAGGAGGAAACACTCATTTGGAACAAAGAGGCAGAAAAGCCAAAGCCAGAATTAAAACCCCTCATTATCCTTGCATGTATAATTTACAAGGTGCTTCCTCCTCTGTAGATTTTGGGGCAATTGGTGGAAATACCCTGTGTGGGATGTTTGTGTAATGGGATTTTGAAAGCTGCATGCTTGCATGTGCCCAACTGGCAATCTCTTCTTTTTAAATATGGAGTTCAATTCACTCGAAGGGACATGAACTGGATGAGCCAACAGTGACTGGAACAAAAAGGCTGGATGGTTGGGCCCTGAGGGTGCTGCTAAGTGCCACCAAGTCTAGGGTAGTGCCAGGAACAAACACTGTCTCCCAGGAATCAGCACTGGGATTGATCCTGGCTAACATTGTGATAAACGAGATAGCCCAATCAAAATTAATAGAGAAATAAAATTTATTATGCAGCTGAAATATTGGTCTCAAAAGCCAAGATCGAGAAAAGCAGTGCCAAGCCCGGGATCGGAGCTGGGTGAACATGCATAGATCTGACCTCTATCGCATCAGACCTCCCAAGTTCACGCCAGCTGCCTTGTCCAGGTTATTTGTATACAATTTTTGGGGAGTGTTCAAGTCCAGTCCATTCTTCTCATTCTTTAACATATTCATGAAGTTCTTCTTTCACAGTGCAAGGCTGGACAAAGGGTCTTCGAGATGTGACAAATTGCCCATCTTTGGTGATGAATTTGTCTGTCTTCGATTCCTGGAACCCTCAATGGAGTTCCCGGAATGTCCAATTCCTTATCAGCTGAGATGTAGATATCAGAAGATAGTGATCAAGTCATCATAGTGTTAATGTCCCGGTGATAAGATCCAACCCCACCTGGGGTGGAATCCTCACCTATTGATTACTTCTGTGCTGAAAGAACTTCCTTTTCAACTGCTCCAGTGTTGTAAAATTTTCCTCTCAGCCAGGCTGGTGGGGGCGTTTGAAACTCTGGCTCTGTATAGTTTTATTACAGTTCATTTTCACACATAACAGCACGAATTACAGACTTCATTTATAACAACATCTTCCTCAACTAACGGTCTGTCTTCTGGCGCAGAGGACATGCTCAGCAAGTTGGCACATGACAGCAAACTGGAAGAGTGGCACTTAGGCCAGGGGTTGTGCTGCTATCCTCAAGGGACTTGGGCAGGCTGGAGAGACAGGCTGACAGGGACCCCTTGCAGTTCAGAAAGGGAGGTGTAAAGGGTGCCAAGCACCAGCAGAGGCTATGGAGTGATCCCATAGAGGCTCCATCCTTGGACATGTTCCACAGCCCTCTGCACATGATCATGAAGAAGTGGCTGCAGGTGCCCCTGCTTGAGAAGGGGGCGTGGGAAAGCCTTGCCTTCACCCTCCAGGTGACCTACCTCCCAGGCTCAAGGTGTCAGAGATGCGTAAAATAGAATCCAGCCAGCAGTGCTGTTCCCCTAAGGTGACCATCAACAGCTCCACCAGGAAGCTGGAGCCTACGGAGACCCTAGGCCAGGCCAGGCTCCTGGCAGGTGCTGTGCCCCCAGCAGAGCAGCCGTGAGTCATTGGACCCTAAAAATGCAGGTATGGGACCTAAAAGTAAGTGTTGGGTCCCTACAAAGGAGACTTTCATAGCATCATCAAATCAAAGAATCACAGAACAGTAGGATCCTAGAATCCTAGATTGTTTTGGGTTGGAAGGAACCTTAAACATCATCTAGTTCAAACTCCCCTGTCATCGGCAGGGCACACTCTACTAGACCAGGTAGCTTCAAGCCCTGTCACACCAGGCCTTGAACACTTCCAGGGATGGGGCAGCCACGGCTGCTCTCAGCAACCTATGCCAGGGCCTCACCACCCTCTCCGGGAAGAATTTCTTCCCAAAATCTAATCTAAAGCTAATTTTTGTCTGTTTGAAACCATTACCTCTTGTCCTGTCACTCTGTACCCCTTTGTGCCATGTCACTCTCCAGCTCTCTTGGAGACCCTTTTGGGGCTGGAAGGTGCTAGAAGACCCTGCAGCCTTCTCTTCTCCAGGCTGAAACACCCAAACTCTCTAAGCCTGTCTTTTTGAGAGGTGCTCCAGCCCACTGAGCATCTTTGCTGCCTTCTCTGAAATGGAACCAGCAGGTCCATGTTCTTTCATGCCAGAAACAATGATTTAGGTTCTATAAATGAGGCAGAGCAGATGGGAAACCTGTTGATCCTCTGGCATTGGTTTTCCTCCTCACAGCAGGTGAAACTGGTGGATTTTGATGTCCCTTCTTTTACTGGCTCGGTCTTTTCCCAGGGTTCCGACTGGCCAGGGCTGCCCTGCAGGCTCCCCGGGCTGGAGAAAATAAAACCAAAAAGCTGCCAAAAGGATTAGATGGTGAAAAGCCTCCAGGCCAGGAGAACGAAAAAATCCGAAAACCACAGAAGCTTCTTGCCTAAATTGGCAAAAATTAAACCAGCAAAGGCAACAAAGTAACAATCAGTGTAGCCGCTGACCACGCCAGAGAGAGAGAGAGAGATTGAACAGAGCCCATGCCCAGGGTTCCAGGCTCTGGCCCTGCTCCTTGGTTCATCCTAAAAATAGTACAGACATTTCTGGGCATAAAGCAGATTATTAGGGAATAAAGTATCATCATAAAATCACCCCAAGACGGTGTCAAATGAGGTTTGAATCCTCCAAATGAAACTGTGGGCCCTAAAAAAGGTCTGTGAGTAATAAAAGAGAGGATGGGAGTCTAGGAATGAGCATTCTGGCCCAAAAAGAGCGGCTTTATTTTGTGGGGGGGAGTCCCAAGTGTTGGAGAGCCGGCCAGATAAACGACGCAGACACCGATACGATTTGAGCATCGTTCTCTGCTTTATTGTTTACCTATACAAGCTTGTATCTACTTTGCAAAGATTCACACCCAGTCCCTCTAGATGGCCCCTTATCCGCGGGGGAGCCGACCAGTGGATAACTTTGCCAAGGACTTTCAGGGGTGCCTGCTGCCAGGTGCTTTCCAGGCTTGCCTGCAGCCAGGGGCCAGTTCAGGGGTTTTTCCTCAGCAACCCTGGGTTGTCCAATCTTTCCTGGGGTATCATATGCCCCTGTTCCACAAGGAATCCCTCTACAGCTTTACAAGAAAAGAATGTGTAAGATGCTACAAATGATCCTTTGGACCGTGCAAAGGAGGTAATCTCTGGCCTCAAGAAATGAACCTTTGTGCTGATTAGAGTGCTTTGGACACTCCAGAGGCATTTTTGAGCTGTAAAAGAGCACTTTGGACTCTTACAAATGGGAGTTTGGGTCTTCAAAATGAAACTTTGGACCCTAAAATGGGTCTTTGGGAAGGAAAAGGAGGGTTTGAACTCTGAAGTTAGGTTTTGTGCCCTTAGGGAAGTTTCCATACCACAAACCAATGTTTTGCACCCTATAAATGCCTCCTTGGAGGCTTAAAAGAAGGCTTTGAGCCTGCCAAATTCAAGACTGAATCCTAAAAAAGAGGCTTTGGCCCCTGAAAGGAAAGCTTTGGAAGTTAAAAAGATGATTTGGGCCTGAAAATGAGACTTTGGTCCCTACAAACGGGGCTTTGGACCTTCCAAATCAGACTTGGGGCCTTCAAAATAATGCTCTTAGCCCTTTGGATTGGTCTTGACATCTTAAGAGCACCCAAACTTGGAACATACAAATGAGGGTTTGGACACAAGCCAGGCAGTTTTGGAGCCTAAAAATGAAACTCTGAGTCCTAGAAAGACTCTGCGTACTGAAAGTCCGGCTTGGACCCTTCAAATGTGGTTTTTGGCCCTGAAAGAGTCACTTTACAACCTAAACATGGGTATTCAGACACTCTCAATGGGACATTGGGTATGAAGAACCCAAGGCTTTGAGCCCTCAGTTTATCCTGAGTTTGTAACCTTAGGTACATTTGACCCATAAGTAGGCAGCTTTCAAAGCTAAAAGAGAAACTTTGATTTCTACAAGATAGTATCTGGGCCATGAGAGAGCCTTCAGGGCTCAGAGGTACCTTATATCTCTCGGCTACCCAAAAGGAGGTTTTACCAAGGTGGGGTCTCTCATCTGCAGCAGTAGGCTACCTCTTTCCTTCTCCAGGCAGTGTTACATTGCAAGGCAAGCACCAAGCCCCTATGTTGGTACTGCAGATAACAGGCTGCCCAGCAGAGGGAAAGGCCAGCAACCACTTTCTGTCCTGGTACCTTTTGTGTGGCAGCAGTCCCTGGACATATACTATTTTGAGTATCCAAATTTTAGAGATGACCTCCTTCAAACTGTGGCGGTACACTTATTTTGGCAAGGAAATCACCTAGCCCCAGGTGAGGTGGGAGCTGCCCAGGTGCAGGATGAGAGGCTGTCCAAGAGTGGTAAAGGCCAGCAGTATCATTCTATCTGGACACCTTTTTCTGTGGAAATAATTGTCACAACCTACTGATACAGGGTGTGATGTTTGTTGTAAATTCTTAGGCTAAACAAGGACACTGGACACATGTTAGGCAACTTTTGTGCTTTTTTGTACAGTCACCATAACTCCAGCAACCAGCCCACTATTTAGACTCAACAAGTGTTGGCTAAAAAGCCCTTAAATTCTACAATAGACTTCCACAAGTGTGATGGCTAACAAGACCTTAATTTTGTACAGTACACTTCAATGAGTTCTCAACTCCCACAACAAACTCCTCAAAGATGCTGGTTCACAACCCACAACACACAGTGGTGTGAGTACTGACTCAAAGGTGCTGTCTAACAAGCCACAACACTTCCATAAGCTCCGCACTCCCACAACAAACTTCAGTATGGAGTACGGAGTAGAATGTGATAGCCATGTTTTGCCCAGGGAAAGCAAGGGAGGAGAAAAATAAAGGTGAAGGAGAGAGAGAAGAAAGAACATCACCAGTCTTTAGATCCCACGTTGGTCCTGCCACATGGATTGTCAGGAATTGGAGTTGCAAAAGAAAGCAAGCTGTACTAGTTTGAAAACAAACCAGTGTGAGGCACCAAGTCAGAATAACAATTTAATAGGGAAATAAAAAAACGGCAGAAAACACTGGTTCAAAGTGACAGAGTCAGGATACAACCTGACACCCTGTTAGTCAGGGTGGCGGTAGCAGTCTGATACGATGGTGGCTGCAGTCCTCCTGAAGTGGTGGATGTGGTTCTGTTGGAGCGGTGATCCTGTAGAAGGGGCTGCTCTTCCTTGGAAGGTGGCTATGTAGCTCCTGTCCTCTGGGAATCCAGTGGAAAGGGTGTCTGTGGTGCTCAGAATCTCAGATTATACCCAGGATGGAATGCTTTGGTTCCTCCTTCTGGGTGGAGCATCTCACAATGGGATGGTGAGTGATGAGGCCAGGTGCTGATGGGCTCATTAACAGAAGATGGTCCAGAGGGAGGAGGCAAGGAAACCCTGCCCCACCTGGTTCCAACAGCTCATGAGGATGGTAATAGAATACACTGGGACCCAAGACAAAAGCAAAAGAAAAAGAGAGGAAAAAGAGAGCACTTTCTTTTATAGTTAGTTAACCAGGTGCAGCCTCTTATATTAACTAGGCTTTTCTTGCCATTTTGTACATGGACAGCCAGCCCTTTGAGCCCTCCTCCAGAAGTGAGCTGGGGCAGGGGAGAATGAGCATGAGTTTTAAGGCGGAGCAGGAATTTGGCTCTGAACTGGGAAAAACAAGGTTCACTCTTTGTAAAATTTTAAGAAAAACTTAATAAAAGGGACAATTAGGAGACAACAGCAAAAAGGGTATTACGGCCGGCCGGGTGCTTTGGCAGAGATCCAAAGGCACACCTCTACATCCAAAAGACCGTCTTTAAAAGTACATCGCTTATTTCATATTCATCACCATCATACATAATTCATTAATTCTTTGGAGTTGCTAAGTATCATCCCATCAGCCTTATCTTCCTCCTTGGCTCCACTCCGTCTGGTTTCGGGTTTTTCTTCTGATAAGATTTTCCAGGAATGTGAAGACCTTCTCTGCCTATCTTTTCTAAATTGACTACATAAACAATAGACATTCTATATCATGTATTACAGTACCTAGGTAAAATTTTTCTAACATTAAGGAACATGAAAAAAACCCCAGCATCACAATACATTCATAACAATTATGTAACATGCGAAAAGCCAATACCACAGTACATTCATAACAGAACCCACTGCCCCACCTCTGCAGGACATTCTCCTCTATCACACCTTTCCTGTCAGAATGTTTGAATGTTTGAGACAAAACATGCTTATTCCTGGTCCTCCACAGCAATCCACAGATGTATTCAATTCTGAAGGTGTATCAAAATGTCATAGGGTGGGCTCCTGAAAGAGGATGACAATACCTTTCCTCAGAAAGGAAATCACCTAGCCCCTGTATCGGTGATTCAAAGCAGACTCTGCCCAGGACAGAAGGCCTTGATCTGGGCATCCTGGAAGGTGACTGGCAGGCTTTGCTGGCTGCTCTGATCTGGGAGTCCCCAAGGCTTCTGAAGCATCTGTCATGGTTGAATCCCAGCCAGCAGCCAAGCCCCATATAGCCACTTGCTCACTCCCCCTCCAGCAGGATCAGGGAGAAAATTGGAAGGGTAAAAGTTAGAAAACTCGTGGGTTGAGATAAAGACAATTCAATAAAGAAAGCAAAAGCAGTGCACACAGGCAAAGCAAAACAAGACTTAATTCACTGCTTCCCATGGGCAAGCAGGTGTTCATCCAGCTCCAGGACAGCAGGGCCCCATCACATGGAATGGTGACTTGGGAGACAAGCGCCATCACTCCAAACATCCTCCCTTCTTCTTCTTCCCCCTGCTTTATATCTGGAGCATGGTTTTATATGGTCTGGAATGTCCCTTTGGTCAGTTTGGGTCACCTGTCCTGGCTGTGTCTCCTCCCAACCTCCCACTTCACTCCCGGCCTCCTCATCAATGTAGTGGTACGAAAAGCAGAAAAGGCCTTGGCTCTGTGCAAGCACTGCTCAGCAATAACAAAAGCATCTCCATATTATCAACTGTCTGTTCAGCACAAATCCAGAACACAGCCCCATACCAGTGACTGGGAAGAAAGTTAACTCTACCCCACCCAAACCCAGCATATTCTACCCTTTGTTCTGTGCCATTTACCTCATGCCCAGGTCCCACACTATTCAATACTGTTGCAAAATGGGCAATATGTATAATTTTCTTAGGAAAGGATGTTCTTTAATGTTTGATCTTTGTATACTTTCAAGCCTAATCAACAAGAATGGAGATTTAATCTGTGAAATAGAGAGCAGCTTACAAGCAAGCTCTAGGTGATGTCAATATATTAGAGAAAAAATACTTATTAGTAGAACTTACTGAGGTTTAGGGCTGGACATGCTTCAATGATCTCAGATTTAGAGGGAGGTTAACAAAGCTTGGGGAAAAGGATGTTCCACTGTTAGTGGACATCAAGAGTGCAGAATTTATGGGACAAAAGGACATCTGGCAAAAGTCCCAAGATAAGGAAAAGCTAATAAAGCCAACTCAGCAATTATGCCGAAATCAGCTCCAACTGGGTAAAAGGTAATTTCTACAGGGGAAGATTGTGGCCAACAACTCACAGACCACTGACCCAAGAAACCCACCAACCCAATAGAAAAGAAGGATTGAGCATATGGACTAATTAGCATGAGAAACAAGACAATCATTAACCAATAGAAGGTAGAATACTAATAAATAAGAGAACTATGTAAAACTTGTAGTGAATGAACATTAATTCCTTTGTTTGCTAAAATGTATAAATAGTAAAAAGTTTGATAGTTGGTGTGCTTGATTTGTGGAATACCACCTGGCACCAAGGCTTGCGCAATTCTGAAATAAATTATCAACATGCTCTTGAGAGTGTAATTATTAGCTTGTTGCACAGACAAATCCGATTTTTGTGGACAGCAGTGTTTGGCGACCCAGATGGAATGACAGAGTCTTGCCTGGATCAACTTGCTGGCTACCAGCAGAGATGCACTCTTTCTAGATTCCAGCATGCACAGACCTTTTGATTGGGGACTCTGTGCGTATTCTCCTCCAGAAGCAAGTAAGCAACTCAAAGGCGCAATGCATGAAAACAGACATTCTGTAAGGTACAAAGGCAGGTGATATAATATTGTGGAACTGCTATTGTGTAGTAAAATTTTGGAAAATCCATACATACCTGACAGTGATGGCTGGAATGTGAAGTCATGGGTTAATGGTGATATAGTATAATGGAATTGGAATTCATACACACTTGACAGTGATGAATGGAGCGTATGAGGTTGTGGACACTCTTTTTGGGTAATAATATGGGAACAGGGTAATTGGCTGAACCTTTTCCTTGTTCTCCATTAGGATGTATTTTGAATAATTGAGATAAGTTTGGTAGAGACCCTCTTACAAAGAGGAAATTAAAGCAATATTGTACTCTTATGGTGGCCAAAATAAAAATTGGAGAATGGGGAAAATGTGTTGTTGTAGCTTAATATTTTCTTAGACATGGTGTTGTTTTGTTGTTGACTTGGTAAACAGAATGAGGTTTGTTTTATATTGATGCTTCCATTGTATAGAGATCCAGGTATTCAGAAAAAGTGTAAATTGGGAGGAGATATGCTGATGTCATGTATTAAGGAGAAGGAGAAAAAGACAAGAGATTGTGTATTGGGGAGGCAATAGATAAACAGGATGTTTGGTCATAGCATGCATTACTCACATCAACAACTCCTGAACACCTACTTCTGTAATCCATTTCCCCTTCTGAACCCAAAAAATTGTCACAATTAACTGCACATCATCCCTCCCCTCTGCTTTCCTGAGAAGAGTTAAAGCCTCAGTGACTAGGAGTTCCAGTTCCCATTCAAAATGCAAGCATTGCTCATGTACCCTGGGGGCCCACACTGTGAAGTGTGCACTCAGAAAAGTCAAGTCCAGGTTTGGTTTTCCCCCTGCTTTCTTCCTGCAGTTATTGTCTGTTCAAAATAAAACAAAATCACTTTATCTCCATGATTTAGGGCAACAAAAAAGAAACTGATGAAGGATGTCAGGTGTCCGTTTCTCGCGCTTTCACGTGTCGGAGGAAAATAACTTTAAGGGACGGGACTATGCAACAACACAAATTTATTGTTCAAAATAACAAATGCATCAGTCGAGGCGTGAGATTTTACAACACCTCCGAGTAATGGCGACTAGTCACAAGATTTAGGGTTACATCGTAATTTATAATTTTCTAATCCAATAGATAGTTAAAATGACACTTTGTTTTAGATTAATGACCTATCACCTGTGGCACTTCTCACTGCAATGCAGCTATGTCTTGACCAATAACTTCTCATGTCACGTACACACAGATGTCTCTCTTATGCCATCTACATTCTTAACTTAAACTATATAAAACCACACTATTATATTTTAAAACCCTTCACCAAAACACCCAGTGTACAATTTTACTTATAATGATAGGAACACAAGTTTGTAATCCTTTTGCTTAAAGTCCACAAATCTCTGTCAATTAAGCCAGACCTAGTCTCTTCCAGGGTTGTAAATCAAAGCCTCCTTTAATTGCAGGAGTTTCTACTCCTCTGTCTCCCACAGTCAGGAAGATAAATGAGAGTAAAATATCAGAAGATACACAGTAGCATATTTAATGAATGTAGATGAAAATTAACCGAAAACTTAGAAATTAATGTACAGCTTAATTACAGGGTGAGAAGGAAGGGAATCTTCCAATGGAGTTGAGGGTTTACAGAGTTTTTATTCTGAGTCCCACCCATTGCTAGGACTGGAGAAAGCTGTCCTGGAGTGATTGTGTCTCTTGTCCTCCCTCAATAGCTTTGCTGCAGTGATTAGAGGTATCAAGCTGAAGAGAGGCTTGGCTGATTGTAAAAACAGATGCTGCCCAAAGGGGAAAAAAAAGAACCATTACTTTGCAAACTCAAATCCTCAGAGGCTCAGACTAGATTCCTCTGTTTACCTGAAATATGCAGAGTTAGGACAGAGGGGACTATCTGCACCTCTGTCTCCATGTCCAGGACCTTGCTATCACAGACAAACATGGCACACAGTCCTATTAATTTATTTCTCCAGGTGTACTTAGCTTGCTGGGATTTTTGTGCTGCACCTCTTCCCTGAGGAAAGGCTGAGAGAGTTGGAGTTATTCAGCTTGGAGAAAAACAAGCCCCAGGGAGACCTCACCTTGCCACTCTCCAGTACATCAAAGGGGCTTGTAAGAAAGATGGATAAAATAAGATTTTGTTCCTACACCTAAGGGAGCAACTCCTGGATGGTTTAGTTTTAAAGTCAGGCTCAGCGAGAGTGAAACTTGTGAGAGTACATGTAGCTGAGAAGGAATGTGCAGAGCCTCGATGCGAGTTGTGTGGTGGTGTAGTGCTGCTGTGAGAAAGACATACCTAGCAACTGCTTCTGTTCCGGCACATCTTTGTGGAGGGAGGTATATGGACATCTTGATCTCTGCAAAATTGAAAGTGTGTGAGCTTACCTGTAGCTGAGAAGGAAATTGCAGAGCACCATAGTGTGACTGCAGTTCATACACTGCAAGAGGAAAGAGGGCTGCCACTTGAGGGCAAATACAAGTTTCCATGAGTAAGAGACAAGGTCCAAGCAAGCTTCTTGTCCTGGCACATTTATTTGTTCAGACTGCAGCTGGAAACTCTTCAGTTTAGCTATGGACTCCGTGACATTGTGAGAATGTGATTCTATCTATAGTTAAGAAGGAAATTACTTATTACTAGAGTGTTTGGTCTAGTTTATAGCCTGCAGGGGGAAGGTGAAGGCCAGCACTGCCTTTTTGTTCTAGGACTTTTGGTATGGGAGCAGCTGCTGGACGTTTTGAAGGGATTTGGGATCTGTGAGAGTTAAAGACTAGGATGGTATATAGAGCTTGAGGGAAAGTGCGTATCTCCAGGGAGTGTGAAGATGTTCAAAGGATGCAAGTTACATGTTGAGCCAGCAAGAGTGTTCTCAGAGGACACATTCTCAGTTGTTTGTAAACGAGCTTTTTGCTGGATTTTTGCAATTCTTTCCCTAGGCTTTGAATGTGACTGTACACATAGCTGAGAAGGAATGTGCATAGATGGATACTGTGGTGTATAGTTTAAAAGCTGCAAGGAGAAGGGGTTATCCATCAACTGTTTCTTACCTGGCACAGGAATTCATCTTGCCCCTTGATTGTGGTGTGAATTGTTTCAAATGGAAGCTGAAATCTATCCTTTCAGTCTTGCCTAGAGACCTTCAGGATCAGCTGCCTTAAAAAAAAAGGTCCTAGAACTAAAGAGACAGTGGTGGGCATCAGTTTTCTTATGCAGCATTAAAACTGCATGACTCACATTGGTGTTATGCTTTTTTATTTCAGCTGCATGCACCTTTTCGTTTTTGCTCTCTCACTGAGTCCAGCTCCATAATCTGGAAACAAAAGAAGAAAAAGTTGCTGGGTTTCACATTCACTTAGAAGGATATCAACAACACCATGTGAACTATGTGAGGGCTATGAGCTTTCATTTCAAACTAAATGAACTATAACATTCTTTCTTTCAATCATGCAGAGCTCCTGATCCTAAGCTAGCTGTATCAAGTGTAAACATTGGTCATAAAACATGCCTGCTTAGTAAGCTGTTGCTGTCTCCACCTTTAAATTGCATCTTGGGAAAAGTAACACAGTTTTAACTTGGAGTTATGCACTTTCCTACTCAGCTGCAGGTACAATCAGATTCTTCTGCTCTTGCAGACTACAGCTTCAAAACTCAACTTGTCCAGCAATTGCTCCCATAATAAAGGTCCAAGAACAAAGAGTAAGCACTGCCCTTCACATTCCCCTTGCAAATTATGAAGTGCAGAACACATGGGTCTGTATGCTCAGTTCAATGTACTCTCATGCACTTTCAGTCTCACAGAGTCCAGTTTCTCAGGCCCCACAGAACAGGTCTAGAACAAGGAGGCCATGCTGGAATTGCATTTTCTTTTGCAGCCTATAAACTGCACACACAAAAATGAAACAATTCCTCTTCCTTCACCGCTAGATGCAGGATCCCGATGTTCTGTCATTCTCCAAGAGGCAGGATGCACAGCCGAGCTCTTCCACCGACTGCTCGCACACGACTGGGGCCGCGCCAGCGAAGTGCTTGGCTTTTTCCTGGGCACTGTCAGCGCTCATCGAAACAAGCACACGATGGCCCTGAGGACTTGCAAAAGAAGGCCAAGCACCTGGCGCTGCTTGAAAGCACCCCAAGGGTAGAGGCAAGTTGCAAACGTCCCCGCACTCAAATCAACAGCACATCAGGACAAAAAGATTTCCCTCATCTTCCCCTTCCAAGAGCAGACTCTTCTTTACACCACACTCCAAGAGCCAGACAAACCTCTTTGGCCCAAACAAATCTTTTTCCTCTCGCAGATTCTGCCCACCAACTTGAAGCCACCTGGCAAAAGCAGAGCTCACCAAAGGGCCAGCTGAGGAAGATCTTGCTGCCTACAACTTCAACTGCACCCCTCAAACCAGCAGCACACACGCTGCTCTCAGCACTTTCCTTCTCAGCTCTAGGCACCATCCTAAGCCTTCCCTCTGCCAGAGTCAGGATCCAAAGACAACGGCACCAGGGACTGCTCACACACGAAAGGCACCAGGACAAAAGGCTCCCGAGCTTGGCCTTTGCATTCCCGCTGACAGCTCAACAGCTCTAACCCAGAGAGAACTCTGCCTGTTGGGTAAAGGCTTTAAAATCCCTAAGAGCACCTGATGTGCACATCCAAACCTGCTTTCCTTGCCAAAGAGAGCAACTACAAGCCCATCTCCAAAGAAACAGCATCCCCTCCTCCAAAATACAACAGATCCAGGTGTTGGAGCCCAGAGTGCAGCAAATGTTTCTCTGCCTGTTCTGAGGGGTCCAACCCTCCAGGGAAACACTGTTTTTAACCTTCATCTATGGAGAAAGCTGCCAAGGCTTTGGGATGAATTAGAATCTAGAAGGGTATTAGTTAGCTGGTAGTATAATACGTAGTTTGTCATAGGGTGAAAAATACAGTTTTGGGTTTATTAGTATGGTAAGTGGATGAAGACAAAATGGAGGATCCCTGTCATTTTTCAAGTCTCCTTTTTCTTCTTCACGTACTCCATTTTCTGCCGTGTTGGTAGCACAGAATGATTGGTTAGGAAATGCCGCAGTACAGGGGTACATGAATAGATAGTTCACTAGACATTGGTAGAAAAGCAAAAATAATGTAAGTTCTTGGTGACAATTGGGTGATTTATCTTTAAAAGGGCCTTGAATTTTCTGTATCATGTCTTTTGGAGCCTTCTCTGCTTCATGCTCTGCCTGGGTCATGTCAGCAGGATGTAAATTACTGATAAGATATAATAAACAATCTGAAGATCGAGTATTTCCAAAAGTCCCGTTCGTCTCTTACTCCTGGCAAGGACTTTCAAAGGCTCCGCCATCCAGGGAGGACAAGTGGGGGTCGAGAACCGCCACATCCAGGGACTGATCCACCTCTAGTATTGAATAGGTCCAACAATTGCCCCTACACAGAAGGGGCCAGGAGAGAAATGTCTTGCTGGACTCTTCCTCCCCATGGTACCTTAACATCTGCTCCAGCAACACTGGCACTATGTCCTTGCCTTCCTAGGAAAAGGCACTCCGAGTCCCTTGGCCTTGTCTTACCCACATGACCTTGCCTAGTTTTTCCTAACCTACCCTTGCTTTGCTTCCTTGGCCTACGTCTGCCTTGCCTCGCACTACCTACAACTTGCTGGCTTTGCTTTGCCCTGCCTACCACTCTTGCCCTTGCCTTCCATGCAGGCAAGGCGCTGCAAAGCAAGTGCAGGCAATTGTGGGCAAGTCAAGGGAGAGGTAGGCAAGGCCAGAGCAGTGAGGGGAAAGCAAATGGAGTGGTAGACAAAAGAAGGCCCAGAAGTTAGAGGCAAGGCTGGCCATAGGAAGGAAAGTCCACTGATGGGAAGGCCAGGCAGAAACAGGAAGGGCTTGGCAAGCCAAGGCCCTGGAGGAAAGCAGTAGGCAGGTCAAGGGCAGGGCATGGCCATGCAAAGGAATGCAAGGCTCCAGAGGGCTAGCAGGGCAAGGCAAGGAAACTGTTGTGTTGCCAAGGCCAGGCCAGGCAAGGCAGGTGAGAAGTACATTCAAGGACTGCTGGTACACAAAAGTGGCCAGGACCAAGTGCTCTGTGTGGCCTTGATCCTTTGTGGGTCATCTCTAATCTGCATCTAAAAGACTTGAGCTACCAGCTTTCCTTTGTATGCAAAAGAACTCTCATTCTGGTCCCCGAGCTCAAGGGCAAAATGTGAATTGCCCTTCCAAGATTCAAGACATGCAAGGATTGCTCCCAGACAAAGGCTGCCCATAGAGATGAGTGTGGCAACATGCGTCCTCCCCTGGTCTTCCTCTCATGGTCCTGAAACACTGGAGATACTTGAGAGCTTTGAGATTCCTAGGAGGAGCAGAAAGGGCAGGGCAAGGCCATGAAATGTCATTGAAAAGGGGTCTTGAATTCCAGGTGGGGGAGGGGTGAGCAAGGTCATGCAAGGCAAGGGAGGGCTTCAAGGGCAGGGCAAGGCAAGTGGTGGCTTTGCGAGGCGAGGCGAGGCAAGGCAATGAGGGTCCTAGAAGGAAAAGGAAAGGTGAGGCCAGACCTAGACGAATGTGAAAGGAAGTCAGGTGGGGGATGGGTGAGCAAGTCAATGCAAGGCAGGGGAGAAAAGGCAGGTTGAGGGAAGGCTACAGAGGGGGCAGCAAGGAAACGCAAGGCATGGGGAGGCATGTGAGGAGTGGGTGCTGCCAGCCGGCTGGGATGGCAGGGGCGGGGCCACTGCAAGTAGCATGGTGGGGATGTGGAGGGGGGTGTTAGTGTGCGGGAGGGGGGTGTGTGTGTGTGCAGCGGAGTGCAGGGTAAGTGCAGGTGTGCGTGTGCGCATAGGGGGGTTTTGTGCCAGGTGCTGTGCCAGGGGGAGCCGTCCCACCTCCAAGAAGGTGTGAGAGTGAAAGGAGTAACATAGATGTGTCTTTACAAAGAGACCGTGTGAATCCGTCCTTAGACAAGGCTAGGAATTTACAGGCAGGGAGGTAACAGAAGAAAGTATTAGTTCTAGAAACTGTTACTAATCAATAGAGACTGTTGATTAATCCAGGCCGTGTTAAATTCCTGAACCTAGAGCAAGGCAGCAAAGACTTAATAGAATTAGGAATAGTTTCTTTTTCTTCCTTTTCCATACAAAAGGGGGGTGCATATTAGAGGGGGGCATAGCGTAGGCAGTTCTGGAAGTCTGTAATTCCCGAGTACCTCAGCCAAAGGGGAAAAGGAAGAGGGTGCAATGGCCAGGAACTTAGCATAAAAAGGGGGCTGTATCCTGCAGCCGTTTGAGAGATCTCATGGGAAAAGCCCCATGGCCTCTCCCTGTAGTTGAAGAATGTTACAGGACTCCTCTGTCTCCTTTTTGGTGGATGAAGAAATTCAGAAAGCAACACTTCTGCCAGAACTTTCCAAGATGCCCCCTTTGCTCCCAGCGACTCCATCACTGCCCGGGAAGCTGTCTTTTCTACCAGAGGAGTTCGAGATACAGTTAAAAGTCGTGTGGCAGAGAAAAAAGACAAGAATTGGTTTACAAGGGATGGCAAACAAGAGATACCAGAAGCTTTGGCCCTACCAATATTAAAACAACTCCATGAAGAGAGTCCTTGCACTTCCTGAGGATTGGCAGAAGCCTTCCTCATGATGTATGTTGCTGTGGGTCTTTTTAGACTGGCAAAACGAGCTGTTGAAGGTTGCTTGATCTGTGCTAAAGCAAACAGCCAAGTTACAAAGTAACTTGCCAGGGGAGGGAGGCCTTGGGCTGCATGTCCCTTCCAAAGACGCCAGGTGGATTTTCCTGAGATGCCCCAAGTGGGAAGGCTTAATATCTTCTGGTAATGGTATGTCAGCTAGCAAGGTGGCCAGAAGCATTTCCAACTGCTTCAGCAACGACAGCATCAGTTATTAAGGCATTTTTGGAACAAATCATTCCAAGATACAGCATTGTAGAAGCAATAGACTCAGATAGGGGAACTCATTTTACAGGAAAGATCCTTCAAGGGGTTTTGGCTTCTTTAGGAACACAATGGAACCTCCATAGGTCCTGGCACCCCCAGAGCTCAGCTCGGGTAGAAAACAATGAATAGAGAAATAAACAGCTTTTGAAGCTGCTAATAGAAACCAAGATGCCATGGGTAGGGCTTTGGACATTGGCTTTGGCGAGAATGAGGGCCCGACCCAGAAGAGAGATTCAGTTATCTCCCTTTCAGTCGTTGTTATGAATTACCCTGATAATTCTCAACCTAGTGGGGGGTAGAGGTAAGTGATGTATATTTAAAACCATCTGTGGCCAGGATACTGCTTCTTGTGAAACACCTTCAACAGGAAGCTCAGCTGGCACAAGCCCCGCCTTTGGACTTTGCTGCTTGTAACATCCAACAGGGAGATTGAGTCCTAGTTAAGGAGTAGAAAGAAGCGCCAGTGGTTGTGAAATGGCGTGGCCCATTCCAAGTTTCTTGACGACAGAAACAGCTGTCAAGTAAGCTGAACACAGGTGAACCCGTCACTCTCGGGTCAAGGTCTCTGAAGCCTCAGAGATCTGCACATCTCAGCTGGAGGAGAAGGCCGGGAGGCCGTGACCGAAACTCTGCAGGAGTGGGCCGGAGCAGTAGCCAGTGCTTCGACATCGGAGGAAGCCCTGAGTGCCTATCCACAGACCATCTGCTGAAATAGTCTGTATAGGTATCCCTCCTCTAGAATCTCCACTCACCTGGGGGCTAATACTTGCAGCCATTGTTTTATGTTAAGTGGTTTCTGTGTCTTCAATTGCCACAGGTGGTGCAGAAGACAACGTGAAAATTAGACTAGCTAATTAGATCACACTATTAAAACATTTTTCTTAATAATTCTACTTTTACATGGTCAGCTAAGTTTAGGCCAGGAGTGGGAGAATCAATTTGCAGCCTTAGGAGAAGAAGTAGCAAAAGTTTTTAACCTTAGCAATTGCTGGCTCTGTGGAGGGCCAGGAGGATCTGAAGAGTGGCCATGGTTGGCTAGCCCAGCTGAACCTAAATGATGGGTCAACACCCTATGTGAGGTCCATAATAGGACAGGATTTGGGGCCAAAGAAGGAAGTCCATGGCCACTTCATTCTTCTCAAACAGGCACTTATTGCCTAAACAGGATAGGGCGTGTCTATGTAGGAAAAGGTGTTTGTGAATTGACTTTCCCTCTGGGTTTAAACAATTGGGTTTGGGCCCCCAATTGCCCTCCTAACAATTGTTCCAAATATCAAGACAAATGCAATCAAATACCTGTTCAGCTCACTAATGGTAGCTGGGTAAGGTGTTCTTACCACACTTACCAAAATATTTGGAAGGCTGTAAAGCAATGGGGAGGGACAGGGGGTTTTTTTGACCACCTATTTTTGAGCTGTCCACACGAAAATTCCACAAGTAGAAGACATGTTGTTTGTGATTATCAGTGGGAATGGCAACACCGGATTGGAACTCAAAGCCTTTTTAGTGAGTTCTGCTCCAAATCCAACCAAACAGCTTGCAGATGTAAATGTAGATGGGAGCTCCGTGTGGGAGCTGGAAATGCAAATACTGTGACCCTTATGGTGGGGCAGCTATTGTTGGAGGACCGTTAGGCCCGGGAATCCTGCTGTATTTTGACCCACCAATTGATGACCAAGGGTAGCAAGGCCCCTTTGCTAATGGAACACGGGCTTTGAAAGGCCATTATTGGATTTGTGGCCAACATGCTTAGCTCAGGTTACCTCCAAACTGGTCAGGGATATGGTTATATGGGGTATATTAGACTGTTGTTCTTTTTGCTACCACAAGTTCAGGGAAATCGCTTAGGAATCAAAATCTGGGATGATTTAATTAGAGAAAAGCAGTCAGCTGATGCAGCCCTGGCTGGAGGGAGCATCCCAAAATGGGGAAAAGATGAATGGCCACCAGAATGAGTTACACAACACGATGGACCAGCCACTTGGAATCCTAAGGAATGAATCCCAGATGCCTGGGAACCCATTTATCATTTGAATGGGATAATTAGGTTACAAGCTGTCTTGGAAATAATTACCAACCAGCCAGCCACAGCTCTTGACCTTCTTGCTGACCAACCCACTTCAATGAGGAAAGCGGTATTTCAACATTGGATGGTATTAGATTATCTGTTAGCAGAAGAAGGAGGAGTTTGTGGGAAATTAAATGACTCGAGCTGCTGCTTGCAAGCAGATGACAGCGGAAAAGTGGTCAAACAAATAACAAAGGAAATAAATTCAGCTCATAGACCTGTCCAAACATGGAAAGGATGGGAACGGGACACGTTTTCATGGTTAACTGTCCAGCTATGGGCTAAATGAATACCATTTCTCCTCTTATATGCTATAGCAACTCTAATCTTTTTACCATGTGTGACACCATGCTGAGTGCAGCTCTTTCAGCAGGTGGTCAAGGGGATGCCGCTAGCAGCCATGCCTACCTGATCCAGAAATGACTACAAAAGGACAGAAAAGGATGTCACTGCGAATAATAGCAAAAGCCAAGAAGACTCAAGAAGAAAAAATTAAATCCATGGTAATTAAGGTTTGTAAAGACAAATACAGATAAAATAAAAGGAGGGATTAAAAGGAATAAGGTGAACGAGTCTTTACGAACAGACCATGTGAATCTGCTTGTAGACAAGGCTAGGAACTTATGGGTAGTGAAGTAACAGAAGAAATGATTAGATTGATTACATCACACACTGCCTCAAACACGCCAAGGCAAGCGCTGTGTGCTCACAATGGTAGAAGCCACCACTGGATGGCTGGAGACCCTGTGCCTCACGCTACAGCCCATAACACCATCCTGGGCCTTGAAAAGCAAGTCCTTTGGAAGCATGGCACCCCTGAGAGAATCGAGTCTGACAATGGGACTCATTTCAAGAACAGCCTTATAAACACCTGGGCTAGAGAACATGGCATAGAGTGGGTGTACCACATCCCTTACCATGCACCAGCAGCTGGGAAGGTTGAGCGGTGTAAGGGACTGCTTAAAACCACCTTGAAGGCACTGGGTGGGGGGACTTTCAAAAACTGGGAGGTGCATTTAGCAAGAGCCACCTGGTTAGTTAACACCCGAGGCTCCACCAGCCGAGCAGGCCCTGCCCAATCTGAACCCCTACAAACAACAGACGGGGATAAGGTTCCAGTGGTGCACATGAGAGGTATGCTTGGAAAAACTGTTTTGGGTAAAGTCTGCCTTGAGCAAAGACAAACCCATCCGTGGGGTCGTTTTTGCTCAGGGACCAGGTTGCACCTGGTGGGTGATGCAAAAGGGATGGAGAGACCCGATGCATACCTCAAGGGGACCTTGTTGTAGGGTGAACTACCCATGGCTCTGTACTTGTATCAGTATCAGCATGTATATTTGTATATAATTCGGGTGATGCATGTATTTATATGGTTAAAAAGGTTACATTTCATGGAACATGTTAGTATGAGAAAAAATTCGGGGTGGATAATGTTGGGGTTTTAGTTTAGTCCTAGTTTTTTTTCTGTTAAAGGAATTTTTTCCCATATGCATGTTGCTAGGGGACAAATGGCTGTACTTAAGAGAGACAAAAAGAGCTGCCATTTGGGGGTGGGGTGGGCCTGGCTACTCCTTTGTTTTCACCTGGGTGTGGGAGAGAGAAGCTGCAGAGAAAGGAGCTGCTGGTTCCTTTTTTCGTCTGTTTTTCTTTCTGCTGGAAACAACGCCGGGATCCCAAAGCCACTTTCCCTGCCCTGCTGGAGTCCGGGCTGTGGCCGCCCTGCCCTGCTGCTGCTTCGAGCCTTCGCTGCGTTGTAGCCGTGCTTGCCCTGCCTGCCTGGACCTCTGGGGGGTTCCCCATTTGGATACATGTCGTCTGCCACCCGGGATTTGTGCTCATGCCTGCTGCTCCAGCCTGACGCTCCAGCCTGCCGTTCCAGCCTGCCGTTCCAGCCTGCTGTTCCCGAGAGCCCGGGATCGGCTGCCCAGGGGTTTGTGAAGCCTTTGTTCCGTCCCTTCCCGGGATCCCAGGGCACCGGTGCCGCGTGTGTCCCGAGCTCGCTCCGGAGCGCCCCCTGCAGCCGCGGGGGAACCATCGCACCTGCCCTGCTCACCGGGAACCACCAGCGTCCCTGCCGGCTGCGAGCGGAACTGCACCCGAGGGGAAAGGGCCTGACAGCCGAGGAGGCTGGGACTGGGTTTGTGTTTGCTGTTACTGCCATAGTTATTGTTGTTTTGTTTGACTGGTTATATATATAATAGTAAAGAACTGTTATTCCTATTTCCCACATCTTTGCCTAAAGGCCCTTGATTTTCAAAATTATAATAACTCGGAGGGAAAGGGGTCACATCTGCCATTTCAAGGGAGGCTTCCGCCTTCCTTAGCAGACACCTGTCTTTCAAAACCAAGACAAACTGTTACTAATCAACAGAGATTGTTGATTAATCAAGGCCGTGTTAAATTCCTGAACCTAGAGCAAGGCAACAAAGACTTAATAGAATTAGGAATACTTTCTTTTTCTTCCTTTTCCATACCAAAAGGGGGGTGCATATTAGAGGGGGGCATAGAGTAGGCAGTTCGGGAAGTCTGTACCTCCTGAATACCTCAGCCAGTGGGGAAAGGAAGAGGGTGCTGTGACTCGGAGCTTGGCATAAAAAGGGGGCTGCGTCCCGCAACCATTGAGAGACCCCATGGGAAAAGCCCCATGGACTCTCCCTGAAGTTGAAGAATGTTGCAGGACTCCTCTGTCTCCTTTTCGGACATCAACCTCAGGCATGGTGGATTAATTTTCCCTAACGGCAGCGACCTGTTGCGTGGTCTCCGTGCTCCTCCCCAGCCCCCTGGGAGGTGTAAAATAGTTGCCGGCGGCTCCCACCGCGCGTTACAGATGGCTGCGCGGCCCCGGGGCTGCTCGCAGTGCTCCCCTGCCCCGCCAGGGCTGCCCGCGGGCTGCGGAGCCACCTCGCCACCGGCGCGGCCAGGGCCGGGGCCCTTCTTGACAGCAGCCGAGGGGCTGCAGAGCGGCCGGCTGCGGGACGATCAGCTATTTTATGCCGCGTGGTGCTGCCGCCTCCATCTAGCTCTCCATCGCGCCGCCGGCCGCCCCCCGCCTGGCGCGCTCCCGCTCGGCCCGCGCTCGCCGCCCGCCCAGCCTCGCCGGAAGCTCTCCCGCCCGAGCCGTGCCCCGGCTCGGAGCACCTGCGTTGCGCCGCAGGCGACGGGGAAGGCGGGGTGGGCCGGGGCCGTGGTGGGAGCATGAGGAGAGGAGCGCCCGGGCGGGGCGGCGAGTGGCGCGGCAGTGAGCGCTTCTGCTTCCTGTCGCTTGGCGGCTGCCCACGGCAGGTGCCGTGTGACCCCGCGGAGCAGCAGGGCAGGCCGGGCGGTACGCGGCTAAGCTTTCGGCCAGCAGCGGCCGCAGCGAGAGGCTGCTGGCACTGCCCGTGCCGGTGGAGAGAGGGGGGATCCGAGGCTGGCCTTCCTAGGGTAACGAGGGGCGACCGCCTTTGCCGTGCTGCCCTCCGTGCAGCACGTGGCCGATTCCGGCGAACCCAGAGTCCCCGCAGCGGCGCGGGCGGGAGGGAGTGGGGAGCGCGCTCGGTGCTCTGCCGGCCGCTCCCGCCCAGCGCTGCGCCCCGCCGAGGCGTTTTCCCGCCCGTCCTGGGGAGGACATAAGGGACCCCGAAGTTGGAGCTTAGCTGTCAGTGGGAGCAACTCCCCTCCACTGGTGACCTCTTTTTCCGTCTTACTCAGCTACCTTGTAGTCGGTGCGGTGGTGCTGAAAGGGGGCGGCGGCTTGGCACAGCTGCTGGCATAGGTGGTGTGGGAGCTCCATGCAAGGAGCTTTGAGTGGCATGTGTGAGGGTAGGAGGGTACAGCACCCATAGCTGAAGGCAAAAAAGGTCAGGGCATGTCATCAGCCGCAGTCATACTAAGTTGTTCATCTTTGCAAACTGCTTGCCGACTTGTTCCTTTTCTTAGGTAATGGGGGTTTGTATCAACCAGAACTGCATATGGTCAGTATTTGCAGAGAAGGTTCCTTGGACTGTTGTTGAAGTGAGTGTAGCAGTTTCTATGGCATTCTGCAAAAAAGTGACAGGTCTCTCTGTGTTCCCCAATTCTTAACAAAAATTATGTTAACAAACCCCTGAAAAGAGGTTTTACAAAACTTCAGCGTTTTTTTCCTAATAGTACTGTAGAGACAACCATAGTCAGCTTGTCTTTCCAAAAGTAAAGGTGACATATTTTTGTCCAAGAGCATAAAGTGCTTTTGATTAGCATTTGTGTGTTGGGGTCTCCTCCCCCCGCCATGTAGCCCTGGGAGAGGGGCCCTGAGGGGAGACACGGGGTTTCCCGAGCCCCTGGTCAGCCACGTTCCCGATTGGTTGTTCTGTGTTTCCCTGCACGGGCAGGGACCCTCGGGTCCCGCATTGTGGGAGTTCCTTGGCAGATCCCGGCCATGCGGCTGGGGAGATAAACATCTCTGAAACATCTATCAAGAATTGGTCCATATATATTTCTTTTCCACGGGACTCCTGGTTTGATATATGCGTGTTACAGTAATCCCCACTGTAACAAATGGTGGAGAATTGCCAGCAAGACACCGAACCCTAAGTACAGGAAATTTGTGAGTAAAAACCACTCTAGATCTCTCTCTTTTCACCTTGGTTTGGATATTCTCTCTGGACTATGGAAGAATCATGGGAAATGGGGCTCTCTGAGCCACAGAAAAAAATGTATCTAGAAGTTAAAGGAATCCTTGAACAACAAAACAAGAAAGTATTGGAACCGGGAGATCTAGAACATTTTTTTAACTGGCTTTTCAAAAATTTCTTCTATATTTCTCGAGACTTACTTTTTGATATTAGTCCTCCTGAAAATCCTAGAGCTTATCACGAGTGTTTTTGGCACGAGATCTTGTTGGAGATGAAGGATCAAACAGAACATGCATTAGTGATTGAACCCCTGCATGGATCCATCGTGGTCAGTGAAGCTATTCAGGAGCATTTATATGGTCCCATTACCCCTAAAGCAAAGGATGGCCATAATCCCGTGGCCGAGGCTGCGCAGTCGCCATCCCAAGAGCGCGTGACTGCAGCCATGCCAGTGGAGGTGCCTGCGCTGGATGTGCCCGGCCCCCTTGGGAGCGCGTACCTTATCACAGACCCCATCCCTGTCTCGGGGTCCCCGGCCATGCGACCGTGAGTGAGGGAGTGATGCCGCAGGTGCTGCAGGTGCTGTGGGCCACGAGCAGCCAGGAACCGGGGGTCGGTGTGGAAGCCTGCTCTGAGCACACGGCTCAGAGAGCCCTGCGGAGGGAGAAGCGGCGATTTCCACAGCGGCATGAGAAGCCGCGCAGCGCCGAGCCGTAATGGGGCCGCACTCAAAGCAGCGTGGAGTTGGTGGAGTGGAACTGCCCGCAGGGCGCGGGGCCAGCGGCGATGGCAACGCGGGGCCGTGCAGAGCCCAGACAGGCGCCGGAGCAGCGCCGCTCGGAGGGCACGGAGCAGCTGCAACGTGGGGGCCCGGCCGAGACGTCGGAGTCGGCGAGGTGGTGGCCACGCGGGACCAGCAGCCACGACAAACACGCAAGCACATGATAGGAGGAGTTGTAGCCACGAAAGTTACAGGAACTGTGAAATGGTACAATGTAAAAAACAACCATGGATTTATAACACGAGATGATACAGGGGAAGATTTATTCATCCATAGAACTGCTATTAAAAGGAATAAGCCTAAAAATTACCTGCAAAGTGTAGGAGATGGGGAAGTTGTACAATTCGATATAGTACAAGGAAAGAGGGGTTTACAAGCAGTGAATGTTACTGGGCCTGGAGGTATTCCAGTCAAAGGCAGCCGTTACGCACAAAATTATAAACAATATCCATCCCAGCAACTTCACTACCCGCAGCCTACTTTCCCCTTTTACCCTATACCCAATATGAACCCCTTCCTAAGTTTACCCCATCCCCAGTTTTTTCCTAATCCGTTTTCACCCCATGGCTTCCCTATACAATTCCCTTTCCCTACAACTCCTCTCCGATGCCGAGGGGGGGATGAAAAAGGGGGAAGGAAGAAATTAAACCCTCTTCTGCCTCAGTTTCCCCACAAAGCATGCTCAGAGAGTTCTGTGTCCCTTCTGTCAGCCTTAAGATGTTCCAGAGAATCTGTTTGGACATTCAAAGACTCAGGAGGGTGGTTTGTTTTGTTTTGAATTTGTCCTTGTTGTTTTCAATGTTAAGTTTTACATCTCTTTTGTTAAAAATAAACGGGTGAAATGTCGGGGTCCCTCCCCCTGCCATGTAGCCCTGGGAGAGGGGCCCTGAGGGGAGACACAGGGTTTCCCTGCCCCTGGTCAGCCTCGTTCCCAATTGGTTGTTCTGTGTTTCCCTGCGCAGGCAAGGACCCTCGGGTCCTGGATTGTGGCAATTCCTCGGCAGAGCTCCGGCCATGCATCTCTGAAACATCTATCAAGAATCAGTCCATATATATTTCTTTTCCACGGGACTCCTGGTTTGATATATGCATGTTAAAGTATCACCACTGTAACATTTGTGTGCATGCATTAGCCTTGTTCTTGTTCTTCCTTGGAGAACTTTTACAATACTCAGATGATCTGTGAGGCTGCAGACTGCAGTGGTGAACTTCAAGGCTTCCAGCAGAAGGGAGATGCTGTCCACGTTTTGGATTTTCCTTAATCTGAACCTTCAGTGTCCAAGGCTTCACTTTTCAAGCAGTTGGAAGAGCTCCAAATTAAGACATGAACAGGTCTTAATTGACCTTGTCACCGCCTCAGTTAGTCAAGTTATCCTGTGCATTGGATTTAATTGACTAGTGCAGCATGTTCTAAAAATATGTAGAGTATCTCCTCAATTACCCTCCCAGAAGGGTTTGAATGGAGAACAAGGAGTTCCGAAGACAGATATTTGGTGTACGAGAAGTAGGAGTTGATTGCAGAGCACTGCATGCACAAATGTCTAAGGAGGATCCATCTTTTTATGTCCCATCTATGCTTGTTCTCATTTGAAATCCTGAACATTCTGGAGGTTGGTTTTGTTAGGGTTGTGGCTGGGGAAGGGGCGGTGGTGGGGGAGGGGTGGGTGTTGGTTTTGGGTTTTTTTTGTTTCCAGAATAGTGTACAAAGAACTTGTGCCCAAAACCAGCAGTATGAAACAATGCAGGTGTAAAAGATGGTCACAGAAATGTGGGATAATATGAATCTGAAAGCGCTTCAGTATTTTACCCAGGAGTTTCACTCTAACAAGGTGATTTTCCTTCACAGAAATGTAGTGGCAGGCTTATGCCATGCTAGAAGTGATGACCTTTCTCTGCCCCAAATTGACCAGCAAGATATTTTGGATCTTGATTTAAACCCCTGAGCCAGCTGTGTTTCAGGCTGCAGAAGCAGCCTGTTGTGGCAGACCCGGGGTGCAGCCCTGCCTGTCGGTCCCGAGCTGGCCTGCGCTGGTGGCAGCCGTCAGCGCCCGGGTTCCCCTGTGCCACCCATGCCAGGGCTCTGCCTGCCTGCCTCGCACCCCTGGTAGCCTCAGGGAAACATCGCACTACTCCATCTGCTTTAAAAACAAACAAGCAAACAAAAAGCCCACTGTAAAAATATTTAAAAGTCTTCAAACTAATTATCAGCGCTTGCTTGGAGTTTGTTGATGGAGCAAATGGATTTTGGATAAACTGGTACTGGTAGTACTACTTTTAAATTAGGTTCCTAAACTTCAGAAAGGAGGAGATGGTGCTCACGTACCCCTGAGGAATGTTTGAAACAGCAAGACAGCTCAGTCATTTAAAGGTGGCCAGAACATGGGTGTGGCAGTGGAGTGGACGCTCTGGGAGTAGGTAGCCTTAAGTCATGTAACGACTGGCACTTCAGTGGGAATTTTGCACCAACACCAAGAGATCGTGTCATGATGTGTTGCATAACAGCAAATTGGGCCAAAATGCTACTGACTTTGACCAAGGTGGACAAGCCACCTTCACTTTAAGCCGGCAAAGGGACGTAAGTCAATGATGTTGGAAAAACAGCCATGAAACATAGCCCCTTTAGTTTGTTGGACTGTTGCAAGTCTGCAAAGCTCTGTTGACAGGTCATTGGAAGTAACTGTTGGAATCTAACTGCAGTTGGACGCTTTGTCAGTCAGCATCACCAGGAGGCTTAACGGTTTACGTTGAGAGGTGGTGCATGTTTTTTTTCAGAGGAATGGCCCAGTGAAGAGCAGTGTTCACTGCCATGACTGCCATTGTAGCCTTCAAGAGAAATGGGCTAGGCTTAGCACTGTGTGAGAATTCTTGGTTCATTCTACGACAACCTCCTTGGTTCTGTTGGTTTGGTTTCACAGCTGGAGCAAAGGTACAGCACTGGAAGCAATTCCTAGGGCAGAAGCAGGAGCTATCCAAAGCTCTGGACTTCGTTGTCTAAGTGAGTGTAGTCTAATTGGAGGAGTGGTGAGCATCAGTGATACCAGATTTTTTAAAAGTTCTTAATTCTGTCAAAACAAGAAAGAAGGAAAGTGATGAAGATGAAATCCTTTCCTCCTTAATCTGCCTACGCAACAACTTCAAGGGTAGTTGTAATGTGTATTCACCTATTTTGAATTGCCTAAAACCAGGCCTAGAGATGCTTCAGAGACAGAGTCAGAGAAGCGGGTATTTGCTTTATTTGGTGCTGGGTGCGTGGGGGATCGCTCCTCCTAACACACACACGCAGAGCACTCCATACAGTCCAGCATTATGTGTAAAATTTATGAATATTCATCACACTCCTTGGGATAGGAGTGGTTATACAAATGACTCCTCGGATGTCATTAATATCATTAGCAGACGTGCCACGCATGCGCTGTGTACCCTGGGGGTCGCACTGAAGAGGGCTCCTCTTCTTCCTCGAGGGTCTTTCTGATGAAGATCAGTAGTCTCCATCACAATGCACTTTTTACCTTTCTCTTTGGAGCATGTGCAGTTCTTCGCTGGATGATTCAGCGATCTCTGTGCTGGTTTTCAAAAGATCCTGTTCCTCTTATCTTGACAAGATTAAGGCGAATCCTGCTGCTTAGGTTTTGTGATTAACATTTGCTGTCTCTTAATTCACTCATGCTTCCATGAGTTAACTATGGATCAACCCCCTTCTCAATTTTAGCACTGAAAGGATATCAGAGTCATTTAAAGAGATGTCTCCTATGGAGTACTATAAAACTGCCATCATGGTAACACGTTTTCATACAGTAGTTTTAGCACAGAAGTAATAGATGTACAATCTTGGATGTTTCAACCTGCTGACTCAAGAGCCAGTGTTGAGCTTTTCTCCTTTAAATCCAGTCTTAGAGCTCTGCAAGGATCACTACAGCATGACGTTGTGACAAGGGGATGCTGATTCATGCATAAACCTTTGATGCTTTCCTTCTATCTTCAAGCAGCTTTGCAAACCAGTGATGATCTGGCATGTTGCGACTTGAGAGTCATGGTAAAGGTTTCACCAAACACTTTGTAATATCATGCTACAGCTTTCATTCCGAAGGAAATAGCATTGAGCATATCGCTGGCAAAATGCTGAAAGAATGAGCCAAACCAATATCCTTTAATGGGAAAGATGGAAAACATTTAGATGTGTTTATTTGAACTAAAATTCCTGTGGACCAAGCCTAAATGTATTTCACACTAAATTCTTAGACCTGATTTTAAGGGAAGATGTGAGAAAGATGAATTCACAAGCGGAATTTTCAGCAGCATAATATTGAACATTTATTAGTAGAACGAAGGCATATCACAGCGCGGGAGCACTTAGCAATATTGCTAGAGGCGTGGCTCCATTCATTTTACTGTGAACTTAAGTACTTTTTAAACATAGTCCTTAAGCCCAGAAAGTAATTTACACTTCACTCAACTTTCCCCCCTCCGTCTCTGCCCCTTTGCACCAGCACACGCCAGCACACCGCCGCCTCGGTCCTCTGGATAGCTCCAGAATTGAAGGCAGGCACCCCCCTCCGGTGCCTCCTCAGTCTCCAACCTAATTTGTAGTTGACAGATTCTTTGGGAGGTGTGAGTTTTGATAACAGACTTCCAGGGATGCATGCGGTTCATCTTCTTTGTTTCTTTAAGATGTCTTGGTTTCTACCTCTGTAATTTCTCAACTTAAAGGACATTTATTATCATGTGTTTATTACTACATTTGCCAACATGTTACAACTACTTCAAAGTTAGAATTTACTCTGGTGTTCTTTTTACTTACCTATATTTTACCTTAACACTATTTCTACATAGTACATTATCACTTCTAAATGTTAAAATCATATATGCGAAAGACAATATTTATCGTTCACTCATTTATCACAGGAGGAATGCGTTAGCTGCTTGTGTTTCAGTTCGCTTGTAATCCTGGTCCTTCTCATTTCCTTTTCACTAGAAAACATTTCTCAGGCTCAGTGAGCAGATATACGTGCAAGCAGCTCGGTGTGTCCTTGTAATTCAAATAGTCAGGATCAGATGGGTTTCTGCAGTGAAAGGATACAATGAAACGTGGATATAGCCTACAGTGGGAACTCCTGTGATTTTGCTCCTCTCAAAACATTTCTCCTCTCTGTTATGAATATACTGTGGTATTGGCTTTTTGCATATTACATAATTGTTATGAATGTATTGTGATGTTGGTTTTTGCATGTTACTTATTGTTGGGGGGGGCTTTGCCTAGGTTCTGTAATGTAATGGTGTAGAATGTCTGTTGTTTGTGTGGTCAGTTTGGGAATGATGAGGGGGGATCTTCACACTCCTGGAGAATCTTACCAGAAGAAAAACCCAAAACCAGACGGAATGGAGCCCAGGAGGAAGATAAGGCTGATGGGATGATACTTAGCAACTCCAAAGAATGAATGAATTATGCATGATGGTGATGAATATTAAATAAGTGATGTACTTTTAAAGATGATCTTTTGGATGTAGAGGTGTGCCTTTGGATTTCTGCCAAAGCACCCAGCCGTAATACCCTTTTTGCTGTTGTCTCCTAATTGTCTCTTTTATTAAATTTTCTTAAAATTTTACAAAGAGTGAACATTGTTTTTCACAATTTGGTGGCCCGTACGGGGAAAAAGCCTCACCTCTGAGACCTCCTGGGGAACCCGGGGGGGAGGGGGCGCCCTGGCTGCTTTTGGCGGCCTCGCTTTGTGTTTCCTGGCGGGGTCAGGGGTGTTTGCAGGTCAAACACCCGGAGGACAAGAGAGGAGACAAAGCAAAAAGAAAGGAAAGAAAAGGGTCCCTAAGATACCAGAGTAATTATACACATAAAATCTTGTGCACGAAGACTCCGAGAAAGGTGAATATTTTTTCTTTCCTCTTTTTGGGGGAATACGGGGGATGAAAGTGTGTGCATGAGACATGGGCTGGTTACCCCAGACCTGCGAAACGAGTGTGGAGTGGGCAGCCACGGCTTATCCAGGGCCGCAAATTAGCGGTCTAGCAATTTGGACCCCCAGAGCGGCTCCTAGCTCAGTTGCTTATGCACCTGGATCTAACTTCTTAGTCGGAACAGCACCGGGCGTGCCTGCGCCGAGACTGCCTGGGTGTGGTCCGCTGCCCTCCCTGGCGCTGGACTGTTCTGCGCAGTCGCACAACCAAGCCATCGACCTTTTAATGCAGCATCTGCCTTTGCTGACAGAGTTACCGAACATATCCCGAAGGGTGGAGGACCTGTTCAGCTTGCTAGAGCAGCGGATGCCAGAGCCACCCTGCCGTGCGGGGCGCGCCGAGCCCGCGCCGCCAGCGCCGCCCGCGCCGCCCGCAGGAGCCGCAGCTCCGAACCAGGAAGCCGTGCGGCCGGCGGTGAACCCGGAAGCAGCGCTGCTGCGGGAAAACCCGGAAGCGGCGGTGGCTGCGGAGCGGCGAGCGGGGGCTGCGGCGCTGGGTGCGGCCGGGGAGCAAGAAACAGCAGCGGAAGCAGCGACCGCGCCGAACAAGGCTGCGGTGCGAGAGACAAGTGCGGCGCCGAGCGCGGCCGTAGCCCCAGAGACGGCGGCAGCAGCTTCAGTACCGGTGCGGTCGGGACTGGCCGAGACAGCATCCCGTAAAGAAACTGCTGTTCAAACTGCAGCACAGCTAACTGCAGTCTGTGCTGTCTGTACTGGCTCTAGCGAACTTAGCCGAAGTGCCCCTCTCCATCCATCCCTGTTCACTCCCAGCATCTCGAGTTGCCTTTGCCTGATGACTCATCGTCAGGCAGTGAGGCAGATGAGGTTCTGGCCCCAGGTCGTCAGGCGGCTGTAGCCGCGCGGCGAACCAAAAGGCTGCACCGGTCTCGCCCCTGGACCTTTCAGGACTGCACGGTAACAGTGCGTCCGACCCATTACAGTCGCTTCTTAGAGTCAGTTAAGATGCAAGCATTGGAGGAGGGTGACTGGAGGTTATTGGAAACACTTGGAATGCCAAATAGATTTGAGGATTCTGGGGGTAACCGGGAAGCTGTTAAACTTCATCCACAGGCTGTGCCAGAAATTCAGGATGGTACTGACTCCCCAAAAGGGGAGATCCAAGCTTTCCCAGTGTATAAGGCTCTCCCAAATTCAGGCGAGCATGATAAGCATGAGGTGATTGCTTGGAAAGTTGCCCAGGACCTGCAATCCAAGGTGGCACAATATGGGCTGGGTTCTGCTGAGGTTATGCAGATAATAAGGGTGATAAATACAGATTTGCTTCATCCATTTGATATCAGACACTTAGGTCAAATTCTATTACAACCTGTACAATTTACAGTTTTTGAGAAAACCTGGAGAAAGCTGGCCGACAAGGCTGCATTAGGGAATATACAGCTCCCTGCTGCTGATCCTAGACAGACAGCAGGAGTGGATGCTTTGATGGGGACTGGTCCCTTCTCTGATCCCAGTCTACAGGGTAACTTGTCCTCTAGCGTCCTGCAGAAAGCTCAACAGGTCGGCATGGCCGCCCTGTTGAAAACCATAGAGTTGTCTGCGCCCAGAAAGCGATATACTGAAATAGTTCAAGGGAAATCAGAGTCATTCCTCTCCTTTGTAGAGAAAGTCGCTGCTTCTCTCGAGAAGCAGGTTGAGGATGACAGGTTAAGACAGATGTTGTTAAGGCAGTTAGTGAGAGATAACGCAAATGAGGAGTGCAGAAAAATCATAGATGCCTTACCAGGGGATCCTGAGGTAACAGATATGGTTGAAGCCTGCGCTAAGGTGGGATCTGGGAACCAGAAAAGGCCTGCTTTGGCTGCGTTCCTGCAGCCTGTTCATGCATCTTCTGGTTGTGAACCAAAGCAACCAAAACAGGTGAAAAAACGGAAGCGGCCTAAGCCGAGCCAAAAAGAGAACACACCGATCCCCCAGTGCAAGAGGTGTGGCAGGCCAGGGCATTGCTCAGGCTACTGTAGATCCCTGACTCATGCCGATGGTCGGCTGTTGTCGGGAAACTTCTGCCGGGGTGCAAGGAAGGGGAATTGCTCTCCGATGCAGTCTCTCCCCCAGCGAGTGGCACAGGTACAGGCACAGGCCTACCCAGCCACCCTAGAGACAACACCCAGGGATCAGACGGGTTTGACATCCACACCGCAGCCGCAGTCGTCTTAGACTCTAGCGGTATTTATAAGGTTCCCTTGAACGCATATGGACCCTTAGCCCAGGGATCCAGTGCGATGCTTGTGGGAAAACCTGACGTTGCCCATCAAGGAATCTTAGTGCACTCAGGAGTTACAGACGCTGACTTTAAAGGTCAGATTTGCGCTATGGTCTCCAGCAAAAACCCCCTGTAACTATTCCTGAAAAGACCTGCCTTGCTAAATTAGTGCCTTTTAAGTCTTGTGTCTCCAGGATAGAACAACAAACTCACGAAGATAATGGCGGTGGATCTACGGGACTTCCGCAGGCCTTCTGGACTGCAGACATCTCTGACCAAAGGCCACAGATGACATGTACCCTGGTCCTGCCGAACGTCCGTCCGCCCTGGACTCAGCTTCGAGGTTTGATTGATACTGGTGCTGATGTAACTATCATCTCCTTCTCTGCGTGGCCTCCCTCATGGCCTTTAGCCCCGGTGGGATCGGCCATCGCAGGATTAGGAGGAACCACACAGAGCTATTGAAGCGAACAGCCTGTGGTGGTGAAGGACTCAGAGGGGCACACAGCTACAATTAGGCCTTATGTTACTACCACTTCCCTTAACCTTTGGGGACGGGATGTGTTGGCAGCCTGGGGCATAAGGATTGGGACAAATTTTTAGCAGGGGTCACTGTGCGTAAGGGCACACAGTATCCGACACTGCCTTTGTGGTGGTTCATTAACACACCAATCCGAGTCAGGCTCTGCTCAGTTAGTTGAATTAAGGGCTGTTTCCATGGCTTTTCAGCGATTCTCACAGGAACCTTTGAATTTGGTTACTGACTCTGCTTATGTAGCAGATATAACTCAACGCTTAGATTGTTCGCTTCTGAAGGAGGTGAACAGTGCGGCTCTGTTTTCGCTGTTGCAAACCTTGTGGTCTGCAATTCAGGCTCGAGTGCATCCGTATTACATTCTGCACATTCGAAACCACACCAATTTACCAGGGTTTCTAACAGAAGGCAATGACAGGGCTGACATGCTGGCCAACCCTGCGTGGGTAGAACCTCAGCCTGACAAAATTGCACAAGCCAAGGCTTCGCACGGTTTCTTCCATCAAAGTGCACATACCCTGCAGAAGCAGTTCCATTTAACGCCAACCGAGGCGCACGACATTGTCAGCGCTTGTGCTGACTGTCACGGACTCGCTGCGCCTTTGCCAGTGGGGGTAAACCCCAGAGGGCTAAAAGCCTTGCAGATTTGGCAAACGGATGTAACTCACATCCCTGAATTTGGTCGGCTGAAATATGTGCACGTGTCTATTGACACTTTCTCCTCGGCTATGTGGGCTACTGCTCACACTGGAGAGAAGGGCCGTGATGTCATTGCCCATTGGAAATTGGCTTTCTCAGTCCTGGGCGTGCCAGCTTCTGTGAAAACTGATAATGGTCCTGCCTACGCCTCGGAGAAGACGCGGCAGTTCTTACACCTATGGGGTGTAGACCATACCTTTGGTATCCCACATTCTCCTACTGGCCAAGCCATTGTCGAACGCGCTCATGGTACCTTGAAGCGTGTTTTGGACAAACAGAAAAGGGGAATGCATGGAGAAACCCCACAGAGCTGACTAGCAAAAGCTTTGTATACAATTAATCACCTTACAGTACCACAAAATTCAAATAATCCTGTTATTCTGAATCATTTTCTCTCATTGCAGTCTGCAAGTGAGACACAACTGCCCCGGGCAAAAGTCTGGGTGCAGAATTTACTCACTAACCAGTGGGAAGGCCCTCATGAGCTTATCGTTTGGGGTCGTGGGTATGCTTGCGTTTCCACAGATACTGGGGTACAGTGGCTACCTTCAAAATGCGTTCGCCCTGCCCTACGGCACCAGAGGCAGAACAGGCAACCTCCAAATGATGACCAGAACGCCAACCATCCAAATGGCGACCAGAATGTAGATCATCAGCCTAATGACTCTTCTGATGATGACCAAGATGTCAACCATCAGGCAGATGGTCCTTCTACAAGCAGAGACTGGGATGGGCCTTCCACAAGCAGAGACTGAACTTTAAATTTCTTGTTATGGAGTCAGATAGTTAAAGCCTTAAGGACATATTTAGAATTAATAACTGATGTAGATTTCTATTTAGGATTAATAGTAGAGTTGTTATCAAACAAAAAGGGGGAATTGTAGATGCAAAAATGCTGCTAGCAAGGATTTTCTTGCTATTTTCTAAGTCCGTGAGAGACTTTTCTTTCACACAGAAGAGGTAGCAGAGTATGTAAACAACCAAGCCATCTGCAACCTTGAAAAATCTTGTTTATGGTATAGTAGAATATTTTGACAATGGATGTTTTAGGATTTTAGCCAATCACCCCCAAGGGGTGGCTGATCCTTTGTCCAATTAGACTATGAAGAAAAAAGTCTATGAAAGAGTTTGTAAAATAATTAAATAAATCAATCTTGCTGCACAATTCCTGCCTGTCGGATCTTCTCTCCTCCTCCTCCCTATAGCTGCGGGACACGGTGATATACTGTAGGAACCAGGCCTGCGGTAATAGGTGGGAAACATAGAGTCTAAGGGATAAAAATTTTTAAGTGGTCAGAGACCCAAGGAAAGGAGAAAAGAGAAAACAAGAAAGAGAAGGGCTGAGAGCCCCTGGAAGCATTGCCCCCCTCCATTCCCGCCTGCTTCGCCCCAAGCCCAGGCTCCTGTGGCGCCGCTCGCAGCTGCAGCGCCGCTCCCGGAGCCCGAGGTCCCGCCTGTGCCGGCTCTCAGACACCGCCCGCGGCTCCACCGCTTGTCCCAGCGGCGGCGGCTCCGCCGGTAGCCCCGCTGTTCCCACCGCCCCCTCCAGCCCCTGCAGCTCCAGCGGTAGCCCAGCCTGCCGCTCTCGGTGTCCCTGTGCCCGGCCCTAGCCCGGCTCTCCGCTCCACACCAGCCCAGCCCGCCGCTTTCGGTGTCCCTGTGCCCGGCCCTAGCCCAGGTATCGGCTCTGCGGCAGCCCAGCCCACCGCTTTTGGCCCCCTCCCCTTGCCCATGCCCTGGCCCCGGTGGCAGCCCCGGTCCCGGCTCCAGCCCCGCTCCTGATGTCCGTGGCCGTTCCAGCAGCCCCTGCCCCCGCTGTGTTCTCTGCTGCGGCTCCATTGAACCCGGCTTCGGCCCTGCGGGCTGTGCTGGGCCTGCCGGCAGCACAGAGTCCTGCCACCATGGCTACTGTGGACCGTGTGTAGAGGGTCCACGCCAGGCTCTGGTACCGGCCCCAAGAGCTGGTCCCCTTGGTGGTTCCGGCAGCAGTCTCCGCCTTTGCTCCCCCGCTCCTGGAGGAATCGGCCTCCGAGAGGATTCCCACCTCCTACCCCCCCTCCCTCCCTTGCCTACACCGTTCCCCTGGCAACGACCGCTTCTGCTGCTCCTCTGAAAGGAGAAGCAAAACGCCAAAATTCCATCTCGAGGAACGAGCTCTTTCAGAAGGAAATAATATCTGGAGACGGTTCTTCCAGATGTGTCCAAGGAAAAAGAATGTCAGGGTAGGCTTTAGTTGATGGGGGGACTATGCACACTGGAATATTTAGCACACAAGAAGGGAAATACATCCACTGATTCAAGGTACACTTTTGGAGGGGTGCACGCCTTTGGGAAAATCTGGGAAGAAAGGGGATTGCTTGGTTCAGAGGGAAAGGGGTTGATGCATGGGAGACTTGTTTTGGAGGTTTTAGAGGCATTGGAATTGCCTGAAGAGAGAGCTGTGGTACATATGGGGGGGACAGCGGGGGGGATGGCCTCAGAGATGGGAGGAGGGAGTTTGGCAGATCGGGGGGGCTGAGGATGCTGCAGAGAATGGGATAAAAAGGGTTGTGTTAATTTTGACCTCAAAGAACGAAAAATTGGAGACTCCAAAATTCAGTGAAACAGAGGAGAAAGAATTAAGTAAGATGGGTGTCTCGGTTTTGAAAGACAGGTGTCTGCTAAGGAAGGCAGAGGCCCCCCTTGAAGTGGCAGATATAAACCCTTTTCCCTCCAAGTTATTATATTTTGAAATCAAGGGCCTTTAGGCAAAGATGTGGGAAATAGGAATAACAGTTCTTTACTATATATATATATGTATATAACCAGTCAAACAAAACAACAACAACTATGGCAGTAACAGCAATCACAAACCCAGTGCCAGCCTTCTCGGCTGTCAGGCCCTTTCCCCTCGGGTGCAGTTCCGCTCGCAGCCGGCAGGGGCGCTGGCGGCTCCCGGTGAGCAGGGCAGGTGCGATGGTTCCCCCGCGGCTGCAGGGGGCGCTCCGGAGCGAGCTCGGGACACACGCGGCACCGGTGCCCCGGGATCCCGGGAAGGATGGAACAAAGGCTTCACAAACTCCTGGGCAGCCGATCCCGGGCTCTCAGGAACAGCAGGCTGGAATGGCAGGGACGAATGCAAATCCCGGGTGGCAGACGAGATGTATCCAGATGGGAAAAACCACGGAGGCCCAGGCAGGCAGGGCGAGCAGGGCTACAGCGTAGCGAAAGCTCGAAGCAGCAGCGGGGCAGGACAGCCACAGCTCGGTCTCCAGCAGGGCAGGGAAAAGCGGCTTTTGGGGTCCCGGCGTTGCTTCCAGCAGGAAGAAAGAACGGCCAAAAAGAAAGCAGCAGCAGCTCCTTTCTCTGCAGCTTCTCTCTCCGGACGCTCAGAGCGAATTGCCCCCACACCCAGGTGTAGACAAAAGAGTAGCCAGGCCCACCCCACTCCCCTTTTTGTCTTTCTTAAGTACAGCTATTTGTCCCCTAGCAACATGCATATGGGAGAAAATTCCTTTAACAGGAAAACCTAAGACTAAACTAAAACCCCAACATTATCCACCCCGAATTTTTTCCCATACTAACATGTTACATGAAACTTAACTTTTTTTTAACCATATAAATCTATGCATTACCCAAATTATATACAAATATACATGCTGATACTGATACAAGTACAGAGCCATGGGTAGTTCACCCTAAAACAAGGTCCTCTTGAGGTAAGCATCGGGTCTCTCCATCCTTTTGCATCACCCACCAGGTGCAACCTGGTCCCTGAGCAAAAACAACCCCACGGATGGGTTTGTCTTTGCTCAAGGCAGACTTTACCCAAACAGTTTTTCCAAGCATACCTCTCATGTGCACCACTGGAACCTTATCTCCATCTGTTGTTTGTAGGGGTTCGGATTGGGCAGGGCCTGCTCGGCTGGTGGAACCTCGGGTGTTAACTAACCAGGTGGCTCTTGCTAAATGCATCTCCCAGTTTTTGAAAGTCCCCCCACCCAGTGCCTTCAAGGTGGTTTTAAGCAGTCCATTACACCGCTCAACCTTCCCAGCTGCTGGTGCATGGTAAGGGATGTGGTACACCCACTCTATGCCATGTTCTCTAGCCCAGGTGTTTATAAGGCTGTTCTTGAAATGAGTCCCATTGTCAGACTCGATTCTCTCAGGGGTGCCATGCCTCCAAAGGACTTGCTTTTCCAGGCCCAGGATGGTGTTCCGGGCAGTAGCATGAGGCACAGGGTAGGTCTCCAGCCACCCAGTGGTGGCTTCTACCATTGTGAGCACATAGCGCTTGCCTTGGCGGGTTTGAGGCAGTGTGATGTAATCAATCTGCCAGGCCTCCCCATACTTGTATTTGGACCATCGCCCGCCATACCACAGAGGCTTCACCCGCTTGGCCTGCTTGATCGCAGCGCATGTCTCACAGTCATGGATAACCTGGGAGATACTGTCCATGGTTAGATCCACCCCTCGGTCTCGTGCCCACTTATAGGTGGCATCTCTGCCCTGATGGCCTGAGGCATCATGGGGCCATCGAGCTAGGAACAGTTCTCCTTTATGTTGCCAATCCAAGTCTATCTGGGACACCTCTATTTTCGCAGCCTGATCTACCTGTTTGTTGTTACGATGTTCTTCATTAGCCCGGCCCTTGGGGATGTGAGCATCTACATGACAGACCTTCACGGATAGCTTCTCTACCCGAGTGGCAATGTCTTTCCACTCTTCAGTAGTCCAGATTGGTTTTCCTCTGTGCTGCCAGTTTGCCTTATTCCACCTTTCCAGCCAACCCCACAGAGCATTGGCTACCATCCATGAATCAGTGTAGAGGTAGAGCTTTGGCCACTTCTCTCTTTCAGCTATGTCCAGAGCTAATTGGACAGCTTTGAGCTCAGCAAATTGGCTCGATCCACCTTCTCCTTCAGTGGCCTGTGCAACTTGTCGTGTGGGGCTCCATACAGCGGCTTTCCATTTCCAGCTAGCGCCTACAATTCGGCAGGAACCATCAGTGAAGAGGGCGTATTGTCTTTCACTCTCTGGTAGCTCGTTATATGGTGGGGCTTCTTCGGCACGTGTCACCTGCTCCTCTTCTTCTTCAGAAGATAACCCAAAAGTCTCACCTTCTGGCCAGTTTGTAATTATTTCCAAGATCCCAGGGCGACTTGGGTTTCCAATTCGGGCGCGCTGCGTGATGAGGGCAATCCATTTGCTCCAAGTAGCGTCGGTGGCGTGATGCGTGGAGGGAACCTTTCCTTTGAACATCCACCCCAGCACCGGTAGTCGGGGTGCCAGGAGGAGTTGTGCCTCTGTGCCGATTACTTCTGAGGCAGCCTGGACTCCTTCATAAGCTGCCAGGATTTCCTTCTCGGTGGGAGTGTAGTTGGCTTCAGATCCTCTGTAGCTTCGGCTCCAGAATCCCAGTGGTTGGCCCCGAGTCTCACCAGGCACCTTCTGCCAGAGGCTCCAGGACAGACCATTGTTCGCGGCTGCAGAGTAGAGCGCGTTCTTCACCTCTGGTCCTGTCCTGACTGGGCCAAGGGCTACGGCGTGAGCAATTTCCTGTTTGATCTGGGCGAAGGCTTGCTGCTGTTCAGGGCCCCAGTGGAAATCATTCTTCTTGCGGGTAACCAGGTAGAGAGGACTCACGATCTGGCTGTGCTCGGGAATGTGCATCCTCCAGAAACCTATAGCACCTAGGAAAGCTTGTGTTTCCTTCTTGTTGGTCGGCGGAGACATTGCTGTGATCTTATTGATGACCTCAGTGGGAATCTGACGTCGTCCATCTTGCCACTTTACTCCCAGGAACTGGATCTCTCGGGCAGGTCCCTTGACTTTGCTCTTCTTGATGGCAAAACCAGCTTGCAGGAAAATTTGAATTATTCTCTCTCCTTTCTCAAACACTTCGGTTGCGGTGTTCCCCCACACAATGATGTCATCAATGTACTGCAGATGTTCTGGAGCCTCACTCTTTTCTAGTGCAGTCTGGATCAGTCCATGACAGATGGTGGGACTGTGCTTCCACCCCTGGGGCAGTCGGTTCCAGGTGTACTGCACGCCCCTCCAGGTGAAGGCAAACTGAGGCCTGCACTCTGCTGCCAGAGGAATGGAGAAGAATGCATTGGCAATGTCAATAGTGGCGTACCACTTCGCTGCTTTGGACTCCAGCTCGTACTGGAGCTCCAACATGTCCGGCACGGCAGCGCTCAATGGTGGAGTCACTTCATTCAGGGCACGATAGTACACAGTCAATCTCCATTCCCCGTCAGACTTGCACACAGGCCAGATGGGGCTGTTGAAGGGTGAGTGGGTCTTGCTGACCACCCCTTGACTCTCCAGCTCGCGGATCATCTTGTGGATGGGGATCACAGCATCTCGATTTGTCCGATACTGCCGGTGGTGCGCTGTCGAGGTGGCAATTGGCACTCGTTGCTCTTCCACTTTCAGGAGCCCAACTGCAGAAGGATTCTCAGATAGTCCAGGCAGGGTGTTCAATTGCCTAATGCCCTCTGCCTCCACAGCAGCAATCCCAAATGCCCACCTGAGTCCTTTTGGGTCTTTGTAGTAGCCATTCCAGAGGAAGTCTATGCCCAGAATACACGGGGCCTCTGGGCCGGTCACAATCGGATGCTTTTGCCACTCCTTCCCAGTCAGGCTCACCTCAGCTTCCAAAAGGGTCAACTGCTGTGATCCCCCGGTCACCCCAGCGATGGATACAGGTTCTGCCCCCACATGTCCCGATGGCATTAAAGTACACTGTGCCCCAGTATCAACCAATGCATCATATTTTTGTGGCTCTGATGTGCCAGGCCATCGGATCCACACCGTCCAGAAAACTCAGTTCTCCCGTGTCTCTTCCTGGCTAGAGGCAGGGCCCCTCTAGCCCTGGTTATCATTCTTTCCCTGGGCGTACATGCTCGAGGTACCTTCAAGGGGATCCGACATATCATCCTCCCTTCTGTAATACCTGGCAGCTCGGTCACGGGAGGCTGAGGCTACCTTCACCTTAGCGGAACCCCCTCGGTTAGTGCCTCCCTCCTTGAGTTCACGCACCCGTGCTGCCAGGACAGAGGTGGGTTTCCCATCCCACCTTCTCATGTCTTCCCCATGCTCATACAGGAAAAACCACAGCTCAGCTCGTGGGGTGTACCCTCTCTCTCTAGCAGGGGGGTGACGGGCTCTGACTTGGGGGCCTGTGACTCGCACTGGTGCTACACTGACCTTCCTCATCTCCTCCCTCATCTCCTCCCTCATCTCCTTCATCTCCTCTTTGAGGTCCTGGACCACAGCAGAGACATGAGCTTTCAGTGGGCCATTGACCATGCTGTCATAATTCCTGAGCTTGTTGGCAACAGAGCCCACTGTTTCTCGGTTATTGTCAGCATCAATCGTTGCAATGAAGGTGGTGTACTGCGATGGCCCTAGCTTTGCCAGGTTCCACATCATCTGTCCTGTGCACCTGGCCTTATCGGGGTCATTATCATGCTGTCCATCCTTCCCAAAGAGTACCTCTAATATTGCCACCTCTCTTAGCTGTTGGATCCCTTGCTCGAGTGTCTTCCACTGCATTCTATGATGATACTCCTGCATTCTTTCTTTGTGAATGAACCTTTCTCTCACACTCGTTAAGAGCCGCTCCCAGAGAGAAAGGGGCCCTGGCTCCCTCACAAATATCTGGTCCACACCTGGGTCCTGGGTCAACGATCCCAGATACCTTGCCTCACCACTATCCAGTTGCACACTTGTGCCCATAAGGTCCCAAACCCGAAGCAGCCAGGTGGTATAAGGCTCACGCCCCCTTCGCGCAATGTCGTTTCGCATAGCACGGAGACTGTCGTACGACAGGGACTCAGTGATGATTTCTGGCTCTGGCTCTCCTGCTGGTTGTGAGGGCCCTGGTTGCCCATCATCATTAACTGGTCGTACTGATTTGGTCTTACACTTCCTCCTTTGCACAGGGGCGACTGCTGCTGGCTGTGGTTGTCCTTGTGGTTCAGCTGAAACCTGGACAGTTGTAACATCCGTGGGTTCCACTGCTGCACCATCGGACTCACCCTCTTTGGGGCAGGGAGAGGGTTTTTCACTAGCTGAGGAGGTGTATTCCCTTAGCAATTGGCATATCCCCTGGCGCACCTGGCCCATCTCCTGGCACATCTCCTGCATCCCTTTTGCCAGTACTCCCACCCAGTTTGGGTAGTCCATTTCTGAGGTGGACTGTTGGGCGGTATCAGGCTGTGGGGCAGGGTCTCTAGTGTCTGGGGCTGTGTCAGGCTCTGGGGCAGGATCGGGCTCTGGGGTATGATCTCTAGTGTCTGGGGCCGTGTCAGGTTCTGGGGCAGGATCAGGCTCTGGGATAGGAACTCTACTCTCTGGGGCCATGTCAAGTTCTGGGGCAGGATCAGGCTCTGGAGTAGGATCTCTAGTCTCTGGGGCTGGTGTCTGGCTAGTTATCCAAGCCGATCTCAATTTATCCTTGAGTGCTAAATAGAGTAGGCCTACCAGCAGCAGATGGTTAGTATTCAGAGGGAATCTAAACCCTTCGAAAATTGATGGGGTGGGCCCAAAGAACTGGTTGAGGGGTTGGGGGAAAACTTCCCCTGGTGTCATTTCCTCACAGAAGGTACCATTGTTAACATAACCCCAAAAACATGCGTTCAGTGTGTGATAGCCGTTTATCCATGTGCCCACATTCCGGAGGAAGTTAAAAACCCATGAATTCCTCACCTTCTCGACCCATAACTCAAGCTGGATAACAGCAATGGTAGCCTTAGTCAGAGGACCCATATTCAAGTAAGGAGCTGCAAAGGGGAAGAATATAGCCACGGCCACATGCCACCCGAACCAGGGTAAACTAGACCACATAGTGCTGCCTAACAAGGTTCCTATATCTGGCACACAAAATAAAGTTATCCAGGAACTGTTATTCCTTTTTCACCTCTCTCTCTTAATGCCCTCAGGCCCCACATTGGGCGCCAAGATCTGTTTCGGTTTTGAAAGACAGGTGTCTGCTAAGGAAGGCAGAAGCCCCCCTTGATGGGGCAGATATAAACCCTTTTCCCTCCAAGTTATTATATTTTGAAATCAAGGGCCTTTAGGCAAAGATGTGGGAAATAGGAATAACAGTTCTTTACTATATATATATATATATATATATGTATATGTATATAACCAGTCAAACAAACAACAACAACTATGGCAGTAACAGCAATCACAAACCCAGTGCCAGCCTTCTCGGCTGTCAGGCCCTTTCCCCTCGGGTGCAGTTCCGATTGCAGCCGGCAGGGGCGCTGGCGGCTCCCGGTGAGCAGGGCAGGTGCGATGGTTCCCCCGCGGCTGCAGGGGGCGCTCCGGAGCGAGCTCGGGGAGCACGCGGCACCGGTGCCCCGGGATCCTGGGAAGGGATGGAACAAAGGCTTCACAAACCCCTGGGCAGCCGATCCCGGACTCTCGGGAACAGCAGGCTGGAACGGCAGGCAGGAGCGGCAGGCTGGAGCGGCAGGCACAAACACAAATCCTGGGTGGCAGACGAGATGTATCCAAAAGGGGAATCCCCCGGAGGTCCACGCAGGCAGGGAGAGCACAGCTACAGCGCAGCGAAAGCTCGAAGCAGCAGCGGGGCAGGGCGGCCACAGCCTGGCCTCCAGCAGGGCAGGGAAAGAGGCTTTTGGGGTCCCGGCGTTGTTTCCAGCAGAAAGAAAGAATGGCCGAAAGAAAGAAGCAGCAGCTCCTTTCTCTGCAGCTCCTCTCTCCGGGATGCTCAGAGCGAACTGCCCCCACACCCAGGTGTAGACAAAGGAGTAGCCAGGCCCGCCCCACCCCCCTTTTTGTCTTTCTTAAGTACAGCCATTTGTCCCCTAGCAACATGCATATGGGAGAAAATTCCTTTAACAGGAAAAAAACTAAAACTAAACTAAAACCCCAACAAACATGCTTTAGGATTATAAGTGTTCTGGAGAAAACACATCCCAGATTTTTCCATAATTGCCAGACCTCTTTATAACTTGTTGAGAAAAGGGGTAAAATGGGAATGGACTGCTTCTCAAGAAGCACTGCAATTGTTGGTTTTTGAAGCAACAGCTCACCAAGCCCTGGGCCCTATTCACCCTACAGATCCTTTCTAGGTGGAATGGGGATTTGCCTCCTCAGGGTTGTCAGTACACATATGGCAGCGGGGTCCTGAGGGTCTGACGAGGCCTGTTGGTTTTTATTCCCGTGGCTTCAAAGATGCTGAAAAAAAGATGCACTACCTGGGAGAAAGGATTGTTTGTGGTTAGCTTAGCTCTCATAGAAGTGGAGAAGATTGCACAACAACAACCAATTGTTTTGAGAGGCCCTTTCAAAGTTATTAAGGCCGTCTCTACTGGGACTCCCCCACCTGACGGGGTGGCCCAGAGGGCCTCAGTAAGGAAGTGGTATGCTCAGATTGAACATTATTGTAGCGTCTTCTCAGCAACTGAAGGAGCTGTAAAAGATCTGGCAATCCAAGAAACTGAAAACTTGGGTAGCAGCCAGGACAAACCTGCCTCAGTCATTAAAGTAGCCCCTCCTTTTTCCCCCAGTCAGCAAATTCTTGGTTTACGGATGCTTCTGCCAAGCGAGAAGGAAAGGTGTGGAAATATAAGGCTGTAGCCCTCCACACTTCCTCAGGTGAAGGAATTATCACAGAGGGGGAAGGCAGTGCCCAAGCTGGTGAGCTGATAGCTGTTTGGAGTGTTTTCCAGCGTGAGGCACAGAATACTTCTCCTGTCTGTATCTACACCGATTCCTATGCTGTGTTTAAGGGATGGACTGAGTGGCTTCCTTTTTGGCAGCAAAATGATTGGGAAGTTAACAGAATAGTGTGAAACCAACAAGAAAAAGGAAAAGGACAAGAAAAAAGAAAAGAAAGAAAAAGCAAGCAACAAGAAATAGAAACAGAAAGCAAAAGATATAAAAATGAAAGCAAGAAAGCAGGAAAGCAAAGAAGGAAAGAAGAAAGAAAGAAAGAAAGAAAGAAAGAAAGAAAGAAAAGATTCTGTGGTGCATAAACTAAGGAAAAAAGTCAATCTCTACTTCCCATTAGCAGCAATGTTCGGACACTTCCCGGCAAGCTGGGGTTCAGCACAGGGAATGGTTTCTCCAGGAGGCAAACGTTGAGGAATCACGAAAGCCCCCCCACACCCTTCCTCCTCTCTCCCTTAGCTTCAGCTATCTGAGCTGGAGTCATATGGTATGGAATATCCCCTTGGCTAATTGGGGTCAGCTGGCCTGCTTGTGTCCCCTGCCAGGATCTCCTAAATGCTGCTGCTCCCTTCAGCTCTTGGACACCTACTGACACAGAGCTGGGAAAAAACATCCCCTGGCCGCCAGCTTACAAGGTGAGTTACGCCAAAGTTAGAGCTCTGTGGGAAATCTCTATCCATGCCTATCCTTTTAATCCATCTGTGCACATAGGGGCTGCACACAGATGTGTCTGGTATCTGAAGGAAGGAGTGCACAAGCACCAGGACTGACACTTTCCCTCTCTGTGTGCATTGCAGAGCCACGGGTACACAGACATGATGGAAACCCTCGCACAGCCAGAGCCTTCTGTCCCTGCAGAACGGAGCGTGGCGGGTGGGGGCGGTTGGTGGGCAGCGAGTCCCGGACAGCTGGCGAGATCCGGCTCCACAGCTGCCAGGCCCCGCTAAGGCTTAATGCCGCCTCCTTGGCAACAGGAAAGGCCTTCAGCCTCGTCCCTGCCCAGAGGAGCAGCGCTGGCCTGGCTGCACAGCTCCTTTTGCCCATAGGTTGCAGGAGATGAGAACACAACACTTGCAAACACCGACTGCGAGCCACAGCTCTGGGTGCTCACCATGAACCTCAGCTCTGCGAGCGCTGTCTGCCCCAGGCTGCAGGGGATGCAGTGGGAGCCCGGCTGGGCTCTGCCCTGGGACCATCCTCCAGGGACAGCTGCACACAGGGAGCATTTGGTTGCCACAAAGAGCCAGGCCATGACTGCAGGGAGCTGCTCCAGGTGCGGCCTGCACTGCTGTGTGCTGCGCTCTGGGGCTGCTGCTCCCCGCAGAGGGGACTGCACTGGAGTGCCAGAGGAGACAGAGAAGCTCCATCTTAAGCCTAACTGGGCTGGGTGGCTGGGCTGGGAAGAGTGGCGAGGGTCAAGGGGATTCCCAGAGCTCATGCTGCTGGAAGGACAAGGAAAAGGGAGTGGCAAGCCAGCAGTGAGCAGAGCTGAGGCCTGGAGAGCAGCTCTGAATGACACTCAAATCTCACCGGAACTCTGAGACATTGCTGTTCTTCAGCCAGTGACAGCATGAGCCCCTAAACATGGGGCTCACTCTTCCTCGAGCCCAGGTCCATCAAGGAAGGCTACAGTGCAATGGGGACTGCAGTGAGCTGGGAACTCACTGGGGGAAAAAGAGGAAACACTTGTGAAGTAAAAGGCAGGTGCGGGAGAGAACTGTTCAGAGAAGGGCTGAGCTTCAGCTTGAGCAAGCTGAAAACTGTCATTTGGGCTCATCCCAGACTGATTTCATTTCACAAGTTATTGAACAAGTTTATTTTTTGGGGGGTGGCATATGTTCCCCTGGAGGTGCACGCTCTGCAAACTTGAGCTGCACTGCCGAGCTGCTCAAGCACGTCTCTGCTGCAGGTCACGGTGTTTCTTCTTTGGCTTCTCGCGGCCCAGGGCTGAGCTGCAGCAGAGCCCTGGCGGAGCCCAGAGCAGCCTCAGCATCCACAGAGCCCGGCTGCAAGGAGACAAAGCAGAAAGCGCCCGTCAGCTGAAGGCTCCCGTCCCCCTTGTCCCAGCCGCCCGCGGTGCCCAGGCCGTGCTGGCCGTGCTCAGAGCGCTGCCCAAAGCTGCCCAGCATTGCTGCCTCTGGCAGGAGAGCAGGAGGGCAGGACACATGCCCAGCCTGCAGCCGGCCGTGGCACAGCCACCTCCTCAGCAGCTGCCCAGAGCGGGATGCTGCTGCGCTCGCTGCCGTCTCCCAAAAGCCCTTATCCCAGCCGTGCCAAGAGGACGGGCACCCACCTCACGCCTGCCACCGCCAGAAGAAAAGCTGCTCCCAAACAGTGTCCTCAGCCTTCTCCAAGGGCACGTCCCACCCACGCCGCAGCTGCTCCCAAGCACTTCGCCATCCGGACCCGACAGCACCTAGAACGCTTCCTTTGGAAAAACAAACCATAAATCAATGAAAAGAGATTACAGACAAAAAGGGGAAACAAGGAAAAAGGTAAAAAATCTTCTCTCTGCTGGGGCCTTGAGGAAGGCCCAAGCCCGCCATGCGAGGGAAAAACCCACCCACGGGCCAGGGCAGCCCACGCTTTCTCCCTTCCCCCTGCACTGCCCCCAAAAGTCATGCTGAGCCCAAAGCCAACAAGGGCAGTGGAGCAGCCCAAGCCCTTCCTTGCCTGCAGAGCAAAGCAGCCCATGCACAGCTTCTGCTGTCCAACCTCTGCTCCCACCATGGGGCTTGCTTTGTGTCGGGCTGGCTGCCCCAGCCCCAGTGCGGGGCACGGTGGGTGCTGGGGGCTGTTGGCAGGGCCAGGAGCAGACTCCCAGTTCAAAACCAGCCCAGCCTATCCCCCCAGTCCTGCCAAAAAGCAGCTTGGCAGCCGACTGAAGAATTGGTTGCATCTGCCCCAGCAAAGGGGGGAACCTTTGCTTCCCGGCCAGGCTGTGCAATGCCCAAATCTGGGAGCATCCCCCTGCGTGTGGACTCATCTGCAAATTCGCCGTGGAGCCTGGCTTTGGAGAAGGTGCCACAATTGAAGTCCATCATCCTCAGCTTGCCAGGTGGAGGAAGAGCTTGTCATCCTTGATGTCACCCTCCATGTCTCCAGCAGCAGCAGCCGCACCTGGCACAGCTTCTCCAGGGGCTTCTTCTTCCCTGGGGCTGGAGCAGGCTGTCAGTGCTCTGCCCAGGGCCCTGGCTGTTGCTGAAGCAGGACAAGCAAAAGCAGCTGGCATGGGGGCCACCAGTGCTGGGAAGAGCAGCTCAGCTCCAGCAGCAGGGCTGTGTGTGCCCAGCTGAGGAGCCCTGCGCAGCGATTCAGGCAGGACAAAAACTCTGCCTTTCTTTGCTGCTTCTTGCCAAGGCACGTGTGCAGCTGGAACTTACCGGCTCCCTGGCTCAAAGCGTGCGTGTGGCTCTCTCCCTTCTCCTACGGCACGCAAATATCCTGCATCCAAGGATCACAGGACAGGTCTTCTAATGAGGGCCTTTCCGAGGAGAGCACGGATAAACACCGTCGGATGAGATCCTGGCACTCTGCGCAGAGAAAGCAGAAAGCACCAGTCAGTTGCAGAAGGCTCCTGTCCGCTTTGCCTCACTCTTGCCATGGCCAGGCCGTGCTGCGTGTGCTCAGGGCTGTGCCTAAACTTTGCCATCAATTCTTTCTTTTGGAGGAGAGCAGGACATTGCCACCTCCTCAGCAGCTGCCAGTGTGGGATGCTCCTGAGCCCGCTGCTGTCTCCCAGCACTGCTATTCCCCCCGTGCTGCAGAGACGAGGATCCACCTGGAGAGAGCCGTCGTGGGAGCGAGAGCCGGCCCCAGGTGCTGTTCCAGCCCCTCCTGAAAGGGTGCTCCCCGCAGACCATCTGGTGCAGCACGATGCCCAGGGACCAGACGGTCGCTGCCTCGCCGTGGTACCAGCCGAGGTGCGTCCATTCCGGGGGGCTGTAGGACGGTGTTCCTATGGAATAGAGATGGAGTTCTTCAGGGGGACGCTGCCTGCTCCCAGAGCCTCGCCCCAGCATCCCTGGGCCTGCGGGGGCCGCACCAGCGGCACGTGGCGTGACCCGCTGCCCTCTCGCCAGCACCGGGGACTTGTGTACAAACTGGGGGTTGGAAAAGAAGCCGCTGGTGTCGCAAGAGGGCAGCGGAAGCCCTGGCAAGGCCCGAGCATTCCATGCAAAGGAAAAACCCACTCGGTGCTGGGGAAAAACCACGCTTTCATCCTCCCTGCCTGCACTGCCCCAGAAACCATTCTTAAGCCAAGGCGAGCACGGGCAGCAGAGCAGTCCGAGCCCTGTCTCGCCTGCACACCAAACGGGCTGGAGCACAGGTTCTGGCCCCCCCTCTCTGCTACCCCCACCCACGGGTGTTTCTGTGGCGCTGGCTGCCCCAGCCCCAGCGCCAGTCCTGGGCAGAGGGGCTGGCAAAGGCTGCCAGCAGGGCTGGAAGATGGCCCCTCAGCCAGCGCCGCTCAAAAGCAGCTCAGCTGAAGACTCCGGCTGCCATGACTGGCAGCAAATGGGAGAATCCCCCCTGCCACAGCCGGCTTGGGCTGTGAGATGTTGGGCTGTGAGCTGTTGGGCTGTGAGATGCCTCTACCAGGAGCCTCCCCCTGCGTGGGCTCACCTGCAAAGCTGGTGTAGGCTGCGGCTTGCAGGTAGGTGCCACAGCCAAAGTCAATGAGTTTGGCCTGCCCGGTGGCCAGGTCAACCAGGATGTTCTCTGGCTTGAGGTCCTTGTGCAGGACCCCGCAGCTGGCGCAGTGCCGCACGGCCTCCAGCACCTGGCGGAACAGGTGCCGCGCCACCTCCTCGCACAGGAAGCCCCGTGCCCGAATGAAGTGAAGGAGGTCCTGAGACCGCTCCGGGCGCTCCAGCACCATCACCACGTTGTTGGGGAGCTCCAGCCACTCGTGGAGCTGGACGATGCCAGGGAAGCCAGCGGACACCTTGTCCAGTAGCACGATCTCCAGTGGTGCTCGGGTGCCGTCGGGCTGTGGGAGGAGCACGATGCCGTCAGCGGGGCCGATGCCGTGCCGGGGCTCGGCAAGCCCTCAGCCAGCCGGGGACGCTCTGCGCGCTCCGCTGGCCCCACGGCCGCTCTCCCTCGAGGCGTTCTGGCGGCTTCCACCCTGCCGGGCCTCGGCTCATCCCCGCCCGTCGCGCCCCGGCTTCTCCCGCTGCCCCTCGCTCACTCACCAGCTGGCCCCAATGGTGGATGCGGTTCCGTGGCACCCGTTTGATGGCCACCTGCAAGGCAAGGGGAGCAGCGGGCTGAGCTCGCCGCCCGCCCTGCCGAGCCCCATGCTCCTTCTCCTCCTCCTTTGCCCCCCGCCTCCTGCGCCCGCCGCCGGCCCCGCCACTCACCGGGGCGCCGTCCGAGAGCCGCGTCGCCGCCAAGACGCTGCCGAAGCCGCCGCGCCCCAGCAGCGAACCCAGCCGGTACCGCTCCTTCAGGCCCTGCTGCGCCTTCCCTGCCGGCGAGACGCGGCCGTCAGCGCTCGGCCCGGGGCCAGGAACGGCCCCCGAGCGCCGCTCAACCGCCCCGGGCCGGCCATCCCCACATGTTGGCTCTTTTGAAGCGGACACCGGCGGCTCGGGGCCGGCGGCCGCGCTCAAGAGCGACGGAGTTCGGGCCGGGGAAGACGCTGCGGAGGCGGCGGGAGCGGCCGCGCCGCCTGTGTCCCCGGCGGGCCCCGGGAGGAGCCGAGGCCGGGGCCGGGGCCGGGGCCGGGGTCGGGGTCGGGGTGGGGGTCGGGGTCGGGCCAGCCGGAGCCAGGGGCTGGCGATGGTGCCCAGGAGCCAGGCACTGATGCCCGCCCAGCAGCGCCACAGCCAGGACGGCGAGAGCCGGGCGGAGGCGGGACCGCGGCGGGACGCCCGGGGGCGGGGAGGGGGCAGCCCCGCCCGGGGCCGGGGGCGGGCCGGGGGCATGGCCCGGCCGGGCACGGGGAGAGGGAGGCCGCGGGAGGGGGGTTGGGGAACGAAAGGGAGAGCGGGAGAGGGTGCGAGACACTGGGAGAGGGAGAGGAGGAGCAGGAGAAGGGACGCAAAGGGTTCGTGGACTCGCTGCTCTTGTGCTGCTCTTGTGCTGCTGCCGCTGCTGCCGCTGCTGCTACCGCTGCTGCCGCTGCTGCCGCTGCCGCTGAAGCGCTGGGAGCGTTTGTCCGCGTGTCCGTGTGTCCGGTGCCCGTTTGTCCGTTCCCCCCCGCGCGCCCCACGGCCGAGCCCCGCGCGCCCCGGGGCAGCACGGGCCGCTCCGCTCCGGGGCCGAGGCGGAGTCCCGGAGCATCTCTTCCTCCCGCAGCCACAGCAAACCCGCTCGGCCATTGGGAGCATTTTTGCACACGTTTCCCTTTGAAGGGCTCCTCTCTACCCCCATTTTCAAGGAGTCTCCCTGGGGTTTTGGCACCTGCAGCGACAGGGCAGCGATTGGGCTTCAAACTTCAAGAAAGACATGGAGGGGCTGGAGCATGTCCAGAGATGGGAATGGAGCTGGGGAAGGGTCTGGAGGACTTCTGAGGGGCAGCTGAGGGATCTAAGGGGGCTGAGCCTGGAGGAAAGGAGGCTCAGGGAGGACCTGGCTCTCTCCAAGTCCCTGACAGGAGAGGGCAGCCAGGAGGGCTGGGGCTCTGCTCCCAAGGGAAAGGACGAGAGGAAATGGCCTCGGGGGAACCTTTGGGGTGGATGGTGGGGAAATTCTCATCCTCCATGTCTCGACAGAGGGGGAGGGGGGGAGGGGTGGGGCACGATCTGGGGACACGGGGGTGGTGACGCTGGGCTGGGGACACGGGAAAGGGCACGGGAAGCCAAAGCCCCGCTGAGCGCTGGCGCTGGGCTGGCACGGGGTGAGCCGGCAGCAGGGCCCCACAGCCCTGAGGGACTCGCCCTGACGCCCGGGGAGTATTGATCCTGGTCTCTAAAAAATGAGACTCAATAAAATACCATTAAAAGATGCCTCCTTCTCCTTCTCCTTCTCCTCCTCCCCCATCCCTTCTCCTGCTCCCCCCGGGCCCAGCGCCCACCCTTGGCCCCCCGTTTTCCCAGCGCGGTCGCATCCCGCGGGAGGAGCAGGGATGGAGTCGGGGCAGGTCGGGCTGGGGCAGGGCTGGGCTGTGGGCCCGGCCTGGGAGCCCCCCACGCGCCCCCTCCCCAAATTCCCCTGGCGGGGGGCGCTGGGGGCGAGGGGGGGCGCAGGTGGGGTCCGGGTGGGGAGCGCCGGGCGCTGCGGGTCTGCCTGGCAACTGGTGAGTCACCAGCGCCGCGCGCTCTCATTGGCTGAGGGTTGTTCAGCGCCTTCTCTGATTATCTGATACTCGCGGGGAATTTTGGTTGGTCGTTGGGGGCTGTGGGGCGGCTTAGGGGGGGGGGTCTCTGCGCCTTTGGGGTTCGCTGGGTGCCGATTTGGGGTTGAGGTGCCTCCCAAGGACCCCCCGGGGGGGGCGACACAGGGGTGACACACGGGGGTCCCCATTCCCGATCCATCCTGGGGCCGGTTCCGCCCCTTACGCTCTCGGTCCCCGCGCGGGATCCCCCAAAGTCCCTTCCCACTGTTCCCCAATAAACGGGACTGGGGCGAACTAGGAAGCCTTCCAGGGAACACTGGGAGCAGCCGGGCACGGGCAGAGTGACAGCGGGGCTGGGGGGGACACACGACCCCCCAAAATCAGTTCAGTGCCGCAGCGTGTTGTGCACAATTTCTATGCTGATAAGAGAAGGGGGTGCTTTTGGAACGTGTTCCTTCCTGACACGTCTGTCTGTGCTTCAGGTGCTTGGACTCAGGGATAGCGAAGGTGTGTGAAAGTGACTGGGCTGCGAGAATCATGTTGCACAGGGAAGAGGGAAGGTCAGCAAATATTTCCTGTCCTGGCACATGTCTCAGTCTGAACTGCAGCTGGAGATGCTTCACTTCTGCCAAGGACTCTGCCACCTTGAGAGAACGATGCACTCTATGGAGTTGAAGAAGAAAGTGCGTATCACTAGCTTGTTTCCTCTAGTTCCTAGACAGCAAAGGGGCTATGAAAGCCAGCAGTGGCTTTTTGTTCTAGGAGTTTTTCTTGACAAGCAGCTGCTGGATGTTTGGAAGGGGGTTTGGGATATGCAAAAATGAGAGGGTAAGCTGGTACACTGAGCTTGAGAGCAAAAGCATATCTTCAGGGATTTGGATGCATTTCAGAGGGTGTGAGTTCCATGCTGAGCAGCTGATGGCACAGAAAAGGTTCTAAAGAAAGAGGCCGTGCTGGGATTGCCTTTTCTTTTGCAGCCTAGAAACTGCACAGCCAACAGCAAAAACGATTCCTCCTCCCTCCCTGCAACATGCAGGATCCCATTCCTTTATGTCTCCAAGAGGCAGGATGCACAGCCGAGCTCTTCCACCGACTGCTCGCACACGACTGGGGCCGCGCCAGGCAAGCGCTTGGCTTTTTCCTGGGCACTGTCAGCGCTCATGGAAACAAGCACCCGATAGCGCTGCCCACTTGCAGGAGAAGGAATCACTGCGAGCCCAGCTCGAAAGCAGCCCAAGGGCAGAGGCAACTTGGAAACTTCCCTGCTCTCAAATCAACGGTGTCAGGACAAAAAGATTTCCCTAATCTTCCCCTTGCAAGTGCAGACTCTTCTTTGCACCCACACTCCAAGAGCAAGATGAACTCCTTTGCCCTAACTTGCACTTTCCTTCTAAGCTCTAGGCACCATCCTAAGCCTTCCCTCTCGCAGAGTCAGGATCCAAAGACAATGGCACCAGGGACTGCTCACACAAGAAAGGCACCAGGACAAAAGGCTCCCGAGCTTGGCCTTTGCATTCCCGCTGACAGCTCAACAGCTCTAAGCCAGAGAAGTGCCTGGTGGGAACAACCTTTAGAATCACTCCAAGCACCTCATGACAAGGAGCTGCAGCGTGTGGTGATGAATCTCCAGCAGTCTCCTGCCCCAGGGTGTCCCCCGGGAGCAGCCATGCGCCAGGCCGTGACTGCCACCTGCACACCCAAAGGAGCCGGTGTTCCACACCACGGCTGTGCCTGGGACAGAGACACGAGTGGCCACAGAAGTGGCCATGGCACTGTCCGCACGCTGTCCCTGCTGCTTCTCCCCCAGCCGCTGGCGGGGCACCAACTCCCAGCCACCCACTCCTAAAGCCACGGGCCCACTGGGACACTGCGGGGGCTCGTGGAAGCCAGCGGCCATTGTGACACAGCGGGGCTGCCCAGAACCCACGGTGCTTTGTGACCCGTGGCTCCCAGGAGAGCCTTTGTGATGCTGGGGACCTACACGGAACCCTGGCTCCACTGTGACACCAGCACAGAAGCTCAGGGAGCCCTGGAGACCGTGGGGATGCTATGGAAGCTGATGGAACCCTGGCTCCACTGTGACACCACAGAAGCTCGGGGAGCCCTGGAGACCGTGGGGATGCTAGGGAAGCTGACGGAAGCCTGGGCACCACAGTGACACTATGGAACCTGGTGGAACCGAGGGCCCACAGTGACATTCTGGGGCCTTTTGGAAGCAACGAGACCCTGGTGGGAAGCCACGGGGCGATTAATGCTGGCAGGAACCTGCTCCAGGTGGGCTCCTCTCTCCCAGCTTCCACAAGTGCTGCTAGGATGCCACTGCGGCACTGGCTTGTCACGGGCTCACAGCTTCCTTTGGGAATGGCTCTGCTCCAGGATGGCATGCTGCAGAGAATGCAGGTAGATTTTGTGCTCCCTCCTGGCATGCAGGTGGACAAGAAAGCCTGACCCAGCCCCCCTCAGCCCATGTCCGGCTGTGTCATTGGAGCGGGGGAACTTTGGGAGCAGCCCCAGCCCTGCTCCTGGTCCCGGCTGGGCACGCAGCTGCTGGGACACAGGTGTGTCCTGATGGCCCCCGTGTACTCATTTTTGAAGGGAAGGACAGAGTGCATCAGTGAGTTTGGTGTGGCTTCCATGCGGCAAGGAGAAGGTGCAGCCCAGAACTGGCTTTCATTTGAGAACCTTTTGCTATTGCGGGAGCAGCTGGTGGACCTTTTCAACCGAGCTGCAAGAGTGAAAGGTGTGATGGCATGTCTATCTGAGAAGGAAGGTTCAGTGCCGCAGCGTGTTGTGCACAATTTCTATGCTGATAAGAGAAGGGGGTGCTTTTGGAACGTGTTCCTTCCTGACACATCTGTCTGTGCTTCAGGTGCTTGGACTCAGGGATAGCGAAGGTGTGTGAAAGTGACTGGGCTGCAAGAATCATGTTGCACAGGGAAGAGGGAAGGTCAGCAAATGTTTCCTGTCCTGGCACATGTCTCAGTCTGAACTGCAGCTGGAGATGCTTCACTTCTGCCAAGGACTCTGCCACCTGGAGAGAAGGATGCGCTCTATGGAGTTGAGAAAGAAAGTGCGTATCACTAGCTTGTTTCCTCTAGTTCCTAGACAGCAAAGGGGCTATGAAAGCCAGCAGTGGCTTTTTGTTCTAGGAGTTTTTCTTGACAAGCAGCTGCTGGATGTTTGGAAGGGGGTTTGGGATATGCAAAAATGAGAGGGTAAGCTGGTACACTGAGCTTGAGAGCAAAAGCCTATCTTCAGGGATTTGGATGCATTTCAGAGGGTGTGAGTTCCATGCTGAGCAGCTGATGGCACAGAAAAGGTTCTAAAGAAAGAGGCCGTGCTGGGATTGCCTTTTCTTTTGCAGCCTAGAAACTGCACAGCTAACAGTGAAAATGATTCCTCCTCCCTCCCTGCACCATGCAGGATCCCATTCCTTCATGTCTCCAAGAGGCAGGATGCACAGCCGAGCTCTTCCACCGACTGCTCGCACACGACTGGGGCCGCGCCAGGCAAGCGCTTGGCTTTTTCCTGGGCACTGTCAGCGCTCATGGAAACAAGCACCCGATAGCGCTGCCCACTTGCAGGAGAAGGAATCACTGCGAGCCCAGCTCGAAAGCAGCCCAAGGGCAGAGGCAACTTGGAAATTTCCCTGCTCTCAAATCAACGGTGTCAGGACAAGAAGATTTCCCTAATCTTCCCCTTGCAAGTGCAGACTCTTCTTTGCACCCACACTCCAAGAGCAAGATGAACTCCTTTGCCCTAAGAAATCTTTTCCCTCTCCCATAGTCCCGCCACCAACTTGAAGCCATCTGGCAAAAGCAGAGCTCACACAGGGGCCAGCTGAGAAAGCTCTTGCTGCCTACAACTTCAACTGCAGCCCTCAAAGCAGCAGCACACACGCTGCTCTCGGCACTTTCCTTCTCAGCTCTAGGCACCATCCTAAGCCTTCCCTCTCGCACAGTCAGGATCCAAAGACAACGGCACCAGGGACTGCTCACACAAGAAAGGCACCAGGACAAAAGGCTCCCGAGCTTGGCCTTTACATTCCCGCTGACAGCTCAACAGCTCTAAGCCAGAGAAGTGCCTGGTGGGAACAGCCTTTAGAATCACTTCGAGCACCTCATGACAAGGAGCTGCAGCGTGTGGGGATGAATCTCCAGCAGTCTCCTGCCCCAGGGTGTCCCCCGGGAGCAGCCATGCGCCAGGCCGTGACTGCCACCTGCACACCCAAAGGAGCCGGTGTTCCACACCACGGCTGTGCCTGGGACAGAGACACGAGTGGCCACAGAAGTGGCCATGGCACTGTCCGCACGCTGTCCCTGCTGCTTCTCCCCCAGCCGCTGGCGGGGCACCAACTCCCAGCCACCCACTCCTAAAGCCACGGGCCCACTGGGACACTGCAGGGGCTCCTGGAAGCCAGCGGCCATTGTGACACAGCGGGGCTGCCCAGAACCCACGGTGCTTTGTGACCCGTGGCTCCCAGGAGAGCCTTTGTGATGCTGGGGACCTACACGGAACCCTGGCTCTGCTGTGACACCAGCACAGAAGCTCCGGGAGCCCGGGAGACCGTGGGGACGCTATGGAAGCTGATGGAACCCTGGCTCCACTGTGACACCACAGAAGCTCGGGGAGCCCTGGAGACCGTGGGGATGCTAGGGAAGCTGACGGAAGCCTGGGCACCACAGTGACGCTATGGAACCTGGTCGACCCGAGGGGCCACAGTGACATTCTGGGGCCTTTTGGAAGCAACGAGACCCTGGTGGGAAGCCACGGGATGATTAATGCTGGCAGGAACCTGCTCCAGGTGGGCTCCTCTCTCCCGGCTTCCACAAGTGCTGCTAGGATGCCACTGCGGCACTGGCTTGTCACGGGCTCACAGCTTCCTTTGGGAATGGCTCTGCTCCAGGATGGCATGCTGCAGAGAATGCAGGTAGATTTTGTGCTCCCTCCTGGCATGCAGGTGGACAAGAAAGCCTGATCCAGCCCCCCCTCAGCCCATGTCCGGCTGTGTCATTGGAGCGGGGGAACTTTGGGAGCAGCCCCAGCCCTGCTCCTGGTCCCGGCTGGGCACGCAGCTGCTGGGACACAGGTGTGTCCTGATGGCCCCCGTGTACTCATTTTTGAAGGGAAGGACAGAGTGCATCAGTGAGTTTGGTGTGGCTTCCATGCGGCAAGGAGAAGGTGCAGCCCAGAACTGGCTTTCACTTTGAGAACCTTTTGCTATTGCAGGAGCAGCTGGTGGACCTTTTCAACCGAGCTGCAAGAGTGAAAGGTGTGATGGCATGTCTATCTGAGAAGGAAGGTTCAGTGCCGCAGTGTGTTGTGCACAATTTCTATGCTGATAAGAGAAGGGGGTGCTTTTGGAACGTGTTCCTTCCTGACACGTCTGTCTGTGGGAGCTTTAGGTCCTTGGACTCAGGGATAGCGAAGGTGTGTGAAAGTGACTGGGCTGCGAGAATCATGTTGCACAGGGAAGAGGGAAGGTCAGCAAATGTTTCCTGTCCTGGCACATGTCTCAGTCTGAACTGCAGCTGGAGATGCTTCACTTCTGCCAAGGACTGTGCCACCTGGAGAGAAGGATGCGCTCTATGGAGTTGAAGAAGAAAGTGCGTATCACTAGCTTGTTTCCTCTAGTTCCTAGACAGCAAAGGGGCTATGAAAGCCAGCAGTGGCTTTTTGTTCTAGGAGTTTTTCTTGACAAGCAGCTGCTGGATGTTTGGAAGGGGGTTTGGGATATGCAAAAATGAGAGGGTAAGCTGGTACACTGAGCTTGAGAGCAAAAGCATATCTTCAGGGATTTGGATGCATTTCAGAGGGTGTGAGTTCCATGCTGAGCAGCTGATGGCACAGAAAAGGTTCTAAAGAAAGAGGCCGTGCTGGGATTGCCTTTTCTTTTGCAGCCTAGAAACTGCACAGCTAACAGCGAAACGATCCCTCCTCCTTCCCTGCTACATGCAGGATCACATTCCTTTATGTCTCCAAGAGGCAGGATGCACAGCCGAGCTCTTCCACCGACTGCTCGCACACGACTGGGGCCACGCCAGCGGAGCGCTTGGCTTTTTCCTGGGCACTGTCAGCGCTTATGGAAACAAGCACCCGATAGCGCTGCCCACTTGCAGGAGAAGGAATCACTGCGAGCCCAGCTCGAAAGCAGCCCAAGGGCAGAGGCAACTTGGAAATTTCCCTGCTCTCAAATCAACGGTGTCAGGACAAGAAGATTTCCCTAATCTTCCCCTTGCAAGTGCAGACTCTTCTTTGCACCCACACTCCAAGAGCAAGATGAACTCCTTTGCCCTAAGAAATCTTTTCCCTCTCCCATAGTCCCGCCACCAACTTGAAGCCATCTGGCAAAAGCAGAGCTCACACAGGGGCCAGCTGAGAAAGCTCTTGCTGCCTACAACTTCAACTGCAGCCCTCAAAGCAGCAGCACACACGCTGCTCTCGGCACTTTCCTTCTCAGCTCTAGGCACCATCCTAAGCCTTCCCTCTCGCACAGTCAGGATCCAAAGACAACGGCACCAGGGACTGCTCACACAAGAAAGGCACCAGGACAAAAGGCTCCCGAGCTTGGCCTTTGCATTCCCGCTGACAGCTCAACAGCTCTAAGCCAGAGAAGTGCCTGGTGGGAACAGCCTTTAGAATCACTTCGAGCACCTCATGACAAGGAGCTGCAGCGTGTGGGGATGAATCTCCAGCAGTCTCCTGCCCCAGGGTGTCCCCCGGGAGCAGCCATGCGCCAGGCCGTGACTGCCACCTGCACACCCAAAGGAGCCGGTGTTCCACACCACGGCTGTGCCTGGGACAGAGACACGAGTGGCCACAGAAGTGGCCATGGCACTGTCCGCACGCTGTCCCTGCTGCTTCTCCCCCAGCCGCTGGCGGGGCACCAACTCCCAGCCACCCACTCCTAAAGCCACGGGCCCACTGGGACACTGCGGGGGCTCGTGGAAGCCAGCGGCCATTGTGACACAGCGGGGCTGCCCAGAACCCACGGTGCTTTGTGACCCGTGGCTCCCAGGAGAGCCTTTGTGATGCTGGGCAACTACACGGAACCCTGGCTCCACTGTGACACCAGCACAGAAGCTCAGGGAGCCCTGGAGACCGTGGGGACGCTATGGAAGCTGATGGAACCCTGGCTGCAGTGTGACACCAGCACAGAAGCTCAGGGAGCCCTGGAGACTGTGGGGATGCTAGGGAAGCTGGCAGAAGCCTGGGCACCACAGTGACACTATGGAACCTGGTGGAACCGAGGAGACAATTGTGACAGTACAGAACCTCCTAGAAACAAGGCTCCATGGTGACACCGTGGGGAATCATGGAATCAAGGAGCCCCTTGTGACACAGAGAGGCCGCCTGGAAGCAATGGTCCATTGTTACACTGCGGATTCAAGAAGAGCATGGGGACAGCACGGAACCTCATGGAACCCTCCGTCCATTGGGACACAGCGGGGCCTCATGGACACAAGGGGACCATTGTGGCAAAGCAGGGCCTCATGGAAGCATGGAGAGCATTGTGACATTGTGGGCAATCATGGAAGCATGGAGAGCATTGTGCCACTAAGGAAACTGATGGAACCAAGGCCATCACTGGGACACAATGGAAGCACATGGAATCAAGGCTCCACGCTGACTTTGTAGGGCCTTATGGAGCACAGGACCCATTCTGACACAGAAGACCTCGTGGAACCAAGAAGTCTATTTTTCCAATAGAAAACCTATGGAACCAAGGGGCCATTGTGACCCAGTGGGGCCACATGGAAGCAATTGTCCATTATGACAATGTGGATCAAAGGAGAGCATGGTGACACTGCGGAACCTCATGGAATCAAGGAGACCATGGTGACACAGGTGATGCACATGAAGCCAAGGAGCCATTGTGACACAGTGGGGCCTCATGGAATCAAGGAGACCATGGTGACACAGGTGATGCACATGAAGCCAAGGAGCCATTGTGACACAGCGGGGCTTCTTCCCTTGAGCTCTGCAGCTGGCTGTCCCAGCCCACAGCACCATGTGCCATCTGCTCTCCTCAGGGCTCTGCCTGCACACAGGCCCAGAGAAGTTTTCCTGTTTGTAAGGAAAGAATGGAAAAGCCTGAGCAGGTTTCCTCAACAACCAACCCCACATGCTCAGTCCAGGCTGCCTGGAATGATGTCCCCTTTCTACAAGGGACACTGTGAGCAGGAATGATCTCTGGGAGCAGAATTCTCGCAGTCTTTCCACAGAATTCTCTGTCCCTGTCCTTTGCCTGGCTCTCTGTTGCAGATGGAAGCTGCTGGTGCCATTCTCAGCTTGAAGCCCTCTTTTGATGCAAGCAGATGCTCCCAGGTGTGTTCAGCAGCTGTTGCTCAGTGTTGATGCAAAGCTTTTGTGTTCCTCATGGAAGCAAGGAGCCATTGTGACACTGCAGGGGCTCATGGGATCAAGGAGACAATTGTGACAGTACAGAACCTCCTAGAAACAAGGCTCCATGTTGACACCGTGGGGAATCATGGAAGCATGGAGCCCGTTGTGCCACTAAGGAAACTGATGGAACCAAGGCGATCACTGGGACACAATGGAAGCACATGGAATCAAGGCCCCATGATGACTTTGGAGGGCCTCATGGAGCACAGGATCCATTGTGACACAGCAAGACCTCGTGGAACCAAGGAGCCTTTGTGATACTCCAGATGCGCATGGAAGCCAGGGTGCACTGAGCCACAGCGGGGCCTTGTTGGAACCAAAGACACCTCTGCAAAAAGCAGGGTAGCTCACAAAACCAAGGAGTCCATTGTTACAATAGAAAACCTATGGAAGCAAGGGGCTATTGTGACACAGTGGGGCCACATGGAAGCAAGGAGCCATTGTGACCCAGTGGGGCCTCATGGAATCAAGGAGACCATGGTGCCACAGGTGATGCACATGAAGCCAAGGAGCCACTGTGACACAGCGGGGCTTCTTCCCTTGAGCTCTGCAGCCGGCTGTGCCAGACGGAGGCACCATGTGCCAAGTGCTCTCCTCAGGGCTCTGCCTGCACACAGGCCCAGAGAAGTTTTCCTGTTTGTAAGGAAAGAATGGAAAAGCCTGAGCAGGTTCCCTAGACAACAAACCCCACATGCTCAGTCCAGGCTGCCTGCAATGATGTCCCCTTTCTACAAGGGACACTGTGAGCAGGAATGATGTCTGGGAGCAGAATTCTCGCAGTCTTTCCATGGAATTCTCTGTCCCTGTCCTTTGCCTGGCTCTCTGTTGCAGATGGAAGCTGCTGGTGCCATTCTCAGCTTGAAGCCCTCTTTTGATGCAAGCAGGTGCTCCCAGGTGTGTTCAGCAGCTGTTGCTGAGTGTTGATGCAAAGCTTTTGTGTTCCTCATGGAAGCAAGGAGCCATTGTGACACTGCAAGGGCTCATGGGATCAAGGAGACAATTGTGACAGTACAGAACCTCCTAGAAACAAGGCTCCATGGTGACACCGTGGGGAATCATGGAACCACATGGAAATGTGTTCGTCATGAGACACAGCAGGGCCTTGTTGGAACCAAAGACACCTCTGCAAAAAGCAGGGTAGCTCACAGAACCAAGGAGTCCATTGTTACAATAGAAAACCTATGGAAGCAAGGGGCCATTGTGACCCAGTGGGGCCACATGGAAGCCAAGGAGCCATTGTGGCACAGTGGGGCCACATGGAAGCAAGGAGACCATTGTGACACAGGTGATGAACATGAAGCCAAGGAGCCATTGTGACACAGTGGGGCCTCATGGAATCAAGGAGATCATGGTGACACAGGTGATGCACATGAAGCCAAGGAGCCATTGTGACCCAGTGGGGCCTCATGGAATCAAGGAGACCACGGTGACACAGGTGATGCACATGAAGCCAAGGAGCCATTGTGACACAGCGGGGCTTCTTCCCTTGAGCTCTGCAGCTGGCGGTCCCAGCCCACGGCACCATGTGCCATCTGCTCTCCTCAGGGCTCTGCCTGCACACAGGCCCAGGGAAGTTTTCCTGATGTAAGGAAAGAATGGAAAAGCCTGAGCAGGTTTCCTCAACAACAAACCCACATACTCAGTCCAGGCTGCCTGGAATGATGTCCCCTTTCTACAAGGGACACTGTGAGCAGGAATGATCTCTGGGAGCAGAATTCCCTCAGTCTTTCCACTGAATTCTCTGTCCCTGTCCTTTGCCTGGCTCTCTGTTGCAGATGGAAGCTGCTGCTGCCATTCTCAGCTTGAAGCCCTCTTTTGATGCAAGCAGGTGCTCCCAGGTGTGTTCAGCAGCTGTTGCTGAGTGTTGATGCAAAGCTTTTGTGTTCCTCATGGAAGCAAGGAGCCATTGTGACACTGCAGGGGCTCATGGGATCAAGGAGACAATTGTGACAGTACAGAACCTCCTAGAAACAAGGCTCCATGGTGACACCGTGGGGAATCATGGAATCAAGGAGCCCCTTGTGACACAGAGAGGCTGCCTGGAAGCAATGGTCCATTGTTACACTGCGGATTCAAGAAGACCATAGGGACAGCACGGAACCTCATGGAACCATCCGTCCATTGGGACACAGCGGGGCCTCATGGACACAAGGGGACCATTGTGGCAAAGCAGGGTCTCATGGAAGCATGGAGAGCATTGTGACATTGTGGGCAATCATGGAAGCATGGAGAGCATTGTGCCACTAAGGAAACTGATGGAACCAAGGCCATCACTGGGACACAATGGAAGCACATGGAATCAAGGCTCCATGATGACTTTGGAGGGCCTCATGGAGCACAGGATCCATTGTGACACAGCAAGACCTCGTGGAACCAAGGAGCCTTTGTGATACTCCAGATGCGCATGGAAGCCAGGGTGCACTGAGCCACAGCGGGGCCTTGTTGGAACCAAAGACACCTCTGCAAAAAGCAAGGTAGCTCACAGAACCAAGGAGTCCATTGTTACATTGTAGAAAATTATACATTACATTCTAGAAAACCTATGGAACCAAGGGGCTATTGTGACCCAGTGGGGCCACATGGAAGCAATTGTCCATTATGACAATGTGGATCAAAGGTGAGCATGGTGACACTGCAGAACCTCATGGAAGCAAGGAGCCATTGTGACACTGCAGGGGCTCATGGCGTCAAGGCGACAATTGTGACAGTACAGAACCTCCTAGAAACAAGGCTCCACGGTGACACCGTGGGGAATCAAGGAACCAAATGGAAATGTGTTCCTCATGAGACACAGCAGGGCCTTGTTGGAACCAAAGACACCTCTGCAAAAAGCAGGGTAGCTCACAGAACCAAGGAGTCCATTGTTATAATAGAAAACCTATGGAAGCAAGAGGCCATTGTGACACAGTGGGGCCTCATGGAATCAAGGAGACCATGGTGACACAGGTGATGCACATGAAGCCAAGGAGCCATTGTGACACAGTGGGGCCTCATGGAATCAAGGAGACCATTGTGACACAGGTGATGAACATGAAGCCAAGGAGCCATTGTGACACAGCGGGGCTTCTTCCCTTGAGCTCTGCAGCTGGCGGTCCCAGCCCACGGCACCATGTGCCATCTGCTCTCCTCAGGGCTCTGCCTGCACACAGGCCCAGGGAAGTTTTCCTGTTTGTAAGGAAAGAATGGAAAAGCCTGAGCAGGTTCCCTAGACAACAAACCCCACATGCTCAGTCCAGGCTGCCTGCAATGATGTCCCCTTTCTACAAGGGACACTGTGAGCAGGAATGATGTCTGGGAGCAGAATTCTCGCAGTCTTTCCACGGAATTCTCTGTCCCTGTCCTTTGCCTGGCTCTCTGTTGCAGATGGAAGCTGCTGCTGCCATTCTCAGCTTGAAGCCCTCTTTTGATGCAAGCAGATGCTCCCAGGTGTGTTCAGCAGCTGTTGCTGAGTGTTGATGCAAAGCTTTTGTGTTCCTCATGGAAGCAAGGAGCCATTGTGACACTGCAGGGGCTCATGGGATCAAGGAGACAATTGTGACAGTACAGAACCTCCTAGAAACAAGGCTCCATGGTGACACCGTGGGGAATCATGGAATCAAGGAGCCCGTTGTGACACAGAGAGGCCGCCTGGAAGCAATGGTCCATTGTTACACTGCGGATTCAAGAAGAGCATGGGGACAGCACGGAACCTCATGGAACCATCCGTCCATTGGGACACAGCGGGGCCTCATGGACACAAGGGGACCATTGTGGCAAAGCAGGGCCTCATGGAAGCATGGAGAGCATTGTGACATTGTGGGCAATCATGGAAGCATGGAGAGCATTGTGCCACTAAGGAAACTGATGGAACCAAGGCCATCACTGGGACACAATGGAAGCACATGGAATCAAGGCTCCATGATGACTTTGGAGGGCCTCATGGAGCACAGGATCCATTGTGACACAGCAAGACCTCGTGGAACCAAGGAGCCTTTGTGATACTCCAGATGCGCATGGAAGCCAGGGTGCACTGAGCCACAGCGGGGCCTTGTTGGAACCAAAGACACCTCTGCAAAAAGCAGGGTAGCTCACAGAACCAAGGAGTCCATTGTTCCATTGTAGAAAATTATACATTACATTCTAGAAAACCTATGGAACCAAGGGGCTATTGTGACCCAGTGGGGCCACATGGAAGCAATTGTCCATTATGACAATGTGGATCAAAGGTGAGCATGGTGACACTGCGGAACCTCATGGAAGCGAGGAGCCATTGTGACAAAGTGGGGCCTCATGGAATCAAGGAGACCATTGTGACACAGGTGATGCACATGAAGCCAAGGAGCCATTGTGACAAAGTGGGGCCTCATGGAATCAAGGAGACCATTGTGACACAGGTGATGCACATGAAGCCAAGGAGCCATTGTGACACAGTAGGGCCTCATGGAATCAAGGAGACCATGGTGACACAGGTGATGCACATGAAGCCAAGGAGCCATTGTGACACAGCGGGGCTTCTTCCCTTGAGCTCTGCAGCTGGCGGTCCCAGCCCACGGCACCATGTGCCATCTGCTCTCCTCAGGGCTCTGCCTGCACACAGGCCCAGAGAAGTTTTCCTGTTTGTAAGGAAAGAATGGAAAAGCCTGAGCAGGTTCCCTAGACAACAAACCCCACATGCTCAGTCCAGGCTGCCTGCAATGATGTCCCCTTTCTACAAGGGACACTGTGAGCAGGAATGCTGTCTGGGAGCAGAATTCTCGCAGTCTTTCCACGGAATTCTCTGTCCCTGTCCTTTGCCTGGCTCTCTGTTGCAGGTGGAAGCTGCTGCTGCCATTCTCAGCTTGAAGCCCTCTTTTGATGCAAGCAGATGCTCCCAGGTGTGTTCAGCAGCTGTTGCTGAGTGTTGATGCAAAGCTTTTGTGTTCCTCATGGAAGCAAGGAGCCATTGTGACACTGCAGGGGCTCATGGGATCAAGGAGACAATTGTGACAGTACAGAACCTCCTAGAAACAAGGCTCCATGGTGACACCGTGGGGAATCATGGAATCAAGGAGCCCCTTGTGACACAGAGAGGCCGCCTGGAAGCAATGGTCCATTGTTACACTGCGGATTCAAGAAGAGCATGGGGACAGCACGGAACCTCATGGAACCATCCGTCCATTGGGACACAGCGGGGCCTCATGGACACAAGGGGACCATTGTGGCAAAGCAGGGCCTCATGGAAGCATGGAGAGCATTGTGACATTGTGGGCAATCATGGAAGCATGGAGAGCATTGTGCCACTAAGGAAACTGATGGAACCAAGGCCATCACTGGGACACAATGGAAGCACATGGAATCAAGGCTCCATGATGACTTTGGAGGGCCTCATGGAGCACAGGATCCATTGTGACACAGCAAGACCTCGTGGAACCAAGGAGCCTTTGTGATACTCCAGATGCGCATGGAAGCCAGGGTGCACTGAGCCACAGCGGGGCCTTGTTGGAACCAAAGACACCTCTGCAAAAAGCAGGGTAGCTCACAGAACCAAGGAGTCCATTGTTCCATTGTAGAAAATTATACATTACATTCTAGAAAACCTATGGAACCAAGGGGCTATTGTGACCCAGTGGGGCCACATGGAAGCAATTGTCCATTATGACAATGTGGATCAAAGGTGAGCATGGTGACACTGCGGAACCTCATGGAAGCGAGGAGCCATTGTGACAAAGTGGGGCCTCATGGAATCAAGGAGACCATTGTGACACAGGTGATGCACATGAAGCCAAGGAGCCATTGTGACCCAGTGGGGCCTCATGGAATCAAGGAGACCATGGTGACACAGGTGATGCACATGAAGCCAAGGAGCCATTGTGACCCAGTGGGGCCTCATGGAATCAAGGAGACCATGGTGACACAGGTGATGCACATGAAGCCAAGGAGCCATTGTGACACAGCGGGGCTTCTTCCCTTGAGCTCTGCAGCTGGCGGTCCCAGCCCACGGCACCATGTGCCATCTGCTCTCCTCAGGGCTCTGCCTGCACACAGGCCCAGGGAAGTTTTCCTGATGTAAGGAAAGAATGGAAAAGCCTGAGCAGGTTTCCTCAACAACAAAACCACATACTCAGTCCAGGCTGCCTGCAATGATGTCCCCTTTATACAAGGGACACTGTGAGCAGGAATGATCTCTGAGAGCAGAATTCTCGCAGTCTTTCCACGGAATTCTCTGTCCCTGTCCTTTGCCTGGCTCTCTGTTGCAGATGGAAGCTGCTGGTGCCATTCTCAGCTTGAAGCCCTCTTTTGATGCAAGCAGGTGCTCCCAGGTGTGTTCAGCAGCTGTTGCTGAGTGTTGATGCAAAGCTTTTGTGTTCCTCATGGAAGCAAGGAGCCATTGTGACACTGCAGGGGCTCATGGGATCAAGGAGACAATTGTGACAGTACAGAACCTCCTAGAAACAAGGCTCCATGGTGACACCGTGGGGAATCATGGAATCAAGGAGCCCGTTGTGACACAGAGAGGCCGCCTGGAAGGAATGGTCCATTGTTACACTGCGGATTCAAGAAGACCATGGGGGCAGCACGGAACCTCATGGAACCATCTGTCCATTGGGACACAGCGGGGCCTCATGGACACAAGGGGACCATTGTGGCAAAGCAGGGTCTCATGGAAGCATGGAGAGCATTGTGACATTGTGGGCAATCATGGAAGCATGGAGAGCATTGTGCCACTAAGGAAACTGATGGAACCAAGGCCATCACTGGGACACAATGGAAGCACATGGAATCAAGGCTCCATGATGACTTTGGAGGGCCTCATGGAGCACAGGATCCATTGTGACACAGCAAGACCTCGTGGAACCAAGGAGCCTTTGTGATACTCCAGATGCGCATGGAAGCCAGGGTGCACTGAGCCACAGCGGGGCCTTGTTGGAACCAAAGACACCTCTGCAAAAAGCAAGGTAGCTCACAGAACCAAGGAGTCCATTGTTACATTGTAGAAAATTATACATTACATTCTAGAAAACCTATGGAACCAAGGGGCTATTGTGACCCAGTGGGGCCACATGGAAGCAATTGTCCATTATGACAATGTGGATCAAAGGTGAGCATGGTGACACTGCGGAACCTCATGGAAGCGAGGAGCCATTGTGACAAAGTGGGGCCTCATGGAATCAAGGAGACCATTGTGACACAGGTGATGCACATGAAGCCAAGGAGCCATTGTGACACAGTAGGGCCTCATGGAATCAAGGAGACCATGGTGACACAGGTGATGCACATGAAGCCAAGGAGCCATTGTGACACAGCGGGGCTTCTTCCCTTGAGCTCTGCAGCTGGCGGTCCCAGCCCACGGCACCATGTGCCATCTGCTCTCCTCAGGGCTCTGCCTGCACACAGGCCCAGGGAAGTTTGTCTGATGTAAGGAAAGAATGGAAAAGCCTGAGCAGGTTTCCTCAACAACAAACCCACATACTCAGTCCAGGCTGCCTGGAATGATGTCCCCTTTCTACAAGGGACACTGTGAGCAGGAATGCTGTCTGGGAGCAGAATTCTCGCAGTCTTTCCACAGAATTCTCTGTCCCTGTCCTTTGCCTGGCTCTCTGTTGCAGGTGGAAGCTGCTGCTGCCATTCTCAGCTTGAAGCCCTCTTTTGATGCAAGCAGATGCTCCCAGGTGTGTTCAGCAGCTGTTGCTGAGTGTTGATGCAAAGCTTTTGTGTTCCTCATGGAAGCAAGGAGCCATTGTGACACTGCAGGGGCTCATGGGATCAAGGAGACAATTGTGACAGTACAGAACCTCCTAGAAATAAGGCTCCATGGTGACACCGTGGGGAATCATGGAACCACCTGGAAATGTGTTCGTCATGAGACACAGCAGGGACCAAAGACACCTCTACAAAAAGCAGGGTAGCTCACAGAACCAAGGAGTCCATTGTTACAATCAAAAACCTATGGAAGCAAGGGGCCATTGTGACACAGTGGGGCCACATGGAAGCCAAGGAGCCATTGTGACCCAGTGGGGCCTCATGGAATCAAGGAGACCATGGTGCCACAGGTGATGCACATGAAGCCAAGGAGCCATTGTGACACAGTGGGGCCTCATGGAATCAAAGAGACTATTGTGACACAGGTGATGAACATGAAGCCAAGGAGCCATTGTGACCCAGTGGGGCCTCATGGAATCAAGGAGACCATGGTGACACAGGTGATGCACATGAAGCCAAGGAGCCATTGTGACCCAGTGGGGCCTCATGGAATCAAGGAGACCATGGTGACACAGGTGATGCACATGAAGCCAAGGAGCCATTGTGACACAGTGGGGCCTCATGGAATCAAGGAGACCATGGTGACACAGGTGATGCACATGAAGCCAAGGAGCCATTGTGACACAGCGGGGCTTCTTCCCTTGAGCTCTGCAGCTGGCGGTCCCAGCCCACGGCACCATGTGCCATCTGCTCTCCTCAGGGCTCTGCCTGCACACAGGCCCAGGGAAGTTTTCCTGTTTGTAAGGAAAGAATGGAAAAGCCTGAGCAGGTTTCCTCAACAACAAACCCACATACTCAGTCCAGGCTGCCTGCAATGATGTCCCCTTTCTACAAGGGACACTGTGAGCAGGAATGATCTCTGGGAGCAGAATTCCCGCAGTCTTTCCACTGAATTCTCTGTCCCTGTCCTTTGCCTGGCTCTCTGTTGCAGATGGAAGCTGCTGCTGCCATTCTCAGCTTGAAGCCCTCTTTTGATGCAAGCAGGTGCTCCCAGGTGTGTTCAGCAGCTGTTGCTGAGTGTTGATGCAAAGCTTTTGTGTTCCTCATGGAAGCAAGGAGCCATTGTGACACTGCAGGGGCTCATGGGATCAAGGAGACAATTGTGACAGTACAGAACCTCCTAGAAACAAGGCTCCATGGTGACACCGTGGGGAATCATGGAATCAAGGAGCCCGTTGTGACACAGAGAGGCCGCCTGGAAGCAATGGTCCATTGTTACACTGCGGATTCAAGAAGACCATGGGGACAGCACGGAACGTCATGGAACCATTTGTCCATTGGGACACAGCGGGGCCTCATGGACACAAGGGGACCATTGTGGCAAAGCAGGGTCTCATGGAAGCATGGAGAGCATTGTGACATTGTGGGCAATCATGGAAGCATGGAGAGCATTGTGCCACTAAGGAAACTGATGGAACCAAGGCCATCACTGGGACACAATGGAAGCACATGGAATCAAGGCTCCATGATGACTTTGGAGGGCCTCATGGAGCACAGGATCCATTGTGACACAGCAAGACCTCGTGGAACCAAGGAGCCTTTGTGATACTCCAGATGCGCATGGAAGCCAGGGTGCACTGAGCCACAGCGGGGCCTTGTTGGAACCAAAGACACCTCTGCAAAAAGCAAGGTAGCTCACAGAACCAAGGAGTCCATTGTTACATTGTAGAAAATTATACATTACATTCTAGAAAACCTATGGAACCAAGGGGCTATTGTGACCCAGTGGGGCCACATGGAAGCAATTGTCCATTATGACAATGTGGATCAAAGGTGAGCATGGTGACACTGCGGAACCTCATGGAAGCGAGGAGCCATTGTGACAAAGTGGGGCCTCATGGAATCAAGGAGACCATTGTGACACAGGTGATGCACATGAAGCCAAGGAGCCATTGTGACACAGTAGGGCCTCATGGAATCAAGGAGACCATGGTGACACAGGTGATGCACATGAAGCCAAGGAGCCATTGTGACACAGCGGGGCTTCTTCCCTTGAGCTCTGCAGCTGGCGGTCCCAGCCCACGGCACCATGTGCCATCTGCTCTCCTCAGGGCTCTGCCTGCACACAGGCCCAGGGAAGTTTGTCTGATGTAAGGAAAGAATGGAAAAGCCTGAGCAGGTTTCCTCAACAACAAACCCACATACTCAGTCCAGGCTGCCTGGAATGATGTCCCCTTTCTACAAGGGACACTGTGAGCAGGAATGATGTCTGGGAGCAGAATTCTCGCAGTCTTTCCACGGAATTCTCTGTCCCTGTCCTTTGCCTGGCTCTCTGTTGCAGGTGGAAGCTGCTGCTGCCATTCTCAGCTTGAAGCCCTCTTTTGATGCAAGCAGATGCTCCCAGGTGTGTTCAGCAGCTGTTGCTCAGTGTTGATGCAAAGCTTTTGTGTTCCTCATGGAAGCAAGGAGCCATTGTGACACTGCAGGGGCTCATGGGATCAAGGAGACAATTGTGACAGTACAGAACCTCCTAGAAATAAGGCTCCATGATGACACCGTGGGGAATCATGGAACCACCTGGAAATGTGTTCGTCATGAGACACAGCAGGGACCAAAGACACCTCTACAAAAAGCAGGGTAGCTCACAGAACCAAGGAGTCCATTGTTACAATCAAAAACCTATGGAAGCAAGGGGCCATTGTGACACAGTGGGGCCACATGGAAGCCAAGGAGCCATTGTGACACAGTGGGGCCTCATGGAATCAAGGAGACCATGGTGACACAGGTGATGCACATGAAGCCAAGGAGCCATTGTGACCCAGTGGGGCCTCATGGAATCAAGGAGACTATTGTGACACAGGTGATGCACATGAAGCCAAGGAGCCATTGTGACCCAGTGGGGCCTCATGGAATCAAGGAGACCATGGTGACACAGGTGATGCACATGAAGCCAAGGAGCCATTGTGACACAGCGGGGCTTCTTCCCTTGAGCTCTGCAGCTGGCGGTCCCAGCCCACGGCACCATGTGCCATCTGCTCTCCTCAGGGCTCTGCCTGCACACAGGCCCAGGGAAGTTTTCCTGTTTGTAAGGAAAGAATGGAAAAGCCTGAGCAGGTTTCCTCAACAACAAACCCACATACTCAGTCCAGGCTGCCTGCAATGATGTCCCCTTTCTACAAGGGACACTGTGAGCAGGAATGATCTCTGGGAGCATAATTCCCCCAGTCTTTCCACGGAATTCTCTGTCCCTGTCCTTTGCCTGGCTCTCTGTTGCAGATGGAAGCTGCTGCTGCCATTCTCAGCTTGAAGCCCTCTTTTGATGCAAGCAGGTGCTCCCAGGTATGTTCAGCAGCTGTTGCTGAGTGTTGATGCAAAGCTTTTGTGTTCCTCATGGAAGCAAGGAGCCATTGTGACACTGCAGGGGCTCATGGGATCAAGGAGACAATTGTGACAGTACAGAACCTCCTAGAAACAAGGCTCCATGGTGACACCGTGGGGAATCATGGAATCAAGGAGCCCGTTGTGACACAGAGAGGCCGCCTGGAAGCAATGGTCCATTGTTACACTGCGGATTCAAGAAGAGCATGGGGACAGCACGGAACCTCATGGAACCATCCGTCCATTGGGACACAGCGGGGCCTCATGGACACAAGGGGACCATTGTGGCAAAGCAGGGCCTCATGGAAGCATGGAGAGCATTGTGACATTGTGGGCAATCATGGAAGCATGGAGAGCATTGTGCCACTAAGGAAACTGATGGAACCAAGGCCATCACTGGGACACAATGGAAGCACATGGAATCAAGGCTCCATGATGACTTTGGAGGGCCTCATGGAGCACAGGATCCATTGTGACACAGCAAGACCTCGTGGAACCAAGGAGCCTTTGTGATACTCCAGATGCGCATGGAAGCCAGGGTGCACTGAGCCACAGCGGGGCCTTGTTGGAACCAAAGACACCTCTGCAAAAAGCAGGGTAGCTCACAGAACCAAGGAGTCCATTGTTCCATTGTAGAAAATTATACATTACATTCTAGAAAACCTATGGAACCAAGGGGCTATTGTGACCCAGTGGGGCCACATGGAAGCAATTGTCCATTATGACAATGTGGATCAAAGGTGAGCATGGTGACACTGCGGAACCTCATGGAAGCGAGGAGCCATTGTGACAAAGTGGGGCCTCATGGAATCAAGGAGACCATTGTGACACAGGTGATGCACATGAAGCCAAGGAGCCATTGTGACCCAGTGGGGCCTCATGGAATCAAGGAGACCATGGTGACACAGGTGATGCACATGAAGCCAAGGAGCCATTGTGACCCAGTGGGGCCTCATGGAATCAAGGAGACCATGGTGACACAGGTGATGCACATGAAGCCAAGGAGCCATTGTGACACAGCGGGGCTTCTTCCCTTGAGCTCTGCAGCTGGCGGTCCCAGCCCACGGCACCATGTGCCATCTGCTCTCCTCAGGGCTCTGCCTGCACACAGGCCCAGGGAAGTTTTCCTGATGTAAGGAAAGAATGGAAAAGCCTGAGCAGGTTTCCTCAACAACAAAACCACATACTCAGTCCAGGCTGCCTGCAATGATGTCCCCTTTATACAAGGGACACTGTGAGCAGGAATGATCTCTGAGAGCAGAATTCTCGCAGTCTTTCCACGGAATTCTCTGTCCCTGTCCTTTGCCTGGCTCTCTGTTGCAGATGGAAGCTGCTGGTGCCATTCTCAGCTTGAAGCCCTCTTTTGATGCAAGCAGGTGCTCCCAGGTGTGTTCAGCAGCTGTTGCTGAGTGTTGATGCAAAGCTTTTGTGTTCCTCATGGAAGCAAGGAGCCATTGTGACACTGCAGGGGCTCATGGGATCAAGGAGACAATTGTGACAGTACAGAACCTCCTAGAAACAAGGCTCCATGGTGACACCGTGGGGAATCATGGAATCAAGGAGCCCGTTGTGACACAGAGAGGCCGCCTGGAAGGAATGGTCCATTGTTACACTGCGGATTCAAGAAGACCATGGGGGCAGCACGGAACCTCATGGAACCATCTGTCCATTGGGACACAGCGGGGCCTCATGGACACAAGGGGACCATTGTGGCAAAGCAGGGTCTCATGGAAGCATGGAGAGCATTGTGACATTGTGGGCAATCATGGAAGCATGGAGAGCATTGTGCCACTAAGGAAACTGATGGAACCAAGGCCATCACTGGGACACAATGGAAGCACATGGAATCAAGGCTCCATGATGACTTTGGAGGGCCTCATGGAGCACAGGATCCATTGTGACACAGCAAGACCTCGTGGAACCAAGGAGCCTTTGTGATACTCCAGATGCGCATGGAAGCCAGGGTGCACTGAGCCACAGCGGGGCCTTGTTGGAACCAAAGACACCTCTGCAAAAAGCAGGGTAGCTCACAGAACCAAGGAGTCCATTGTTACATTGTAGAAAATTATACATTACATTCTAGAAAACCTATGGAACCAAGGGGCTATTGTGACCCAGTGGGGCCACATGGAAGCAATTGTCCATTATGACAATGTGGATCAAAGGTGAGCATGGTGACACTGCGGAACCTCATGGAAGCGAGGAGCCATTGTGACAAAGTGGGGCCTCATGGAATCAAGGAGCCCATGGTGACACAGGTGATGCACATGAAGCCAAGGAGCCATTGTGACCCAGTGGGGCCTCATGGAATCAAGGAGACCATGGTGCCACAGGTGATGCACATGAAGCCAAGGAGCCATTGTGACAAAGTGGGGCCTCATGGAATCCAGGAGACCATGGTGACACAGGTGATGCACATGAAGCCAAGGAGCCATTGTGACCCAGTGGGGCCTCATGGAATCAAGGAGACCATGGTGACACAGGTGATGCACATGAAGCCAAGGAGCCATTGTGACCCAGTGGGGCCTCATGGAATCAAGGAGACTATTGTGACACAGGTGATGCACATGAAGCCAAGGAGCCATTGTGACACAGTGGGGCCTCATGGAATCAAGGAGACCATTGTGACACAGGTGATGCACATGAAGCCAAGGAGCCATTGTGACACAGCGGGGCTTCTTCCCTTGAGCTCTGCAGCTGGCTGTCCCAGCCCACGGCACCATGTGCCATCTGCTCTCCTCAGGGCTCTGCCTGCACACAGGCCGAGGGAAGTTTTCCTGTTTGTAAGGAAAGAATGGAAAAGCCTGAGCAGGTTTCCTCAACAACAAACCCACATACTCAGTCCAGGCTGCCTGGAATGATGTCCCCTTTCTACAAGGGACACTGTGAGCAGGAATGATCTCTGGGAGCAGAATTCCCGCAGTCTTTCCACTGAATTCTCTGTCCCTGTCCTTTGCCTGGCTCTCTGTTGCAGATGGAAGCTGCTGGTGCCATTCTCAGCTTGAAGCCCTCTTTTGATGCAAGCAGATGCTCCCAGGTGTGTTCAGCAGCTGTTGCTCAGTGTTGATGCAAAGCTTTTGTGTTCCTCATGGAAGCAAGGAGCCATTGTGACACTGCAGGGGCTCATGGGATCAAGGAGACAATTGTGACAGTACAGAACCTCCTAGAAACAAGGCTCCATGGTGACACCGTGGGGAATCATGGAATCAAGGAGCCCGTTGTGACACAGAGAGGCCGCCTGGAAGCAATGGTCCATTGTTACACTGCGGATTCAAGAAGAGCATGGGGACAGCACGGAACCTCATGGAACCATCCGTCCATTGGGACACAGCGGGGCCTCATGGACACAAGGGGACCATTGTGGCAAAGCAGGGTCTCATGGAAGCATGGAGAGCATTGTGACATTGTGGGCAATCATGGAAGCATGGAGAGCATTGTGCCACTAAGGAAACTGATGGAACCAAGGCCATCACTGGGACACAATGGAAGCACATGGAATCAAGGCTCCATGATGACTTTGGAGGGCCTCATGGAGCACAGCATCCATTGTGACACAGCAAGACCTCGTGGAACCAAGGAGCCTTTGTGATACTCCAGATGCGCATGGAAGCCAGGGTGCACTGAGCCACAGCGGGGCCTTGTTGGAACCAAAGACACCTCTGCAAAAAGCAAGGTAGCTCACAGAACCAAGGAGTCCATTGTTACATTGTAGAAAATTATACATTACATTCTAGAAAACCTATGGAACCAAGGGGCTATTGTGACCCAGTGGGGCCACATGGAAGCAATTGTCCATTATGACAATGTGGATCAAAGGTGAGCATGGTGACACTGCGGAACCTCATGGAAGCGAGGAGCCATTGTGACAAAGTGGGGCCTCATGGAATCAAGGAGACCATTGTGACACAGGTGATGCACATGAAGCCAAGGAGCCATTGTGACACAGTAGGGCCTCATGGAATCAAGGAGACCATGGTGACACAGGTGATGCACATGAAGCCAAGGAGCCATTGTGACACAGCGGGGCTTCTTCCCTTGAGCTCTGCAGCTGGCGGTCCCAGCCCACGGCACCATGTGCCATCTGCTCTCCTCAGGGCTCTGCCTGCACACAGGCCCAGGGAAGTTTGTCTGATGTAAGGAAAGAATGGAAAAGCCTGAGCAGGTTTCCTCAACAACAAACCCACATACTCAGTCCAGGCTGCCTGGAATGATGTCCCCTTTCTACAAGGGACACTGTGAGCAGGAATGCTGTCTGGGAGCAGAATTCTCGCAGTCTTTCCACAGAATTCTCTGTCCCTGTCCTTTGCCTGGCTCTCTGTTGCAGGTGGAAGCTGCTGCTGCCATTCTCAGCTTGAAGCCCTCTTTTGATGCAAGCAGATGCTCCCAGGTGTGTTCAGCAGCTGTTGCTGAGTGTTGATGCAAAGCTTTTGTGTTCCTCATGGAAGCAAGGAGCCATTGTGACACTGCAGGGGCTCATGGGATCAAGGAGACAATTGTGACAGTACAGAACCTCCTAGAAATAAGGCTCCATGGTGACACCGTGGGGAATCATGGAACCACCTGGAAATGTGTTCGTCATGAGACACAGCAGGGACCAAAGACACCTCTACAAAAAGCAGGGTAGCTCACAGAACCAAGGAGTCCATTGTTACAATCAAAAACCTATGGAAGCAAGGGGCCATTGTGACACAGTGGGGCCACATGGAAGCCAAGGAGCCATTGTGACCCAGTGGGGCCTCATGGAATCAAGGAGACCATGGTGCCACAGGTGATGCACATGAAGCCAAGGAGCCATTGTGACACAGTGGGGCCTCATGGAATCAAAGAGACTATTGTGACACAGGTGATGAACATGAAGCCAAGGAGCCATTGTGACCCAGTGGGGCCTCATGGAATCAAGGAGACCATGGTGACACAGGTGATGCACATGAAGCCAAGGAGCCATTGTGACCCAGTGGGGCCTCATGGAATCAAGGAGACCATGGTGACACAGGTGATGCACATGAAGCCAAGGAGCCATTGTGACACAGTGGGGCCTCATGGAATCAAGGAGACCATGGTGACACAGGTGATGCACATGAAGCCAAGGAGCCATTGTGACACAGCGGGGCTTCTTCCCTTGAGCTCTGCAGCTGGCGGTCCCAGCCCACGGCACCATGTGCCATCTGCTCTCCTCAGGGCTCTGCCTGCACACAGGCCCAGGGAAGTTTTCCTGTTTGTAAGGAAAGAATGGAAAAGCCTGAGCAGGTTTCCTCAACAACAAACCCACATACTCAGTCCAGGCTGCCTGCAATGATGTCCCCTTTCTACAAGGGACACTGTGAGCAGGAATGATCTCTGGGAGCAGAATTCCCGCAGTCTTTCCACTGAATTCTCTGTCCCTGTCCTTTGCCTGGCTCTCTGTTGCAGATGGAAGCTGCTGCTGCCATTCTCAGCTTGAAGCCCTCTTTTGATGCAAGCAGGTGCTCCCAGGTGTGTTCAGCAGCTGTTGCTGAGTGTTGATGCAAAGCTTTTGTGTTCCTCATGGAAGCAAGGAGCCATTGTGACACTGCAGGGGCTCATGGGATCAAGGAGACAATTGTGACAGTACAGAACCTCCTAGAAACAAGGCTCCATGGTGACACCGTGGGGAATCATGGAATCAAGGAGCCCGTTGTGACACAGAGAGGCCGCCTGGAAGCAATGGTCCATTGTTACACTGCGGATTCAAGAAGACCATGGGGACAGCACGGAACGTCATGGAACCATTTGTCCATTGGGACACAGCGGGGCCTCATGGACACAAGGGGACCATTGTGGCAAAGCAGGGTCTCATGGAAGCATGGAGAGCATTGTGACATTGTGGGCAATCATGGAAGCATGGAGAGCATTGTGCCACTAAGGAAACTGATGGAACCAAGGCCATCACTGGGACACAATGGAAGCACATGGAATCAAGGCTCCATGATGACTTTGGAGGGCCTCATGGAGCACAGGATCCATTGTGACACAGCAAGACCTCGTGGAACCAAGGAGCCTTTGTGATACTCCAGATGCGCATGGAAGCCAGGGTGCACTGAGCCACAGCGGGGCCTTGTTGGAACCAAAGACACCTCTGCAAAAAGCAAGGTAGCTCACAGAACCAAGGAGTCCATTGTTACATTGTAGAAAATTATACATTACATTCTAGAAAACCTATGGAACCAAGGGGCTATTGTGACCCAGTGGGGCCACATGGAAGCAATTGTCCATTATGACAATGTGGATCAAAGGTGAGCATGGTGACACTGCGGAACCTCATGGAAGCGAGGAGCCATTGTGACAAAGTGGGGCCTCATGGAATCAAGGAGACCATTGTGACACAGGTGATGCACATGAAGCCAAGGAGCCATTGTGACACAGTAGGGCCTCATGGAATCAAGGAGACCATGGTGACACAGGTGATGCACATGAAGCCAAGGAGCCATTGTGACACAGCGGGGCTTCTTCCCTTGAGCTCTGCAGCTGGCGGTCCCAGCCCACGGCACCATGTGCCATCTGCTCTCCTCAGGGCTCTGCCTGCACACAGGCCCAGGGAAGTTTGTCTGATGTAAGGAAAGAATGGAAAAGCCTGAGCAGGTTTCCTCAACAACAAACCCACATACTCAGTCCAGGCTGCCTGGAATGATGTCCCCTTTCTACAAGGGACACTGTGAGCAGGAATGATGTCTGGGAGCAGAATTCTCGCAGTCTTTCCACGGAATTCTCTGTCCCTGTCCTTTGCCTGGCTCTCTGTTGCAGGTGGAAGCTGCTGCTGCCATTCTCAGCTTGAAGCCCTCTTTTGATGCAAGCAGATGCTCCCAGGTGTGTTCAGCAGCTGTTGCTCAGTGTTGATGCAAAGCTTTTGTGTTCCTCATGGAAGCAAGGAGCCATTGTGACACTGCAGGGGCTCATGGGATCAAGGAGACAATTGTGACAGTACAGAACCTCCTAGAAATAAGGCTCCATGATGACACCGTGGGGAATCATGGAACCACCTGGAAATGTGTTCGTCATGAGACACAGCAGGGACCAAAGACACCTCTACAAAAAGCAGGGTAGCTCACAGAACCAAGGAGTCCATTGTTACAATCAAAAACCTATGGAAGCAAGGGGCCATTGTGACACAGTGGGGCCACATGGAAGCCAAGGAGCCATTGTGACACAGTGGGGCCTCATGGAATCAAGGAGACCATGGTGACACAGGTGATGCACATGAAGCCAAGGAGCCATTGTGACCCAGTGGGGCCTCATGGAATCAAGGAGACTATTGTGACACAGGTGATGCACATGAAGCCAAGGAGCCATTGTGACCCAGTGGGGCCTCATGGAATCAAGGAGACCATGGTGACACAGGTGATGCACATGAAGCCAAGGAGCCATTGTGACACAGCGGGGCTTCTTCCCTTGAGCTCTGCAGCTGGCGGTCCCAGCCCACGGCACCATGTGCCATCTGCTCTCCTCAGGGCTCTGCCTGCACACAGGCCCAGGGAAGTTTTCCTGTTTGTAAGGAAAGAATGGAAAAGCCTGAGCAGGTTTCCTCAACAACAAACCCACATACTCAGTCCAGGCTGCCTGCAATGATGTCCCCTTTCTACAAGGGACACTGTGAGCAGGAATGATCTCTGGGAGCATAATTCCCCCAGTCTTTCCACGGAATTCTCTGTCCCTGTCCTTTGCCTGGCTCTCTGTTGCAGATGGAAGCTGCTGCTGCCATTCTCAGCTTGAAGCCCTCTTTTGATGCAAGCAGGTGCTCCCAGGTATGTTCAGCAGCTGTTGCTGAGTGTTGATGCAAAGCTTTTGTGTTCCTCATGGAAGCAAGGAGCCATTGTGACACTGCAGGGGCTCATGGGATCAAGGAGACAATTGTGACAGTACAGAACCTCCTAGAAACAAGGCTCCATGGTGACACCGTGGGGAATCATGGAATCAAGGAGCCCGTTGTGACACAGAGAGGCCGCCTGGAAGCAATGGTCCATTGTTACACTGCGGATTCAAGAAGAGCATGGGGACAGCACGGAACCTCATGGAACCATCCGTCCATTGGGACACAGCGGGGCCTCATGGACACAAGGGGACCATTGTGGCAAAGCAGGGCCTCATGGAAGCATGGAGAGCATTGTGACATTGTGGGCAATCATGGAAGCATGGAGAGCATTGTGCCACTAAGGAAACTGATGGAACCAAGGCCATCACTGGGACACAATGGAAGCACATGGAATCAAGGCTCCATGATGACTTTGGAGGGCCTCATGGAGCACAGGATCCATTGTGACACAGCAAGACCTCGTGGAACCAAGGAGCCTTTGTGATACTCCAGATGCGCATGGAAGCCAGGGTGCACTGAGCCACAGCGGGGCCTTGTTGGAACCAAAGACACCTCTGCAAAAAGCAGGGTAGCTCACAGAACCAAGGAGTCCATTGTTCCATTGTAGAAAATTATACATTACATTCTAGAAAACCTATGGAACCAAGGGGCTATTGTGACCCAGTGGGGCCACATGGAAGCAATTGTCCATTATGACAATGTGGATCAAAGGTGAGCATGGTGACACTGCGGAACCTCATGGAAGCGAGGAGCCATTGTGACAAAGTGGGGCCTCATGGAATCAAGGAGACCATTGTGACACAGGTGATGCACATGAAGCCAAGGAGCCATTGTGACCCAGTGGGGCCTCATGGAATCAAGGAGACCATGGTGACACAGGTGATGCACATGAAGCCAAGGAGCCATTGTGACCCAGTGGGGCCTCATGGAATCAAGGAGACCATGGTGACACAGGTGATGCACATGAAGCCAAGGAGCCATTGTGACACAGCGGGGCTTCTTCCCTTGAGCTCTGCAGCTGGCGGTCCCAGCCCACGGCACCATGTGCCATCTGCTCTCCTCAGGGCTCTGCCTGCACACAGGCCCAGGGAAGTTTTCCTGATGTAAGGAAAGAATGGAAAAGCCTGAGCAGGTTTCCTCAACAACAAAACCACATACTCAGTCCAGGCTGCCTGCAATGATGTCCCCTTTATACAAGGGACACTGTGAGCAGGAATGATCTCTGAGAGCAGAATTCTCGCAGTCTTTCCACGGAATTCTCTGTCCCTGTCCTTTGCCTGGCTCTCTGTTGCAGATGGAAGCTGCTGGTGCCATTCTCAGCTTGAAGCCCTCTTTTGATGCAAGCAGGTGCTCCCAGGTGTGTTCAGCAGCTGTTGCTGAGTGTTGATGCAAAGCTTTTGTGTTCCTCATGGAAGCAAGGAGCCATTGTGACACTGCAGGGGCTCATGGGATCAAGGAGACAATTGTGACAGTACAGAACCTCCTAGAAACAAGGCTCCATGGTGACACCGTGGGGAATCATGGAATCAAGGAGCCCGTTGTGACACAGAGAGGCCGCCTGGAAGGAATGGTCCATTGTTACACTGCGGATTCAAGAAGACCATGGGGGCAGCACGGAACCTCATGGAACCATCTGTCCATTGGGACACAGCGGGGCCTCATGGACACAAGGGGACCATTGTGGCAAAGCAGGGTCTCATGGAAGCATGGAGAGCATTGTGACATTGTGGGCAATCATGGAAGCATGGAGAACATTGTGCCACTAAGGAAACTGATGGAACCAAGGCCATCACTGGGACACAATGGAAGCACATGGAATCAAGGCTCCATGATGACTTTGGAGGGCCTCATGGAGCACAGGATCCATTGTGACACAGCAAGACCTCGTGGAACCAAGGAGCCTTTGTGATACTCCAGATGCGCATGGAAGCCAGGGTGCACTGAGCCACAGCGGGGCCTTGTTGGAACCAAAGACACCTCTGCAAAAAGCAGGGTAGCTCACAGAACCAAGGAGTCCATTGTTACATTGTAGAAAATTATACATTACATTCTAGAAAACCTATGGAACCAAGGGGCTATTGTGACCCAGTGGGGCCACATGGAAGCAATTGTCCATTATGACAATGTGGATCAAAGGTGAGCATGGTGACACTGCGGAACCTCATGGAAGCGAGGAGCCATTGTGACAAAGTGGGGCCTCATGGAATCAAGGAGCCCATGGTGACACAGGTGATGCACATGAAGCCAAGGAGCCATTGTGACCCAGTGGGGCCTCATGGAATCAAGGAGACCATGGTGCCACAGGTGATGCACATGAAGCCAAGGAGCCATTGTGACAAAGTGGGGCCTCATGGAATCCAGGAGACCATGGTGACACAGGTGATGCACATGAAGCCAAGGAGCCATTGTGACCCAGTGGGGCCTCATGGAATCAAGGAGACTATTGTGACACAGGTGATGCACATGAAGCCAAGGAGCCATTGTGACACAGTGGGGCCTCATGGAATCAAGGAGACCATTGTGACACAGGTGATGCACATGAAGCCAAGGAGCCATTGTGACACAGCGGGGCTTCTTCCCTTGAGCTCTGCAGCTGGCTGTCCCAGCCCACGGCACCATGTGCCATCTGCTCTCCTCAGGGCTCTGCCTGCACACAGGCCGAGGGAAGTTTTCCTGTTTGTAAGGAAAGAATGGAAAAGCCTGAGCAGGTTTCCTCAACAACAAACCCACATACTCAGTCCAGGCTGCCTGGAATGATGTCCCCTTTCTACAAGGGACACTGTGAGCAGGAATGATCTCTGGGAGCAGAATTCCCGCAGTCTTTCCACTGAATTCTCTGTCCCTGTCCTTTGCCTGGCTCTCTGTTGCAGATGGAAGCTGCTGGTGCCATTCTCAGCTTGAAGCCCTCTTTTGATGCAAGCAGATGCTCCCAGGTGTGTTCAGCAGCTGTTGCTCAGTGTTGATGCAAAGCTTTTGTGTTCCTCATGGAAGCAAGGAGCCATTGTGACACTGCAGGGGCTCATGGGATCAAGGAGACAATTGTGACAGTACAGAACCTCCTAGAAACAAGGCTCCATGGTGACACCGTGGGGAATCATGGAATCAAGGAGCCCGTTGTGACACAGAGAGGCCGCCTGGAAGCAATGGTCCATTGTTACACTGCGGATTCAAGAAGAGCATGGGGACAGCACGGAACCTCATGGAACCATCCGTCCATTGGGACACAGCGGGGCCTCATGGACACAAGGGGACCATTGTGGCAAAGCAGGGTCTCATGGAAGCATGGAGAGCATTGTGACATTGTGGGCAATCATGGAAGCATGGAGAGCATTGTGCCACTAAGGAAACTGATGGAACCAAGGCCATCACTGGGACACAATGGAAGCACATGGAATCAAGGCTCCATGATGACTTTGGAGGGCCTCATGGAGCACAGGATCCATTGTGACACAGCAAGACCTCATGGAACCAAGGAGCCTTTGTGATACTCCAGATGCGCATGGAAGCCAGAGTGCACTGAGCCACAGCGGGGCCTTGTTGGAACCAAAGACACCTCTGCAAAAAGCAAGGTAGCTCACAGAACCAAGGAGTCCATTGTTACATTGTAGAAAATTATACATTACATTCTAGAAAACCTATGGAACCAAGGGGCTATTGTGACCCAGTGGGGCCACATGGAAGCAATTGTCCATTATGACAATGTGGATCAAAGGTGAGCATGGTGACACTGCGGAACCTCATGGAAGCGAGGAGCCATTGTGACAAAGTGGGGCCTCATGGAATCAAGGAGCCCATGGTGACACAGGTGATGCACATGAAGCCAAGGAGCCATTGTGACACAGTGGGGCCTCATGGAATCAAGGAGACCATGGTGACACAGGTGATGCACATGAAGCCAAGGAGGCATTGTGACACAGCGGGGCTTCTTCCCTTGAGCTCTGCAGCTGGCGGTCCCAGCCCACGGCACCATGTGCCATCTGCTCTCCTCAGGGCTCTGCCTGCACACAGGCCCAGGGAAGTTTTCCTGATGTAAGGAAAGAATGGAAAAGCCTGGGCAGGTTTCCTCAACAACAAACCCACATACTCAGTCCAGGCTGCCTGGAATGATGTCCCCTTTCTACAAGGGACACTGTGAGCAGGAATGATCTCTGAGAGCAGAATTCCCACAGTCTTTCCACTGAATTCTCTGTCCCTGTCCTTTGCCTGGCTCTCTGTTGCAGATGGAAGCTGCTGGTGCCATTCTCAGCTTGAAGCCCTCTTTTGATGCAAGCAGGTGCTCCCAGGTGTGTTCAGCAGCTGTTGCTGAGTGTTGATGCAAAGCTTTTGTGTTCCTCATGGAAGCAAGGAGCCATTGTGACACTGCAGGGGCTCATGGGATCAAGGAGACAATTGTGACAGTACAGAACCTCCTAGAAACAAGGCTCCATGGTGACACCGTGGGGAATCATGGAATCAAGGAGCCCGTTGTGACACAGAGAGGCCGCCTGGAAGCAATGGTCCATTGTTACACTGCGGATTCAAGAAGAGCATGGGGACAGCACGGAACCTCATGGAACCATCCGTCCATTGGGACACAGCGGGGCCTCATGGACACAAGGGGACCATTGTGGCAAAGCAGGGTCTCATGGAAGCATGGAGAGCATTGTGACATTGTGGGCAATCATGGAAGCATGGAGAGCATTGTGCCACTAAGGAAACTGATGGAACCAAGGCCATCACTGGGACACAATGGAAGCACATGGAATCAAGGCTCCATGATGACTTTGGAGGGCCTCATGGAGCACAGGATCCATTGTGACACAGCAAGACCTCGTGGAACCAAGGAGCCTTTGTGATACTCCAGATGCGCATGGAAGCCAGGGTGCACTGAGCCACAGCGGGGCCTTGTTGGAACCAAAGACACCTCTGCAAAAAGCAAGGTAGCTCACAGAACCAAGGAGTCCATTGTTCCATTGTAGAAAATTATACATTACATTCTAGAAAACCTATGGAACCAAGGGGCTATTGTGACCCAGTGGGGCCACATGGAAGCAATTGTCCATTATGACAATGTGGATCAAAGGTGAGCATAGTGACACTGCGGAACCTCATGGAAGCGAGGAGCCATTGTGACAAAGTGGGGCCTCATGGAATCAAGGAGACCATTGTGACACAGGTGATGCACATGAAGCCAAGGAGCCATTGTGACAAAGTGGGGCCTCATGGAATCAAGGAGACCATGGTGACACAGGTGATGCACATGAAGCCAAGGAGCCATTGTGACACAGTGGGGCCTCATGGAATCAAGGAGACCATGGTGACACAGGTGATGCACATGAAGCCAAGGAGCCATTGTGACACAGCGGGGCTTCTTCCCTTCAGCTCTGCAGCTGGCTGTCCCAGCCCACGGCACCATGTGCCATCTGCTCTCCTCAGGGCTCTGCCTGCACACAGGCCCAGGGAAGTTTTCCTGTTTGTAAGGAAAGAATGGAAAAGCCTGAGCAGGTTTCCTCAACAACAAACCCACATACTCAGTCCAGGCTGCCTGGAATGATGTCCCCTTTCTACAAGGGACACTGTGAGCAGGAATGATCTCTGGGAGCAGAATTCCCGCAGTCTTTCCACTGAATTCTCTGTCCCTGTCCTTTGCCTGGCTCTCTGTTGCAGATGGAAGCTGCTGGTGCCATTCTCAGCTTGAAGCCCTCTTTTGATGCAAGCAGATGCTCCCAGGTGTGTTCAGCAGCTGTTGCTGAGTGTTGATGCAAAGCTTTTGTGTTCCTCATGGAAGCAAGGAGCCATTGTGACACTGCAGGGGCTCATGGGATCAAGGAGACAATTGTGACAGTACAGAACCTCCTAGAAACAAGGCTCCATGGTGACACCGTGGGGAATCATGGAATCAAGGAGCCCGTTGTGACACAGAGAGGCCGCCTGGAAGCAATGGTCCATTGTTACACTGCGGATTCAAGAAGAGCATGGGGACAGCACGGAACCTCATGGAACCATCCGTCCATTGGGACACAGCGGGGCCTCATGGACACAAGGGGACCATTGTGGCAAAGCAGGGTCTCATGGAAGCATGGAGAGCATTGTGACATTGTGGGCAATCATGGAAGCATGGAGAGCATTGTGCCACTAAGGAAACTGATGGAACCAAGGCCATCACTGGGACACAATGGAAGCACATGGAATCAAGGCTCCATGATGACTTTGGAGGGCCTCATGGAGCACAGGATCCATTGTGACACAGCAAGACCTCATGGAACCAAGGAGCCTTTGTGATACTCCAGATGCGCATGGAAGCCAGAGTGCACTGAGCCACAGCGGGGCCTTGTTGGAACCAAAGACACCTCTGCAAAAAGCAAGGTAGCTCACAGAACCAAGGAGTCCATTGTTACATTGTAGAAAATTATACATTACATTCTAGAAAACCTATGGAACCAAGGGGCTATTGTGACCCAGTGGGGCCACATGGAAGCAATTGTCCATTATGACAATGTGGATCAAAGGTGAGCATGGTGACACTGCGGAACCTCATGGAAGCGAGGAGCCATTGTGACAAAGTGGGGCCTCATGGAATCAAGGAGCCCATGGTGACACAGGTGATGCACATGAAGCCAAGGAGCCATTGTGACACAGTGGGGCCTCATGGAATCAAGGAGACCATGGTGACACAGGTGATGCACATGAAGCCAAGGAGGCATTGTGACACAGCGGGGCTTCTTCCCTTGAGCTCTGCAGCTGGCGGTCCCAGCCCACGGCACCATGTGCCATCTGCTCTCCTCAGGGCTCTGCCTGCACACAGGCCCAGGGAAGTTTTCCTGATGTAAGGAAAGAATGGAAAAGCCTGGGCAGGTTTCCTCAACAACAAACCCACATACTCAGTCCAGGCTGCCTGGAATGATGTCCCCTTTCTACAAGGGACACTGTGAGCAGGAATGATCTCTGAGAGCAGAATTCCCACAGTCTTTCCACTGAATTCTCTGTCCCTGTCCTTTGCCTGGCTCTCTGTTGCAGATGGAAGCTGCAGGTGCCATTCTCAGCTTGAAGCCCTCTTTTGATGCAAGCAGGTGCTCCCAGGTGTGTTCAGCAGCTGTTGCTGAGTGTTGATGCAAAGCTTTTGTGTTCCTCATGGAAGCAAGGAGCCATTGTGACACTGCAGGGGCTCATGGGATCAAGGAGACAATTGTGACAGTACAGAACCTCCTAGAAACAAGGCTCCATGGTGACACCGTGGGGAATCATGGAATCAAGGAGCCCGTTGTGACACAGAGAGGCCGCCTGGAAGCAATGGTCCATTGTTACACTGCGGATTCAAGAAGAGCATGGGGACAGCACGGAACCTCATGGAACCATCCGTCCATTGGGACACAGCGGGGCCTCATGGACACAAGGGGACCATTGTGGCAAAGCAGGGTCTCATGGAAGCATGGAGAGCATTGTGACATTGTGGGCAATCATGGAAGCATGGAGAGCATTGTGCCACTAAGGAAACTGATGGAACCAAGGCCATCACTGGGACACAATGGAAGCACATGGAATCAAGGCTCCATGATGACTTTGGAGGGCCTCATGGAGCACAGGATCCATTGTGACACAGCAAGACCTCGTGGAACCAAGGAGCCTTTGTGATACTCCAGATGCGCATGGAAGCCAGGGTGCACTGAGCCACAGCGGGGCCTTGTTGGAACCAAAGACACCTCTGCAAAAAGCAAGGTAGCTCACAGAACCAAGGAGTCCATTGTTCCATTGTAGAAAATTATACATTACATTCTAGAAAACCTATGGAACCAAGGGGCTATTGTGACCCAGTGGGGCCACATGGAAGCAATTGTCCATTATGACAATGTGGATCAAAGGTGAGCATAGTGACACTGCGGAACCTCATGGAAGCGAGGAGCCATTGTGACAAAGTGGGGCCTCATGGAATCAAGGAGACCATTGTGACACAGGTGATGCACATGAAGCCAAGGAGCCATTGTGACAAAGTGGGGCCTCATGGAATCAAGGAGACCATGGTGACACAGGTGATGCACATGAAGCCAAGGAGCCATTGTGACACAGTGGGGCCTCATGGAATCAAGGAGACCATGGTGACACAGGTGATGCACATGAAGCCAAGGAGCCATTGTGACACAGCGGGGCTTCTTCCCTTCAGCTCTGCAGCTGGCTGTCCCAGCCCACGGCACCATGTGCCATCTGCTCTCCTCAGGGCTCTGCCTGCACACAGGCCCAGGGAAGTTTTCCTGTTTGTAAGGAAAGAATGGAAAAGCCTGAGCAGGTTTCCTCAACAACAAACCCACATACTCAGTCCAGGCTGCCTGGAATGATGTCCCCTTTCTACAAGGGACACTGTGAGCAGGAATGATCTCTGGGAGCAGAATTCCCGCAGTCTTTCCACTGAATTCTCTGTCCCTGTCCTTTGCCTGGCTCTCTGTTGCAGATGGAAGCTGCTGGTGCCATTCTCAGCTTGAAGCCCTCTTTTGATGCAAGCAGATGCTCCCAGGTGTGTTCAGCAGCTGTTGCTGAGTGTTGATGCAAAGCTTTTGTGTTCCTCATGGAAGCAAGGAGCCATTGTGACACTGCAGGGGCTCATGGGATCAAGGAGACAATTGTGACAGTACAGAACCTCCTAGAAACAAGGCTCCATGGTGACACCGTGGGGAATCATGGAATCAAGGAGCCCGTTGTGACACAGAGAGGCCGCCTGGAAGCAATGGTCCATTGTTACACTGCGGATTCAAGAAGAGCATGGGGACAGCACGGAACCTCATGGAACCATCCGTCCGTTGGGACACAGCGGGGCCTCATGGACACAAGGGGACCATTGTGGCAAAGCAGGGTCTCATGGAAGCATGGAGAGCATTGTGACATTGTGGGCAATCATGGAAGCATGGAGAGCATTGTGCCACTAAGGAAACTGATGGAACCAAGGCCATCACTGGGACACAATGGAAGCACATGGAATCAAGGCTCCATGATGACTTTGGAGGGCCTCATGGAGCACAGGATCCATTGTGACACAGCAAGACCTCATGGAACCAAGGAGCCTTTGTGATACTCCAGATGTGCATGGAAGCCAGAGTGCACTGAGACACAGCGGGGCCTTGTTGGAACCAAAGACACCTCTGCAAAAAGCCAAGTAGCTCACAGAACCAAGGAGTCCATTGTTCCATTGTAGAAAATTATACATTACATTCTAGAAAACCTATGGAACCAAGGGGCTATTGTGACCCAGTGGGGCCACATGGAAGCAATTGTCCATTATGACAATGTGGATCAAAGGTGAGCATAGTGACACTGCGGAACCTCATGGAAGCGAGGAGCCATTGTGACAAAGTGGGGCCTCATGGAATCAAGGAGCCCATGGTGACACAGGTGATGCACATGAAGCCAAGGAGCCATTGTGACCCAGTGGGGCCTCATGGAATCAAGGAGACCATGGTGACACAGGTGATGCACATGAAGCCAAGGAGCCATTGTGACCCAGTGGGGCCTCATGGAATCAAGGAGACCATTGTGACACAGGTGATGCACATGAAGCCAAGGAGGCATTGTGACACAGCGGGGCTTCTTCCCTTGAGCTCTGCAGCTGGCGGTCCCAGCCCACGGCACCATGTGCCATCTGCTCTCCTCAGGGCTCTGCCTGCACACAGGCCCAGGGAAGTTTTCCTGATGTAAGGAAAGAATGGAAAAGCCTGAGCAGGTTTCCTCAACAACAAACCCACATACTCAGTCCAGGCTGCCTGCAATGATGTCCCCTTTATACAAGGGACACTGTGAGCAGGAATGATCTCTGAGAGCAGAATTCTCGCAGTCTTTCCACGGAATTCTCTGTCCCTGTCCTTTGCCTGGCTCTCTGTTGCAGATGGAAGCTGCTGGTGCCATTCTCAGCTTGAAGCCCTCTTTTGATGCAAGCAGGTGCTCCCAGGTGTGTTCAGCAGCTGTTGCTGAGTGTTGATGCAAAGCTTTTGTGTTCCTCATGGAAGCAAGGAGCCATTGTGACACTGCAGGGGCTCATGGGATCAAGGAGACAATTGTGACAGTACAGAACCTCCTAGAAACAAGGCTCCATGGTGACACCGTGGGGAATCATGGAATCAAGGAGCCCGTTGTGACACAGAGAGGCCGCCTGGAAGCAATGGTCCATTGTTACACTGCGGATTCAAGAAGACCATGGGGGCAGCACGGAACCTCATGGAACCATTTGTCCATTGGGACACAGCGGGGCCTCATGGACACAAGGGGACCATTGTGGCAAAGCAGGGTCTCATGGAAGCATGGAGAGCATTGTGACATTGTGGGCAATCATGGAAGCATGGAGAGCATTGTGCCACTAAGGAAACTGATGGAACCAAGGCCATCACTGGGACACAATGGAAGCACATGGAATCAAGGCTCCATGATGACTTTGGAGGGCCTCATGGAGCACAGGATCCATTGTGACACAGCAAGACCTCGTGGAACCAAGGAGCCTTTGTGATACTCCAGATGCGCATGGAAGCCAGGGTGCACTGAGCCACAGCGGGGCCTTGTTGGAACCAAAGACACCTCTGCAAAAAGCAGGGTAGCTCACAGAACCAAGGAGTCCATTGTTCCATTGTAGAAAATTATACATTACATTCTAGAAAACCTATGGAACCAAGGGGCTATTGTGACCCAGTGGGGCCACATGGAAGCAATTGTCCATTATGACAATGTGGATCAAAGGTGAGCATGGTGACACTGCGGAACCTCATGGAAGCGAGGAGCCATTGTGACAAAGTGGGGCCTCATGGAATCAAGGAGCCCATGGTGACACAGGTGATGCACATGAAGCCAAGGAGCCATTGTGACACAGCGGGGCTTCTTCCCTTGAGCTCTGCAGCTGGCGGTCCCAGCCCACGGCACCATGTGCCATCTGCTCTCCTCAGGGCTCTGCCTGCACACAGGCCCAGGGAAGTTTTCCTGATGTAAGGAAAGAATGGAAAAGCCTGAGCAGGTTTCCTCAACAACAAAACCACATACGCAGTCCAGGCTGCCTGCAATGATGTCCCCTTTCTACAAGGGACACTGTGAGCAGGAATGATCTCTGGGAGCAGAATTCTCGCAGTCTTTCCACGGAATTCTCTGTCCCTGTCCTTTGCCTGGCTCTCTGTTGCAGATGGAAGCTGCTGGTGCCATTCTCAGCTTGAAGCCCTCTTTTGATGCAAGCAGGTGCTCCCAGGTGTGTTCAGCAGCTGTTGCTGAGTGTTGATGCAAAGCTTTTGTGTTCCTCATGGAAGCAAGGAGCCATTGTGACACTGCAGGGGCTCATGGGATCAAGGAGACAATTGTGACAGTACAGAACCTCCTAGAAACAAGGCTCCATGGTGACACCGTGGGGAATCATGGAATCAAGGAGCCCCTTGTGACACAGAGAGGCCGCCTGGAAGCAATGGCCCATTGTTACACTGCGGATTCAAGAAGACCATGGGGACAGCACGGAACCTCATGGAACCATCTGTCCATTGGGACACAGCGGGGCCTCATGGACACAAGGGGACCATTGTGGCAAAGCAGGGTCTCATGGAAGCATGGAGAGCATTGTGACATTGTGGGCAATCATGGAAGCATGGAGAGCATTGTGCCACTAAGGAAACTGATGGAACCAAGGCCATCACTGGGACACAATGGAAGCACATGGAATCAAGGCTCCATGATGACTTTGGAGGGCCTCATGGAGCACAGGATCCATTGTGCCACAGCAAGACCTCGTGGAACCAAGGAGCCTTTGTGATACTCCAGATGCGCATGGAAGCCAGGGTGCACTGAGCCACAGCGGGGCCTTGTTGGAACCAAAGACACCTCTGCAAAAAGCAAGGTAGCTCACAGAACCAAGGAGTCCATTGTTACATTGTAGAAAATTATACATTACATTCTAGAAAACCTATGGAACCAAGGGGCTATTGTGACCCAGTGGGGCCACATGGAAGCAATTGTCCATTATGACAATGTGGATCAAAGGTGAGCATGGTGACACTGCGGAACCTCATGGAAGCGAGGAGCCATTGTGACAAAGTGGGGCCTCATGGAATCAAGGAGCCCATGGTGACACAGGTGATGCACATGAAGCCAAGGAGCCATTGTGACAAAGTGGGGCCTCATGGAATCAAGGAGACCATGGTGACACAGGTGATGCACATGAAGCCAAGGAGGCATTGTGACACAGTGGGGCTTCTTCCCTTGAGCTCTGCAGCTGGCGGTCCCAGCCCACGGCACCATGTGCCATCTGCTCTCCTCAGGGCTCTGCCTGCACACAGGCCCAGGGAAGTTTTCCTGATGTAAGGAAAGAATGGAAAAGCCTGAGCAGGTTTCCTCAACAACAAACCCACATACTCAGTCCAGGCTGCCTGGAATGATGTCCCCTTTCTACAAGGGACACTGTGAGCAGGAATGATGTCTGGGAGCAGAATTCTCGCAGTCGTTCCACGGAATTCTCTGTCCCTGTCCTTTGCCTGGCTCTCTGTTGCAGGTGGAAGCTGCTGGTGCCATTCTCAGCTTGAAGCCCTCTTTTGATGCAAGCAGATGCTCCCAGGTGTGTTCAGCAGCTGTTGCTGAGTGTTGATGCAAAGCTTCTGTGTTCCTCATGGAAGCAAGGAGCCATTGTGACACTGCAGGGGCTCATGGGATCAAGGAGACAATTGTGACAGTACAGAACCTCCTAGAAACAAGGCTCCATGGTGACACCGTGGGGAATCATGGAACCACATGGAAATGTGTTCCTCATGAGACACAGCAGGGCCTTGTTGGAACCAAAGACACCTCTGCAAAAAGCAGGGTAGCTCACAGAACCAAGGAGTCCATTGTTACAATAGAAAACCTAAGGAAGCAAGGGGCCATTGTGACCCAGTGGGGCCTCATGGAATCAAGGAGACCATGGTGACACAGGTGATGCACATGAAGCCAAGGAGCCATTGTGACCCAGTGGGGCCTCATGGAATCAAGGAGACCATGGTGACACAGGTGATGCACATGAAGCCAAGGAGCCATTGTGACACAGCGGGGCTTCTTCCCTTGAGCTCTGCAGCTGGCGGTCCCAGCCCACGGCACCATGTGCCATCTGCTCTCCTCAGGGCTCTGCCTGCACACAGGCCCAGGGAAGTTTTCCTGATGTAAGGAAAGAATGGAAAAGCCTGAGCAGGTTTCCTCAACAACAAACCCACATACTCAGTCCAGGCTGCCTGGAATGATGTCCCCTTTCTACAAGGGACACTGTGAGCAGGAATGATCTCTGGGAGCAGAATTCCCGCAGTCTTTCCACTGAATTCTCTGTCCCTGTCCTTTGCCTGGCTCTCTGTTGCAGATGGAAGCTGCTGGTGCCATTCTCAGCTTGAAGCCCTCTTTTGATGCAAGCAGATGCTCCCAGGTGTGTTCAGCAGCTGTTGCTGAGTGTTGATGCAAAGCTTTTGTGTTCCTCATGGAAGCAAGGAGCCATTGTGACACTGCAGGGGCTCATGGGATCAAGGAGACAATTGTGACAGTACAGAACCTCCTAGAAACAAGGCTCCATGGTGACACCGTGGGGAATCATGGAATCAAGGAGCCCGTTGTGACACAGAGAGGCCGCCTGGAAGCAATGGCCCATTGTTACACTGCGGATTCAAGAAGAGCATGGGGACAGCACGGAACCTCATGGAACCATCCGTCCATTGGGACACAGCGGGGCCTCATGGACACAAGGGGACCATTGTGGCAAAGCAGGGTCTCATGGAAGCATGGAGAGCATTGTGACATTGTGGGCAATCATGGAAGCATGGAGAGCATTGTGCCACTAAGGAAACTGATGGAACCAAGGCCATCACTGGGACACAATGGAAGCACATGGAATCAAGGCTCCATGATGACTTTGGAGGGCCTCATGGAGCACAGGATCCATTGTGACACAGCAAGACCTCGTGGAACCAAGGAGCCTTTGTGATACTCCAGATGCGCATGGAAGCCAGGGTGCACTGAGCCACAGCGGGGCCTTGTTGGAACCAAAGACACCTCTGCAAAAAGCAAGGTAGCTCACAGAACCAAGGAGTCCATTGTTCCATTGTAGAAAATTATACATTACATTCTAGAAAACCTATGGAACCAAGGGGCTATTGTGACCCAGTGGGGCCACATGGAAGCAATTGTCCATTATGACAATGTGGATCAAAGGTGAGCATGGTGACACTGCGGAACCTCATGGAAGCCAAGGAGCCATTGTGACAAAGTGGGGCCTCATGGAATCAAGGAGCCCATGGTGACACAGGTGATGCACATGAAGCCAAGGAGCCATTGTGACACAGTGGGGCCTCATGGAATCAAGGAGACCATGGTGACACAGGTGATGCACATGAAGCCAAGGAGCCATTGTGACCCAGTGGGGCCTCATGGAATCAAGGAGACCATGGTGACACAGGTGATGCACATGAAGCCAAGGAGCCATTGTGACACAGCGGGGCTTCTTCCCTTGAGCTCTGCAGCTGGCTGTCCCAGCCCACGGCACCATGTGCCATCTGCTCTCCTCAGGGCTCTGCCTGCACACAGGCCCAGGGAAGTTTTCCTGATGTAAGGAAAGAATGGAAAAGCCTGGGCAGGTTTCCTCAACAACAAACCCACATACTCAGTCCAGGCTGCCTGCAATGATGTCCCCTTTCTACAAGGGACACTGTGAGCAGGAATGATCTCTGAGAGCAGAATTCCCACAGTCTTTCCACTGAATTCTCTGTCCCTGTCCTTTGCCTGGCTCTCTGTTGCAGATGGAAGCTGCTGGTGCCATTCTCAGCTTGAAGCCCTCTTTTGATGCAAGCAGATGCTCCCAGGTGTGTTCAGCAGCTGTTGCTGAGTGTTGATGCAAAGCTTTTGTGTTCCTCATGGAAGCAAGGAGCCATTGTGACACTGCAGGGGCTCATGGGATCAAGGAGACAATTGTGACAGTACAGAACCTCCTAGAAACAAGGCTCCATGGTGACCTTGTGGGGAATCATGGAATCAAGGAGCACCTTGTGACACAGAGAGGCCACCTGGAAGCAATGGTCCATTGTTACACTGCGGATTCAAGAAGAGCATGGGGACAGCACGGAACCTCATGGAACCATCTGTCCATTGGGACACAGCGGGGCCTCATGGACACAAGGGGACCATTGTGGCAAAGCAGGGCCTCATGGAAGCATGGAGAGCATTGTGACATTGTGGGCAATCATGGAAGCATGGAGAGCATTGTGCCACTAAGGAAACTGATGGAACCAAGGCCATCACTGGGACACAATGGAAGCACATGGAATCAAGGCTCCATGATGACTTTGGAGGGCCTCATGGAGCACAGGATCCATTGTGACACAGCAAGACCTCGTGGAACCAAGGAGCCTTTGTGATACTCCAGATGCGCATGGAAGCCAGGGTGCACTGAGCCACAGCGGGGCCTTGTTGGAACCAAAGACACCTCTGCAAAAAGCAAGGTAGCTCACAGAACCAAGGAGTCCATTGTTCCATTGTAGAAAATTATACATTACATTCTAGAAAACCTATGGAACCAAGGGGCTATTGTGACCCAGTGGGGCCACATGGAAGCAATTGTCCATTATGACAATGTGGATCAAAGGTGAGCATGGTGACACTGCGGAACCTCATGGAAGCGAGGAGCCATTGTGACAAAGTGGGGCCTCATTGAATCAAGGAGCCCATGGTGACACAGGTGATGCACATGAAGCCAAGGAGCCATTGTGACACAGTGGGGCCTCATGGAATCAAGGAGACCATGGTGACACAGGTGATGCACATGAAGCCAAGGAGCCATTGTGACCCAGTGGGGCCTCATGGAATCAAGGAGACCACGGTGACACAGGTGATGCACATGAAGCCAAGGAGCCATTGTGACCCAGTGGGGCCTCATGGAATCAAGGAGACCATGG